>NC_081323.1:70277689-70603939 GCF_026419965.1 Kogia breviceps
GGGGAGAGGGAACCGCGACACCAGTCATCTCAGGTGGTGGTGGGGACGATGATAGGAAGGAAAAAAAGGACGAGGCACATAGTAACAGCGACACAGACTGCAGGGCCATCTCGGAGATGCTCCCGGGGAGGTGACACTTGGCTGAAGCCGGAACAGTGAGAACTGACCCCTGGGGAAGTCTGGGGAGAGAGAATCCAAGGGAAAGAAACAGCAAAAGCCCTGACACGAAGAACAAATCTGAAAGCAGCAGCGTGTCTGGGGAGCAGGAGTGACGGGGGTGAGATAAGAGAAATCCAAACAACTGCTGTCCCCCAGGCTGACTCCACGCCTCTTCTCTGACTCTCACACTTGGATTCTACTTTTCTGTGTCAGCTTTGCAGGCCAGGCTCTGACGGGTCCTGGCACAGGTCTGGGCACAGGATCGGTGCTTAACTGGTCTTCACTGAACAGATCTGACCTGAACCCACGGGGAGAAGGTGGTACCTGTCGGCAGGGTTTGGGTGACAGCCCCTAAGGCCACCGGGCAGTGAGGTCAAACTTTGCTTTTGTAATGAGATGGGAGTAACCGCCCAGCTTGACTTCCCTCGGAACTGGGGACTATTTAGGGCTTTTGGTGCGGGGTCAGGGGTCTGCGTCTTGGCTGCTACAGGATTAAGCAAAGCTGTGTCCTCTCTGCCTGCACCCTCCTCCTGCAGGGCCATGTGGCTCCCTCACCTCTTTTAGGACTTTCTTTAAACCTCACTTTGGGAGAAGACTTCCCTGATAACCCCTCCTCCAAGCTCCAGAACTTTTCTCCCCTTTCTCCATCTTATTTTTCTCCAGAGGACTTATAACTCTTAACGTGCCATAGATTTTACATATGGACTTTTGTTTCTTGCCTGTCTCCCCAGCACTAGAATGCAAGCTCTGTGGAAGCAAAGATATTTATTTGATTTTTGGTTAATTGCTGTGCCAAGCTCAATAAATATTTGTTGCATGAATGAGTGAAAGAACAAACGAATGAATGTTACCAGAGCCGGATGACTTGAGGCGGAATAAGTGTCCTCTGTAGGACACCAACTAAGCAGGGGCAGCCCCCCAAATAAGACAGTTTGCATTTCAATAAACTTACTCAACATTTGCCAATTAGCACTTCTAGGAGGAAGCTATTTCAACATGTACACTTTGTGTTTTATGCTTCAGTATTATTTTTATTTTGAAGTAACTGTGGTGATCTGGGGAATTCGATCTTTTCCATGCTTAGAGTCTTCAAATCCAGCCTGAAACATCGCAGCTGTCTATACTGCCAAACCTTAACTATCAAACAGAGCCCCCTAGTGAAAAACTCATCTCCCATTCCCTGCGTATTTTTTTAAATTTCCTCTAAAATTTAGAGCCGTTCTCAGTTCAATCTCAATCTTTCCTTTGAGTAAGTTTTACCTAGCTTGGGTATGGTTTAGTAAAATGCAGATTTCTGGGCCCAGCGGGTCTGGGGCGGAGCCTGGCCACGGACTTTGCTGTGAGAAACACTGGTCTCACTGCTGTGAAGGATGGATTTAATGTTGGTATCCATCGAGACGTGGGGTCAAAGGAGGGGGACTCAAGCACTACAGTGGTTAGTAAAAAGTGCATATCCTCCAAATACCCCAAGTAGGCATGAAAAAATCCTAAAGTGATGAAGAGTTCAGGAAGAGAAGATGGGAACCTGCCCAAGACAGAGCAGCAAGTGAATTTCTCCCTTGTCTCCTGACAGCATTCCATCCCCAACCTTGCATCCTGCCTGGTTACACAATGTGACTACTTCTAATGCTGCATGGGAGAGACTAAACTTTGGGAAAGACTGTTTATTATTGCCCTGGGAGAAGGTGTTTCCTACGGCCTATAAGTCTTATGCAAAATCATCCCCTTGGAGATAAGCTTGGAGGAAGTAACTAGATACCTGAAAATGTTTAAATGTCACAAATATCTAGTCAAGGTAGGAAATCAAAACAGCCCTTGGCTACCTTCTCATGTAAACATCCACCACTGCTACTGAGTGTGGATAAAAGCATGGACACCAGGGTCAATTTCTGGCTATTCCACTCAGTGGCTGTTTGCCCTTGGAAGTTAATTAACATCGTGTGCCTCAGTTTACTCATCTGAAAAACGGAGATAATGCTTGCATCTACCTCATTAAGCTGTTTAAGAGAATTAAAGTCCTTAGAACAATGCCAGCCAGAGTACCAGCTGTTCTCTTCATTTGAGATTCTGGAACCACTCTTCCTAGGTCATTCTCTCGTGCCATGTTTTGGAGGGAGTCACCTGCAACTCTCTCACTCTGAGTTTCCTCATCTGCCAAAAGGAGATGAGAGCAGCTGCCTTTGTTGCCTGGGATTTGACCCAGGCATTGCTGAGTAGGCTGGATCCTAGATTCAACATCGAATGGGATGAAATGCAGGTAAGTGGAACGCAGCGAAGGGGAGGGTGTGGCTGGAATGAAACTGGAAATGTGGCATGAATGGAAGAGAAATGAGTGGAGCAGGCAGGAGGCAGAGGAGGAGTGTGGTTGAATGGGGGCGAGAGGAGGGAGGGGTGGTGTGAGGCAGAAAGGAGGGAGGAAGGAAGGGTTGGTGAAGGGGGGTAACAGGAGATGGGACCTGCCTCCTGACCAACACGGGGTGCCCCAGCATAGCTGTTATCTGACAGGGCGTCAGGGATGGCGTGGGGAGGGGGACCTCAAGGCTGCCTTCCTTGGTAAGACCAACAAGAGGAAAGGGTAGAGAGGCCATGATACAGGTGCAAGAATGGATCCCCCTAAATGCTTGAACTTCCTGACTCTCACCCACTTCAAAGCTCACCAAGACTTGTGCTTCCCTCTCCCTCAACCTGTAGAGCAAGCTCCCAGAATCTGGCTATGACCTCGAACATTCTTTGAGGACCTCAGTGAGGTGCTACGACCTTTATGCTATGATTTCACCCATGGTTCTGGTCTAGTAACTAGCAACAGAGGCCTCTAGGCTTCCAAAATTAGCCTTCATTGGTGGGGACAAATCCCCGACAATGAGGGCAGCTATTCTCATCTCCCTTGAAGCTGGCGGTGGCGCCCCATGTCCCCAGCTAGTGTCAGAGCCTTGGTGAGAATCTGCTTTCCCAGAGTCCCACTGTAAGTCATTTTGGAGATGAGCTGACAAATGAAGTGGGAAACAGACTCTAAGGCATAGCCTCCAAGGAAAACCCATTGTAGATTGGAGCTTGCTACTTACTGCTCAGCTCAGAGGCACTGATCCCGTCTCAGGACGCAGCCTCCCTTCTCCCCCTCCTCAGACAGGGCTCAGAACACCCTGCAGAGGGAAGCTCAGATTAGAATCTTCAAATATCTGGGAGCTGGCCAGCTCTCGGCACACACAGGGCTGTGAGTTTACTAATGAGTTCTGAGGTTGAGTAGGGCTTGGGCTGGTGGGCAAAGTGCTAAGAGGCGTATAGCAGGTGGGAGGTTATATGTTGGAACTCTTTGGTTGCAAAGAATAGAAATGATACTCAAACATATCTTAAGCACCCAAAAAGTAAACATAGAAGCATTCAAGAAGTCCATGAGTTTGAATGCTTCAGCTATAAATACAGAGAGATGACATTGATATAGATATACATATAAATATAGACATAGATGATATAGATATACATATAAATATAAAGGTATTTATACATATAAATATTGATATCGATATATAGACACAGATGCTCAATTTTTATCGTCAGCTTTTTCCTCCCTTCCTCTGTCCCTCACCTCTGATCTTACTTTACTTTCAGGTATACTATTTCTATGTGGTAGGAAAATGGCACTCAGAAATTTCTGTTTCAATGGTCCCTTTAGAACGAAAGAGTCTCTCCTTCTCAGTGTCCCTGTTGATTCCTCTAACCCAACACAACATGGCTTAGAATAAGCTGCAGAGTCAAAGAGCCCTCCTGCACTCCTCCTCTCTGCTGTGGGAGTGGTGGACACAGAACTCACATGCCCAAACTTGAATGTGGGTAAAAGCCTGGGCCTTGCTACTGAGGGGTCAAGACCCCTTGATTGATCACATCGCTAGGCTTAGATGGAGAGAGGAAGGGGAAGGTCCCAGAAGTAGAGGACATAACAGTCTTTTATCAGGTGGGGAGGTGGCACAGAGCAGAGGATATGAGCCCAAGGAGTTTTATTTGCCCAATGTGTGGACTTGGACAAGTGCCTTTGTTTCTTCCCTCTGTCGTCTCTCCATCCATTTCTCTCACTGACATCAAAAGGAAAAAAACCTCTTTATTTTAAGAAATTGTAGATTCACGTGCAGTTTTAAGAACAAAATAGAAAAAGATCATAGAGAGGAGCTTCAAGATGGCGGAAGAGTAAAACACAGAGATCCCCTTCCTCCCCACAAATGCATCAGAAATACACCTGCACGTGGAACTGCTCCTACAGAACACCTACTGAGCGCTGGCAGAAGACCTCAGACCTCCCAAAAGGCAAGAAATTCCCCACGGAGCTGGGTAGGGCAAAAGGAAAAAGAATAAACAGAGACAAAAGAAGAGGGATGCGACCTGCACCAGTGGGAGGGAGCCGTGAAGGAGGAAAGGTTCCCACACACTAGAAGCCCCTTCGCGGGCGGAGACTGCGGGTGGCGGAGGGGGAAGCTTCGGAGCCACGGAGGAGAGCGCAGCCACAGGGGTGCGGAGGGCAAAGCAGAGAGATTCCCGCAGAGGATCGGTGCCGACCAGCACTCACCAGCCCGAGAGGCTTGTCTGCTCACCCGCCGGGGCGGGCGGGGCTGGGAGCTGAGGCTCGGGCTTGGTCGGATCGCAGGGAGAGGACTGGGGCTGGCGGCGTGAACACAGCCAGAAGTGGGCCAGTGCGCCACGGCTGGCCGGGAGGGAGTCCGGGAAAAGGTCTGGAGCTGCCCAAGAGACAAGAGACCTTTTCTTCTCTCTTTGTTTCCTGGTGTGCGAGGAGAGGGGTTTAACGCGCCGCTTAAAGAAGCTCCAAAAACGGGCGCGAGCCGCGGCTATCAGCGCGGACCCCAGAGATGGGCATGGGACGCTAAGGCTGCTGCTGCCGCCACCAAGAAGCCTGTGTGCGAGCACAGGTCACTCTCCACACCTCCCCTCCCTGGAGCCCGTGCAGCTCGCCACTGCCAGGGTCCGGGGATCCAGGGACAGCTTCACCGGGAGAACGCAGAGCGCGCCTCAGGCTGGTGCAAAGTCACACTGGCCTCCCTCTGCCGCCGCAGGCTCGCCCCGCATCCGTGCCCCTCCCTCCCCCCGCCTGAGTGAGACAGAGCCCCCCAATCAGCTGCTCCTTTAACCCCGTCCTGTCTGAGCGAAGAACAGACGCCCTCAGGTGATGTACATGCAGAGGCGGGGCCAAATCCAAAGCTGAACCCCGGGAGCTGTGAGAAGAGAAGAGAAAGGGAAATCTCTGCCAGCAGCCTCAGGAGCAGTGGATTAAATCTCCACAGTCCACTTGATGTACCCTGCATCTGTGGAATACCTGACTAGACAACGAATCATCCCAAATTGAGGAGGTGGACTTTGGGAGCAATGATATATGTATTTTTCCCCCTTTTTCTCTTTTTGTGAGTGTGTATGTGTATGCTTCTGTGTGTGATTTTGTCTGTATAGCTTTGTTTTTATCATTTGTCCTAGGGTTCTGTCTGTCCGATTTTTTTTTTTGGTTTTTTTATTACTTAAAAAATTTGTTTTTCTTAATAATTATTTTAATTATTTTATTTTACTTTATTTTATTTTATCTTCTTCCTTCTTTCTTTCATTCTTTCTTTTCTCCCTTTTCTTCTGAGCCGTGTGGATGACAGGCTCTTGGTGCTCCAGCCAGGCGTCAGGGCTGTGCCTCTGAGGTGGGAGAGCTGAGCTCAGGACACTGGTCCACAAGAGACCTCCCGGCTCCACGTAATATCAAATGGCAAAAATCTCCCAGAGATCTTCTCAACGCCAAGACCCAGCTCCACTCAACGACCAGCAACTTACACTGCTGGACACCCTATGCCAAACAACTAACAAGCCAGGAACACAACCCAACCCATTACCACAGAGGCTGTCTAAAATCATAATAAGGCCACAGACACCCCAAAACACACCACCAGACGTGGACCTGCCCACCAGAAAGACAAGATCCAGCCTCATCCACCAGAACACAGGCACTCATCCCCTCCACCAGGAAGCCTACACAACCCACTGAACCAACCTTAGCTACTGGGGACAGACACCAAAAACAACGGGAACTACGAACCTGCAGCCTGTGAAAAAGAGACCCCAAACACAGAAAGTTAAGCAAAATGAGAAGACAGAGAAACACACAGCAGATGAAGGAGCAAGGCAAAAAAACCACCAGACCTAACAAGTGAAGAGGAAATAGGCAGTCTACCTGAAAAAGAATTCAGAATAATGATAGTAAAGATGATCCAAAATCTTGGAAATAGAATGGAGAAAATACAAGAAACATTTTAAAAGGACCTAGAAGAACTAAAGAGCAAACAAACAGTGAAGAACAGCACAATAAATGAAATTTAAAATTCTCTAGAAGGGATCAATAGCAGAATAACTGAGGCAGAAGAACGTATAAGTGACCTGGAAAACAAAATAGTGGAAATAACTACTGCAGAGCAGCATAAAGAAAAAAGAATGAAAAGAATAGAGGACAGTCTCAGAGACCTCTGGGACAACATTAAATGCATCAACATTCGAATTATAGGGGTCCCAGAAGAAGAAGAGAAAAAGAAAGGGACTGAGAAAATATTTCAAGAGATTATAGTTGAAAACTTCCCTAATATGGGAAAGAAAATAGTTAATCAAGTCCAGGAAGCACGGAGAGTCTCATACAGGACAAATCCAAGGAGAAACATGCCAAGACACATATTAATCAAACTATCAAAAATTAAATACAGGGCTTCTATGGTGACGCAGTGGTTGAGAGTCTGCCTGCCAATGCAGGGGACACGGGTTTGTGCTCTGGTCTGGGAAGATCCCACATGCCGCGGAGCGGCTAGGCCCTTGAGCCATGGCCGCTAAGCCTGCGTGTCCGGAGACTGTGCTCCAAATGAGAGAGGCCATGGCAGTGAGAGGCCCATGTACTGCGCAAAAAAAAATAATAATAATAAAATTAAATACAAAGAAAACAAATTAAAAGCAGCAAGGGAAAAACAACAAGTAACACATAAGGGAATCCCCATAAGGTTAACAGCTGATCTTTCAGCAGAAACTCTGCAAGCCAGAAGGGAGTGGCAGGACATATTTAAAGTGATGAAAGAGAAAAACCTACAAGCAAGATTACTCTACCCAGCAAGGATCTCATTCAGATTTGACGGAGAAATTAAAAGCTTTACAGAGAAGCACAAGCTAAGAGAATTCAGCACCACCAAACCAGCTTTACAACAAATGCTAAAGGAACTTCTCTAGGCAGGAAACACAAGAGAAGGAAAAGGCCTGCAATAATAAACCCAAAACAATTAAGAAAATGGTAATAGGAACATACATATCGATAATTACCTTAAATGTAAATGGATTAAATGCTCCAACCAAAAAACATAGACTGGCTGAATGGATACAAAAACAAGACCCGTATATAGTCTGTCTACAAGAGACCCACTTCAGACCTAGGGACACATACAGACTGAAAGCAAGGGGATGGAAAAAGATATTCCATGCAAATGGAAATCAGAAGAAAGCTGGAGTAGCAATTCTCATATCAGACAAAATAGATTTTAAAACAAAGACTATTACAAGAGACAAAGAAGGACACTACTTAATGATCAAGGGATCAATCCAAGAAGAAGATATAACAATTGTAAATATTTATGCACTCAACATGGGAGCACCTCAATGCATAAGGCAAATACTAACAGCCATAACGGGAAATCAACAGTAACACAATCACAGTGGGGGATTTTAACACCTCACTTTCACCAATGGACAGATCATGCAAAATGAAAATAAATAAGGAAACTCAAGCTTTAAATGATACATTAAACAAGATGGACTTAATTGATATTTATAGGACATTCCATCCCAAAACAACACAAAACAATTTCTTCTCAAGTGCTCATGGAACATTCTCCAGGATAGATCATATCTTGGGTCACAAATCAAGCCTTGGTAAATTTAAGAAAATTGAAATCATATCAAGTATCTTTTCTGACCACAATGCTATGAGACTAGATATCAATTACAGGAAAAAATCTGTAAAAAATACAAACACATGGAGGCTAAACAACACACTACTTAATAACCAAGAGATCACTGAAGAAATCAAAGAGGAAATCAAAAAATACCTAGAAACAAATGACATTGAAAACACGATGACCCAAAACCTATGGGATGCAGCAAAAGCAGTTCTAAGAGGGAAGTTTATAGCTATACAAGCCTACCTTAAGAAACAAGAAACATCTCAAATAAACAACCTAACCTTATACCTAAAGCAATTAGAGAAAGAAGAACAAAAAAAACCCAAAGTTAGCAGAAGGAAAGAAATCATAAAGATCAGATCAGAAATAAATGAAAAAGAAATGAAGGAAAAGATAGCAAAGATCAATAAAACTAAAAGCTGGTTCTTTGACAAGACAAACAAAATTGATAAACCATTAGCCAGACTTATCAAGAAAAAAAGGGAGAAGACTCAAATCAATAGAATTAGAAATGAAAAAGGAGAAGTAACAATTGACACTGCAGAAATACAAAGGATCATGAGAGACTACTACAAGCAACTATATGCCAATAAAATGGACAACCTGGAAGAAATGAAAAAATTCTTAGAAATGCACAACTTCCAAGACTGAACCAGGAAGAAATAGAAAATATGAACAGACCAATCACAAGCACTGAAATTGAAACTGTCATTAAAAATCTTCCAACAAACAAAAGCCCAGGACCAGATGGCTTCACAGGCAAAATCTATCAATCATTTAGAGAAGAGCTAACACCTATCCTTCTCAAACTCTCCCAAAATATAGCAGAGGGAGGAACACTCCCAATATCATTCTACGAGGCCACCATCACCCTGATACCAAAACCAGACAAAGATGTCACAAAGAAAGAAAACTATAGGCCAATATCACTGATGAACATAGATGCAAAAATCCTCCACAAAATACTAGTAAACAGAATCCAACAGCACATTGAAAGGATCATACATTGTGATCAAGTAGCATTTATCCCAGGAATGCAAGGATTCTTCAATATACGCAAATCAGTCAATGTGATACACCATATTAACAAATTGAAGGAGAAAAACCATATGATCATCTCAATAGATGCAGAGAAAGCTTTTGACAAAATTCAACACCAATTTATGATAAAAAACCCTCCAGAAAGTAGGCATAGAGGGAACTTTCCTCAACATAATAAAGGCCATATATGACAAACCCACAGCCAACATCATCCTCAATGGTGAAAAACTGAAACCATTTCCACTAAGATCAGGAACAAGACAAGGTTGCCCACTCTCACCACTATTATTCAACATAGTTTTGGAAGTTGTAGCCACAGCCATCAGAGAAGAAAAAGAAATAAAAGGAATCCAAATCAGAAAAGAAGAAGTAAAGCTGTCACTGTTTGCAGATGACATGATACTATACATAGAGAATCCTAAAGATGCTACCAGAAAACTGTTAGAGCTAATCAATGAATTTGGTAAAGTAGCAGGATACAAAATTAATGCACAGAAATCTCTTGCATTCCTATACACGAATGATGAAAAATCTGAAAGTGAAATTAAGAAAACAATCCCATTTACCATTGCAACAAACAGAATAAAATATCTAGGAATAAACCGACCTAAGAAGACAGAAGACCTGTATGCAGAAAATTATAAGACACCGATGAAAGAAATTAAAGATGATAAATATAGATGGAAGATACACCATGTTCTTGGATTGGAAGAATCAACATTGTGAAAATGCCTCTACTACCCAAAGCAATCTACAGATTCAATGAAATCCCTATCAAACTACCACTGGCATTTTTCACATAACTAGAACAAAAAATTTCACAATTTGTATGGAAACACAAGAGACTCCAAATAGCCAAAGCAATATTGAGAAGGAAAAACAGAGCTGGAGGAATCAGGCTCCCTGACTTCAGACTATACTACAAAGCTACAGTAATCAAGACAGTATGGTACTGGCACAAAAACAGAAATATAGATCACTGGAACAGGATAGAAAGCCCAGAGATAAACCCACGCACATATGGTCACCTTTTCTTTGATAAAGGGGGCAAGAATATATGGTGGAGAAAAGACAACCTCTTCAATAAGTGGTGCTGGGAAAACTGGACAGCTACCTGTAAAAGAATGAAATTAGAACACTCCCTAACACCATACACAAAAATAGGGCTTCCCTAGTGGTGCAGTTGTTGGGAGTCCACCTGCCGATGCGGGGGACACGGGTTCATGCCCCAGTCCAGGAGGATCCCGTGTGCTGCATAGCAGCTGGGCCCGTGAGCCATGGCCACTGGGCCTGCACGTCCAGAGCCTGTGCTCCATGACGGGAGGGGCCGCAACAGTGAGAGGCCCGTGTACCGCAAAAAATAAAATAAACTCAAAATGGATTAAAGACCTAAATGTAAGGCCAGACACCATCAAACTCTTAGAGGAAAACATAGGCAGAACACTCTTTGACATAAATCACAACAAGATCCTATTTGACCCACCTTCTAGAGTAATGGAAATAAAAACAAAAATAAACAAATGGGACCTAATGAAACTTAAAAGCTGTTGCACAGCAAAGGAAACCATAAACAAGACGAAAAGACAACCCTCAGAATGGGAGAAAATATTTGCAAATGAAGCAACTGACAAAGGATTAATCTCCAAAACATACAAGCAACCCATGCAACTCAATATCAAACAAACAAACAATCCAAAAATGGTCAGAAGACCTAAATAGACATTTCTCCGAAGAAGATATACAGATTGCCAACAAGCACATGAAAGAATGCTCAACAGCATTAATCATTAGAGAAATGCAAATCAAAACTACAATGAAATATCATCTCACACCGGTCCGAATGGCCATCATCAAAAAATCTACAAACAATAAATGCTGGAGAGGGTGTGGAGAAAAGGGAACCCTCTTGCACTGTTGGTGGGAATGTAAATTGATACAGCCACTATGGAGAACAGTATGGGGGTTCCTTAAAAAACTAAAATTAGAACTACCATATGACCCAGCAATCCCACAACTGGGCATATACCCTGAGAAAACCATAATTCAAAAAGAGTCATGTACCACAATGTTCATTGCAGCTGTATTTACAGTAGCCAGGACATGGAAGCAACCTAAGTGTCCATCAACAGATAAATGGATAAAGAAGATGTGGCACATATATACAATGGAATATTACTCAGCCATAAAAGGGAACGAAACTGAGTTATTTGTAGTGAGGTGGATGGACCTAGAGACTGTCATACAGAGTGAAGTAAGTCAGAAGGAGAAAAAAAATACCGTATGCTAACACATATATATGGAACCTTAAAAAAAAAGGAAAAAGAAAAAAAGAAAAGAAAATAGTCAGAAGAACCTAGGGGCAAGACAGGAATAAAGATACAGACCTACTAGAGAATGGACTTGAGGATACGGGGAGCAGGAAAGGTAAGCTGGGACAAAGTGAGAGAGTGGCATGGACATAGATACACTACCAAACGTAAAATAGATCGCTAGTGGGAAGCAGCCGCATAGCACAGGGAGATCAGCTCGGTGCTTTGTGACCACCTAGAGGGGTGGGATAGGGAGGGTGGGAGGGAGGGAGACGCAAGAGGGAAGAGATATGGGGATATATGTATATGTATAACTGATTTACTTTGTTATAAAGTAGAAACTGACACACCATCGTAAAGCAATTATACTCTAATAAAGATGTTTAGGACTTCCCTGGTGGCGCAGTGGTTGAGAGTCCGCCCGCTGATGCAGGGGACACGGGTTCGTGCCCCGGTCCCACATGCCGCAGAGTGGCTGGGCCATGAGCCATGGCCGCTGAGCCTGCGCGTCCGGAGCCTGTGCTCCGCAACGGGAGAGGCCACAACAGTGAGAGGCCCGCATACCGCAAAAAAAAAAAAAAAAAAAAAAAAAGTTTAAGAAAAAGATCATAGATCTTTTTCCCCAGTGGTAACATCTTGCATAAGTAGAATATAATGTCAAAGCCAGGAAACTGACACTGATACAATCCACCAACCTAATTAGTTTTCACTCGTTTTACATGCACTCGTGTGTGTGTTTCGCTCTAAGCAAGTTTATCATGTGTGTAGATCTGTGTGACTGCCACCACAGTCAAGATCCATTACCACAAGAATTCCTTGTGCTGTTCTTTCATAGCCAGAGCTACCGGCCTCCCTCCCTTATTCTCTAATCCATGGCAACCTGGATTCTCCATTTCTATAATTTTGTCATTTCAAAAATGTTATTTAAATGGAATTTTACAGTTTGTAAACTGTGGGGACTGGCTTTTTTTCCCACTCAGCCTAATTCCCTTGAGATCCATCCAAGTTGTTACATGTATCAATAGCTTGTTCCTTTTTATTACTGACCAGTGATTCATAGTATGGGTGTTCCACAGTTTGTTTAACCAGTCACCCATTGAAGGACACTTGGATTACTTCCAATTATTGGTTATTATGAATAAAGCTGCTATGAACATTCATGTACAGGCTTCTGTGTGAATGTTAAGTCTTCATTTCTCTGGGACAAATGCCCCAAAGTGCAATTGCTGGATTGTATGGTAAGCACATGTTTAATGTCATAAGAAACTGCCATATTCTTTTTCGAGAGAGACTGTATCATTTTACATCCCCACCAGCAATGAATGAGTGATCCAGGTCCTCTACATTCTCACCAGCCTTTGGTGTTATCGCTATTTAGAAAGAAAAAAAATTTAACCATCCTGATAGATACATAGTGGTATCTTGTTGTGGTGTTAATTTGCATTTCCCTAACAGCTAATGGTGTGAACATGTTTTCACATGACCCTCACTGACTTTTACAGGATTAATCTTCAGAAAGTTTTCTCACTTGGTAAATGAAGATAATAATGACAATAGCACTTACCACACAGAGATGCTGTGAAAGTTCTCATGAAGCACCTGAAGAGTGAATGGCACATAAATATTCAAGAAATGTCAGCTGTTACTTTCCTGTAAGAGAGGGGTTAATAGTACAAGCTGCAGAGTCAAACAGAACCTTACTTCACTGTAGCTGAGATTCGTCTCCCTAAGTCTTACTTTATTGCTCTATAAAATGGGAAGAATAACATTACTTACCTTACAGGGTTGCTGTGAAACTCAGATAAGACATGTAAGGCACTTAGCACAGTGCCTAACAAGTACTGAACCCTGCTTTTCCCTCAAGTATTCAGTTTATCAGAGGCCCCTATTGAGCCTTGGCTCCTTAACTGACTCTTCGTGCCTCTCCCTTCATTGCTTTCCAGTCTACCAGGGTCACCCCGCTGGGGCTGGGGTGGGGGAATACTGGATACAAACTCTCCCTCTGAGGATTCTTATTCCACCGGGGCCCTCCACTGCTCCCGAAGAAACAACCGATTTGGCTGGGGAGCTGGGTGAGATCACATTTATCTAAGAAGCTTCCAAATGAAAACTAGCATTTGTACTTATTGCATTTCACCTCCAAATTTGATTACATTTCTCTTCTGCTGTAAATCTGCCTTTCCCTCTGCCAACTTGTTATTAAAGCCAGGATGGAATTGGTGGAGCGATATGCCAAATTTCCATCTTGGCTTTGACATTCCAGGGAGTTACAAACCAATTACAGCTGCTGAGCCTCAGGCCCTGATGAATCACAGAGCACAGCAAGGGACGGAAGGGGCCAGAACGGGGACGTTGGCGAGACAGTGAGCTAGGAATCAAAGGTCAATTAAAATAAAATGGTCAATTTTAATCCGAATGTCTTGCTTATATTCACATCATTTTCCCATAAATGAGAAAGTAAATGAAGCTCTTTCATTTGTGTGGGTGTAGTGCGTATTTTTTGAGGGCAATGACGGGTTTCGAAATGGTTTCAGGGTCTCAAAGACTTGAAATTTTAAATGTCCCAGGGAGAAGAAAATCTGGTGACCTGCCCAAATGTCAGCAGCTGCCTAAAAAAGAGCCATCAGCCCAAGCCTTAGGGGTGTGTGGGTCTCATGTCATCAGTTCCAGCTTTGGGAATAAGCACCTCTGTGTTTGGGGCCTGGCTCCACCACTTAATAGCTGTAGGAGCTTAGCCAAAGCATGAGCAACTTCTCTGTGCCCCTACTTCCTCATCAGTAGAATGAAGATAACAGTGCCTAGCCCTGCTGGTTGTTTTAAATATTAAGATAAATAATCTACCCAAAGTGCCAAGCACATTGCCTGTCCAGGTGTTCGACGTTATTTCCTTTCTCCTTGATCGGTGGACCTGAAGCCAAACCAGATGACCTCAGACAACAACAGTTTAACTAGATCTTAACTTAGTGGTATTCGCCTTCCTGATGGGGACCTAGGTTTCAGGACAGTTTTAATTTCCTTCACGTGGGCTTTTTGAACCTGTTCCTCTCCCAGAGGCAAATGGTTGGATGGGGTTCAGCACCGTGGACAGCGGAGGTGCTGCTTGCTAGATTATCACGGAGTTCGTTCGCTGGCTGGCACTTCGGCTCAGGGTTCAAAGACTTGCTGTGAGCTGTACAGTTGACTCGGTGTTAGGCTGAAGTCTTGTAGCTTTGGCTGTCATGAGTGGGGAACATTTGCTTCCAAGTTCGTATTTCTCTTCTCCAGTTCAGGTCAGGGATTCCTCCAGAAGGAATTCCCAGTCTTTCCTTTGGGGGTTGCTCTGTCTGCAGGTGTGGGTTGCTGGTAAGGGAAGGGTGAGACAAAGGTTGCTAGGGAGGACTAGGAATGGGAACTACCCATGATAACCCAGGACAGTGTAGCTCAGGGAACTAAGAAGTTTTTGAGAAGAGCCAAATTCATATGAATCTGAAGGATGAGGAAGAGAGACACATGGGAGAATGCCTAGCAAATTCAATAGCCAGAAGAGTCAAGTCCACAGTAAAGCAAGGTGCAATGCATGGATCAAAGTGGTTCAAGAATAAGACCATGAATAGCTAGGGGGCACCAGAATGCCCTTACGAAGTGCTGCGTAGAATATGCAGGAGAAGGTATTCGTTTTAAAGGAGCTAGGTCAGCCGGTTGAAAACAAAACATAGAGCACCCACCAGGGAAACAGAGACCAGAAGTGGAGCCAAGTCCAGATTGGTGGATGAGAAGCAATGCAGTAGCAGTGATTTATTGTCTTTTTCCATCCCTCCATTGACCTTTCCCAGGACACTGAGAAAAATTCTAGCAAATGTGGTGGTGATGGGAATTGCGGGGGGCGGGGTTCCAAGAGGGAGGCAAGAAGCCTTCTTTTCCCCACTCCTTTCTCATATTCCTCATCATGCCACAAACAATTGCCTTGGATGAAGAAGACAGAGTAAAAATGTGTACCTAGGGAAAAGCCCCAAATTAAGTCACAGAATGTACATGTGGAGAGTTCAATAGCAGCTCTAGCTGAGGAGGATGAGGTCATGGTGTTAGCCTGAGATTGAAGGGAGAAGGTAGAAAACAATATCCACACAGAACACACCTCTGCCTGGCAGCAATCAACACCTGTTAATTCATTTGCAAGGCTTGGTTCCTGAAAACACCTGCTCCTCTATTCCCCAAGCATCTGATGTTGTCCTTGAAACCAGAATGCCATGTTCCCAGGGAGGAGCAGAGACCCCAACAAACACAGTTGGCAGAAGTCACCCAGCTGACCCTCAGTCCTCCTCCCAGCCCTGTACCTTTGCTGGTGAGGCCAACCCACAAGCTTCCCCCTCCCTCTGTCCTCAGCTAAGACCCACTCTGCAGGAACCCCTCGCATTCATGTTTGCCAAGGAATCCAGCCACATTTGACCTGACCCATGCTCTGAGGGATCAGGTGAGGGCTCCAGGCCAACAGAAGGGAAATCAGAGGGGACCCCTCACCCACCTCCTGGACCCCTGCCCAGGCCTCTCTGTCTTTGAGTGTGCTGCTCCCAGATCTGGTTTAGGTCTTACTTGAAGAAGGTTTTCTCATTTCTCTCCGTATCAGTGGTTCTCAATGTGTGACCACACTTTGGGACCTGCAGCATCGCCTGGGAGCTTATTTGAAATGCAAATTCTGCAGCTCCACCCCAGACCACAAAAACAGAAACTCTGGGGATGAGGGCCAGCAAGCTGCTTGAGCAAAAGCCCTCCAGAGGGTTCTGACGCACACTGACGCTGGACAACCCTTGTCTGCAGGAGTCACGAGAAGAAGATGCCTCAAATTCCATGATGTGCAATAATAGTTCCACTGTTCACCCCAGTTGGTGACCTCCTGGATTCATTCCAATTTTTTCTTACAACAACAAAAAGTCTCTATCGGACATTCTTTCATATACATCTTCATGGACCCATGCAAGTATTTCTGTAGGGCACATTCTTAAAATGGATTTACTAGGACGAAGGATGTACACACACTCAAACACTGATAGATATGCCAAATGGACCTTTCAATGCACCAACTTGCATTCCCACCACAGAAAACGAAAGGGCATGTGGCCTCCACAGTCTTTCCAGCTTCAGCTAAGTGTTCTCACTGTTTTCATTTTCTTTTCCAATCTGAGAGGTGAAAATGATATCTTGTTTTGATTTGCATTTCTTCAGGAGTGAAATTGAGCATCTTTTCTTATGTTTATTAGCCATTTTAGCATAGTTCTTTTTTGGTTATCTCTGTTTTCAGCAATCAACATGCATGACTTATATAATAAGAAAGAAACAAAGAAACAAAGAAAGAAACAAATGCTTGCCCCCTCTTTTCTGCAAAGTGCTTTACAGTCCATGAAGGAGCCAGAGGGAAGTTTTATGGCCGAGTGTAACTGACCAACTGTGCAACGGTTTGCAGGGGTGAGAATGGGGGTTCCTGGGATACAGGACCCTTCGTGTTAAACTGGGAAAGTCCCAAGCAAAGCGGAGTGAGTTGGTCACCTAGTTGGGTGATTTGCTCAGGGCATCGCACAGCAAATCAGCAGCCAGCCTTAGGGGAGGCTCCCAGACCCCTGATCCCCAGCCTAGGGCTCCTCCTTCACCCCAGACACCTCTCATGGAGAAACAGAAATAGACATGGGTGTGCTGGGTGACAGGACTTGTCAATCTCACCCAACTAGACAGGAGACCCCTTTTGCTCATTTACCTCTTAAGCCCAGTGTGTATCACAGAGCCTGACAAAGAGTTGGTAGCTAGAGTTAGACTAAAGTCATCATCACAGGGTTGAGGAGGGAGAGACCCGACACCGCAGGACAGCCCCACCCTCGAATTTCGGTAGCAGTTGACTTGGGGTTTGGAAGGCCTATTGTCTTCATTGTACTACACCGTTTTATACAAGAGACCTGAGTGTCTGCAGATCTTGTTATCCGTGGGGGCCCCTGGAAAAAATCTCCCATGGATACCGACAGATGAATGCGTCCTGATCACAGAAAATTCGAATCCATCCAATGACTTTATAAGGAAATGTAGTTGAAAGACCATGGGTGTTGGACAGATTTGAGTTCTAATCAGCCAAGTCCAATCACTTACAAGCTACATAGCCTTGGAAAACTGCTCTGATCCTCGGTTTTCTCATCTCTAAAATGGAACAAATAATACCAACATCACAGCAGAATGGTTAAGACATGAGGAGGACATGAGGAAGAAAAGGCAAAGAGGGTAGATTATTCTTTCCCTCAAAGTGGGGAGGCTGGCCCAGTTGCCACAAGAGAAGCTGTGGCATCTGCTTTAGGCCTAGGACTGAAATACAGTCCACACTCTCCTCACTACTACACGCTCCCTGGCACAGAGCTGAGTGTGCCCAGAGAAGGTCACGTTTCTTCCTAGAAGGAGACCTCCCCTTCTAACTGTGTGGCCGTGGGGCTGTGTCTACCCAGAGGAGACATACTTTGCAGTTGCACACAAAGGCAATCTATAGGCTGGCAGCAGCCCTGGTCTGCAGCACCTCTGCTCTTCATGGTCCATCCATTTCTCCCACCCAGAACACGAAGAATAGTTTCCTCTCCTATGGACCCCAGTGCTGGGTCGGGCTAACCCTGACAGGTCATCTGAGGAGCAGTCTTTTGCTCATTATGAATCATAAGCCATTTGAAGCCATTTGCAAAAGAGTATGCTGCCTAAACGCTGGCATGAGATCTCTGGGAACTACTACGTAGGCAGATGGCTGCCAATTAAGGACGGATTGGCCATCATAAATTAAGTAGGGCCTCAAATGGGGCTTTGTTCAGCGAGTTTCCTGCTCTAAATCCTGACACACCTTTATCCCAGCCTGGCCTCATGTATTTACAGACCTGACAGGAACCCAGTTATGGATGCTGGGGGATGTCTTTGGTCAGAATACCAAGCTTCCCGGCAGCCAGCCCCCGTTCAATTAAGAGAAGAAGAAAAGATGACTGCTAAATGTTCAGTTTACTTCCAACCCTACAAAGATCCAACCCAAGGGAGAGGGTAATCTAATATATCCGGAGTGATTTAAACTCTTAAATAAAACAAAGAATTCTGCAGCAATGAGCTGCAGAGAAAACGGGGGTTTGATGACTCCACAGAACAAGCCAAAAATGTGGCTCAGAAAAGAGAGGAAACCCACAGAGGTGATCTAAAGTATGACTGCTCAACCAGCTAGCTAACCAGCTAAATGCACAGGCAAACCAGGACCAGGACTTGAGCCTTCTCAAGTATTTGCAATGTAGACAATCCAAAGAAGAGCTGGACGAGGAAGGGGAGTGTCTAGGGAGGGCAGCCTTCCTGAGTTCCCAAAAGCCTTACAGGGAGGCACGGGCTTTGGTGCATTTCAAAGGTTCACAGTCCAGTTCTCAGTTTCTTAGGCTGAGTCCAGACTCTGACAGTGAACCCATTTCTCTGAGGTTGACTCACCTGAAACTGAGGCTGGAACTTGAGCTATAATTCCAAAGTATTCACTTACGATGAGAGATACAATCGTTCACTCAAGCCTAGTGGCCTGTGCATTCTTTGCTGTAGAGAAGGCTGCATGGAAAGCCAAATTATACTCAAAAGTTTGCCAATTAAAAATAAAGCTGGACAAGGACTTCCCTGGTGGCCCAGTGGTCAAGAATACGCCTTCCAACGCAGGGGACGCGGGTTCGATCCCTGGTTGGAGAACTAAGATTCCCACATGTTGTGGGGCAACTAAGCCCACGCACTCTGGAGCCCACGTGCTGCAACTACTGAGCTCACGTGCTCTGGAGCCTGCAAGCCACCACTAGAGAAAAGCCTGTGCAAAGCAACTAGAGAGTCCCTGCGCTCTGGAGCCTGTGGACCACAACTAAAGAAGCCCGCGCGCCACAACAAAAGATTCAGTGCCGCAACTAAGACCCGACGCAGCCAAATAATAATAAAATTACATTTAAAAAAATTAAAGCTGAACAAAATCAGTTTGGTTAACCTCGCATGTGATGGCCATGATGAGTTCGGGCAGGACCCAGGGCCTCTGACTTCTCATTCAGCTGCTGGATGTCACCACAGGCTCTCAATAGAAGGTATGCTCCAGGCAAAAGCACACTTTGCAGAAAGGGTTTTGTCCCATATGTAAAACTTTTGGCTCATTCCAGAGGCAGGCCAAAGTCCTCCTCCAATGCAAGCCAATCTTCCTCCCGGGCTGTCCCCCTGTGTTTACTGCTTGATCTTGGGTCTTGCGGAAGATCCAGAGATGAGCCACTCAAGTCCCCCTTCAAGAGATGCACGCTGCCCAGCAGCAAGGAGTATGACTGACTGACAGCCTCCATCAGGCGGCTCCTTCAGGGGCCTCAGGTCATGTTCCTCTTGGGCTGGCCCCTGCCAGTGACTGAGCAAGGCAGTGGTACTATGGCCTGGCCATTTTCTGTTCAATTCAGGACCCCTCGAATGGGCAACCTGTGCTCCAGAGCACTCCCTGGGCTGGCAGAGACCTTAAAAGGTCTGCAGAGTAGTCTCACGGCTCCTCTGGCCCATCCTGCCTTCTCCCGTTTTCTTAACACAGATGTTACTCCTGACAAAAGGTTTTGCTTCTAAGTCCACTGCAGCATCTTGAGGAGCCCAGCCTACAGCCATGCTCTAGGTCAGAAGTCAGCAGATTATGGCCCGTGGCCCAATCCTGGCCTGTGGCCCGTTTTGTAAATAAAGTTTCATTGGCACACAGCCAAACTTGTTTGTTTACTTGTTGTCTGTGGCTGCTTTTGCATTGCAATGGCCAGGGTGAGCAGTTGCAACAGACCTACAAAGCCTAAAATACTTCATATCTGGTCCAGAAAAAATTCTGCCGAACTCTGCTCTAGATATTAGAGTTCTGAGGGCAACCAAAGACTAATGTAATGAAAAATTATGGTCTCTTCCCATGAGCCTGAGACACCCCCTCGGTGCCTCATTTTATGTGTGGTTCTCCCTGACTCACAAAGACCCTAAAGTAGATAGGAGCTACAAGTCCAGAGTTCAGAGCCTGAAAGATATTGGAAGGTCAAGGGTAGGATCTGTGTCATCTCACCATGTTCAGACTGGCTCCTCCTTCTGGCCACTACCTTCCTGACAAAGCCACAAAGCCATCTGCCTTGCCCAGTGTGTGTCTGGCCTTAAAGGGACCTACAAGCTTTTAACCATGACTATGAAAATCAGGAGGCGAGGATGTGGGGTAATCGGTTGTTACCCAGCAAACCTCCACCACTTTGGGGAACTGTACTCTGATTTTCCTGGGGGAAACCACCCCTCTCCGACTCATAATCGTGCGCTTTCTGTAGAGGCTAATCTCACCTCTGAATCCAAGGATGAACATGTGACCTTAACCTGGCCAATCCGAATGTTCCACTCATCTGGGCGGCACATAGGCCAAGCTGGTCTTTGACTAGAGCTATTAGGAGAAGTGTTTCTCTATTACCACTGCTGAAAGGCTGATGCATAACCCTGGCACTTCCGGGAGCCATCCTGCCACCACTTAGGGAGAGCTTGTCTGAGAGTGATGCCAACACCTTAGGGAGGGCAGAGTCAAGGGTGAGGGGGACGGATTCCTATGGGTGTCATTTTAGCACCCGGATTTAGCCATGTCTGAAGCTAGATCCAGCCTTGGAGTTCTCAGTTACATAAGCCAACAGGTTCTGCATTTTGCTTAAACCAATCTGAGTGGGATTTTCTGTCACTTACAACCCCGAAGACCTAACCTGTACTAGGACTACCTCCAGACCATATCCTCATGACACACTGGGTATTCCAGAAAGAAGACTGGAACTCCTAGAGAGAAGGAGGGAGATGTTGAAAGGATACAAGGAAGAGGTGACCTGGGCTTGCACCTCTACATGCCCAGAAGCCTGGGCAGGAGTCCTGGCTGCAGAGACTCAAATCTCAGCAATGGATGGTATCTTTATCTCAAAGCCCTCTGTGGTGATGGTGGTGCCCTTTGCAGGCATTTTTCCAGTTGCTGTGAAGCAATTCCTTCATGAAACACTCTGAAGTTATTCCCAAATCCTCAAAGCTGGGTAACCAGGGGGATTTTATTAGACGTATTTATTCTATAACCCAGCTTCTCACAAGACATCCAGGAGTTTCTTTTTAAGCTGTCTCTCCTCCCTCCCAGGCAGAATTCTCATGTTGCTTCTCAGACATTAAAAATAAGATGAAAAAGCCCCTGTTGTTCAGGTCCAAACGAGCTTAGCTGAAAGGCTCCTGCCCCCACCCAGCCAGCTGGTGGACATGCCCACCTTCCACAACCTTCCTGTCTGTGCTGAAACCCTTTGTGGCTGACAGCCTTCATCCACCATGGTCAAATAGACTTTTAGATCCACAAGCCTGAGGAAACAGCTGAAATGAAACACAAAACTACGCTATTTATATTTTCATTTCTATTAGACCTTTATAATGATTTCTTATTGAACTGAAGCTTAAATGGCTCAAGACTGATCGTAATAGAACATTTAATTGTTTGCTTGTCTAACTCTCTCAGCCCTAATTAAATATTGTTTTCCATTGAGCGGCTTACACAGTGATTTTTTTTCCTGTCACTGAATAGAACACGGGGACCGAGGCAGAATTCAGATGAGCCCAGGCTCACTCCGTGCTCTCATGTTATTCGTTTTTCGTCCAACAATGGGAAGCAGAGCCCTCTGGAGGGAGAATCGCAGAGTTCTCAGGAATCGCTTTCGGAGATGATCTCACGCTGGTCCTCAGAAATGACCAGGGTGGGGCTTCCCTGGTGGCGCAGTGGTTGAGAATCCGCCTGCCGATGCAGGGGACACGGGTTCGTGCCCCCGGTCCACGAAGATCCCACGTGCCGCGGAGCGGCTGGGCCCGTGAGCCATGGCCGCTGAGCCTACGCGTCTGGAGCCTGTGCCCCGCAACGGGAGAGGCCACAGCAGTGAGAGGCCCGCGTACCCACCCCCCCAAAAAAAACAAAAAGAAAAGAAATGACCAGGGTGGTTAAAAGATGAGTTATAAGAACTCACTCACGTTTTCCTTGTAGCGTTTCCTGTAGAAGATACGGGTTCTTGGCATTAAAATCTGGTGATGGAGCCATTGCTGGCACCTTTCTTTCTCTAAAACCCCATTCTCAGCAGCACTACCTTTAGGGTCACCAAAATCCAGCCATGTCTCATCACCTCCATGCCATCATCCAGGTCCAAGCCACCTTCACCTCTCACCCAGATTATTGTAGAAGCCCCTTAACTGTCCTCCTACATTTATCTCAGCCTCGCTACCTGTCTGTTCCCACCACAGCATCTGGAGGCCTTCCATGGTCCCCTCCCCACCTCAGGACCCTCCAAAGGCTCCCAGCTCACGCAGAAGAAAGCCCAGGTTCTGCCAATGGCCTCCAACCTGCTGTTCCTGTTGACCTTGTCTCCTAATTCTCTCCCCTTTGCTCATTCAGCTCCAGCCCCCCTGACCTCCTTGCTGTCTCCTTGAATGCTCTTCACGTGCTTCCTCCTTAGGGCTTTTCACTTGCTGTTGCCTCTTCCTGGAATACGTCTCTCCCAGAAAGCTGCGTGCTCACTCCCTCACTCCTTCATGTCTTCATCCAAATGTCACCTCTCAGTTGGGCTGGGAGGGGCGGGGCTGGGGGGTGGGGGCGGGGCTCTAACCATCCCCTTTAAAATTCCAACTACCGCATATTCCCTATCCTCCATCTCGGTTTTATTTTTCTCCATAGATTTTACTACTGACATACCTTTTTTTTTTTTTCTGACATACCTTTTTAGTTCACCTATTTATTTTGTTTATTGTTTATCTGCCCTACTAGAATGTTAGCTCCAGGAGGACAAGGATTTTTCTCTGTTGGTTTCACTGCTGAATCCCCAGTGCCTAGAAAAATGCCCGGCACTAAGTAGATGTGCAAATATTTTTTGAGTGAATGGAGTAAATGAATAAATGTAAACATATATAAATGGATGAATAGTCTGTCACTGGTCTCTGGACACAAATTCCAATGGCCAGAGTCTACTCGAGGCCAGGAGCCTGGATGCATTTGCACTTTGCATCCTCGGATGCTGGGCATTCACGAAATCTTCCCATGGGACATGGAGATGCTAAGGGCATCATCCAGTGAGCATCTACAGAGCGAGGTCCAGAGCTCAGAATGAGCCTTAACATTCCAGCCATAAGTGTTTATTTAATCCTGAGGTTAAATGGTGAAAGAGGAGGGAGCTTGAACCTGAGTTCAAAAAGGGCCCTGGTTCATAGCATAAGAAGGGACAAGTTAACTCAAGGAGCTTCCCTGGAGGCTTCAGAGGTGAGGACAGCTCAGAGAATACGTAAGGCATTGCTGTGAATGCCCACAGAGTTTGTGGGTGCTCTGGGAGCCTGGGGAATGATTTTGTCTGTTAGAGCAGCAGGAGAATCCAGGAAAATTTTCTGGAGGGGTAGAGGCAAGGGAGGTGATATCGCCAGGACCATTCCCTTTGTACAGGATTCATAGGATCATGGGGTCATTCTCCAGGCGGCCCATCGCCAGGACCAAAATGATTGAGACACATCCTTCTCCAAAGGCTGTTGTAAAGGGTGTTCCACTTCATCCCCTATTCACCAAGCCCAGGGTCACAAACTTCTTATAAAAGAGTATTTTTTCATGAGACTTCACATTTGAGAACCTCATTCCATTCAATCTAACATTTATTTATTCATCAAATGTTCAAGGTATGAATGTTTTACATTTTGACTGTTGTGTCAAACCTCTCACCAGAAATGTTGTACCAATTTATACTGTCCTTTTCTCGTACCTCACATTGAGTATCTATCATGTTTTCACCTGCTTTGAGAGGAGTCAAACTTCCCAGAGACTTGTCTATTTCATTTATCTTTTCAAAGTTCTGGTTGTTGATTTGATTAATCAATTCCCTGACTTTTTGCTTTGTGATTAATGTAGCCTCTTATCTTTATTAATTTCTTCCTCTCACTATTTTGCTATTTGTTTTCCAGGTTCTTATTTTGAATTCTTAATCCAATTATTCTCAATTTTTCAACATTTAAGCATATTTATTTTAGTAATAACAGCTTTAGATTATGGATTTTACTAAGAATAACTTTTGTCATATTCACATATGTACTTTTATACAGTGGTCTCATCATCTTAAATGTCTGAATAGTCTGTCTTTTCAGTATTGATTTCCACTTTGACAGAAAAGCTATTTTTTATTTTGCTTAATTTCCAAATGGCTATCATTTATCTTAATCTAGGCATACTCCTGCTATTCAGGTGACCAGGAAATATAGTTTGCAAAATTTTAATTTGGAGATTTGTTGTGGATTTCTTACCTGATACATATATCACATCAGTCAGGATAAATCAGGTTAAGCTGCAGCAACAAACAACTCCCGAGAAATATCAGTGGTTTAAATAATATGGGTAAGCTCAGAGTTCTTCTCATCGCAGTCACTCAGGGACCCAAGCTCCATTTTGACACATGCTTCCATGATCACAGAGACAGAGAAAACAGCCTGGCTCTTGAAGCCACTTCTGTGCCCATTTCATTGGCCAAAGAAAATTCAGATTCCTGAGTTCAACAGAGCATGGATGTCTTATCGTCTAAAGGGAGGAGCACTGAGTGTTCGTGAATAAACATTTTACCATATGCATTCAGCAGATACTTAAAGGACTATGGGGATACCTCCTACTATATACCAAAGATTGTTATAGACACTGAGATCCTGACAGGTAATTTTTAGTCGGCATCCTGCCTCCTTTCCTCATCCACTCTCCAGCCAGAGGTGGCCATGTGACCCAGATATAAATGGGAGTTGGTGAGGTTCCTGGAAAAGATTTTGCTTTTCTGGTATTGGTGCTACCGTGTCGTCTTCCTCCTTCTCTCTGTCTTGACTGCTAATGTGAGAAAGGCCAAGAGAATCCCGGAAATATTTGCCTTGACATTGTTGAACATCTGAACCAATACCAGCAGCAGCCTACCTTCAGATACCTCATATGAAGAAAAAAATAGACTCATGTTTGTACAAGCCACTGTGGTTGCATTTCTTGTTACCTGCATCTGAAAGAATTCAGCATATAAACAAGAAAGACAATTTCCATCTTAAATGAATGATAATCCTTTGGAAGTATTCTGTTGTAAGACAATAGAAATATATATATATTTGTCTCTGACCCCTGGTTCCTGCACAGAGCTCCTAAAACCCCTGTAACTTTCTAAGTGATAAGAGCATTAGGAGCATCTTTTGTTCTAATATTTGGTATTTGACCACAGTTCCTGACACAGAGCTCCTAAATCCCTTGGAGTTTCCTAGATGATAGCAGTGTCTTTTGTTCTAATGAGGGGACTCTTGGTGGACTCATGGACGGAGGCTGGTCACTAGAAGGACCAACACATAATTAGAAGCTTGGAATTTTCATCCCTACTCCACCCCATTCTCCAGAGGGGAGAGGGGCTGAAAATGAAATTAATAATTGATCATGCCTATGTGAGAAAGCCTCCATTAAAAAAATCCAATAGTATAGGGTTTGGAGAACATCCAGGTTGGTGAACACATCCATGTACTAGGAGGGTGATGCACCCCAACTCCACAGGGACAGAAGCTTCTGTGTGGGAAGTGTTGCAAGTGTGGTAGTGGTAGTAGAGTGAGAGTTAAGGGCAAAAGACACAAGAGTGATGAGTTTTTCCAATTCATCTGTAGACATCTGAAAACAATGCTAAATATGCTTTCTAAATGAAAAAAAGGGACTTCCCTGGTGGTGCAGTGGTTAAGAATCTGCCTGCCAGTTCAGGAGACATGGGCTCAATCCCTGGTCCAGGAAGATCCCACACGCAGCAGAGCAACTAAGCCTGTGCACCACAACTACTGAGCCCACACACCCTCAACTACTGAAGCCCACACACCTAGAGCTCTGCAACAAGAGAAGCCAGAAGCCACCACAATGAGAAGCCTGTGCACCACAACGAAGAGTAGCCTCTGCTCGCCGCAACCAGAGAAAGCCCACGCACAGCAATGAAGACCCAATATAGCCAAAAAACATTAAAAAATAAATAATAAAAAAAAATTTAATTAAAAAAGAAAATAAATGCAAAAAAGTTTATATGGTTCTAAATGTCACAAAATCTTTATCCTTAAAAATATGCTGTGATTTTGCCATTTATCTTGGGGGTTTGTCTGTTTGTTGTTTTGGGGGGGGGTTGGGGTTTTGTTTTATTTTTTTCTTCCTCCTTTTCTTCAGTTCTGTGTGGCTCACAGGATATTGTTGCTCTGGCCCGGGCTTGCACCTGAGCCTCTGAGGTGGGGGAGCCGAGTCCAGGACACTGGACCACCAGAGAACTCCCAGCCCCATGGAATATTAATCAGTGAGAGCTCTCCCAGAGGTCTCCATCTCAACACTAACACCCAGCTCCATCCAATGGCCAGCAAGCTCCAGTGCCAGATGCCTCACGCCAAACAACTAGCAAGATAGAACACAACCCACCCATTAGCAGACAGGCTGCCTAAAGTCATACTAAGCTCACAGATGCCCCAAAACACACCATCAGATGCGGCCTTGCCCATCACAGGGACAAGATCCAGCTCCACCCTCCAGAACACAGGCACCAGTCCCCTCCACCAGGAAGCCTACACAAGCCATTGGACCAACCTCACTCACTGGGGACAGACAACAGAAGTAAGAGGAACTATAACCCTGCAGCCTGCAGAAAGGAGACCCCAAACACAGTAAATTAAACAAAATGAGGAGGTACAGAAATATGCAGCAGATGAAGGAGCAAGGTAAAAACCAAAGACCAGACAAATGAAGAAGAGATGGGCAGTCTACCTGAAAAAGAATTCAGAGTAATGATAGTAAAGATGATCCAAAATCTCTTGCATGTAATATCCAGCTGTCCCATCACTATTTGTTGAGAAGACTATTCTTTATCTCATTGGGTTGTCTTGACACCCTTGTTAAAAATCAATTGACTGAAAAAAAAGAGAAAAATAAAATCAATTGACTGTAAATATGAGGGTCTATTTCTGGATTTTCAATTCTATTCCGTTGACCTATATGTCTATCCTTATTACAGTACCACACTCTCTTGACTACTACAGTTTTCTAATAGTAAGTTTTGAAATCAGGAAGTAAGATCTTCCAACTTTTTATTTTTCAAGATTTATTTTTGGCTATTCTGGGTCCCTTAAATTTCCATATGAATTTTAGCATCAGCTTGTCAATTTCTGCAACAAAGCCAGCTGGGGTTTTGATAGGGATTTCATTGAATCTGTAGGTCAATTTGGAAAGTATTGCCATCTTGACAATATTGTCTTCCAATCCATGAGTATGGGATGTCTTTCTATTTATTTAAATCTTCTTTAATTTCTTTCAATAATGTTTTGTAGTTTTAGTGTACAAGCCTTGCATCTCCTTTGTTAAGTTTATTCCTGAGTGTTTTATTTTTGATGCTATTATAAATGTAATTGTTTTCTTAATTTCACTTCGAGATTGCTCATTACTAGTGTATAGAACAAGAATTAATTTCTGTGGATTGATCTTGCATCCTGCACACTTACTCAACTTATTAGTTCTAATTGTTTTTTAGTGGATTCCTTAAGAATTTTCTACATACAAGACTGTGTCATCTGCAAATAGAGATAATCTGAGTTCTTCCTTTCCAATCTGGATGCCTATATTGCATTTTCTAGACTAATTGCCCTGACTAGAACATCCAGTATGATGTTGAATAGGAGTGATGAGAACAGACATCCTTTTTGTTCCTGATCTTAGGGAGAAATACTCAGTCTTTTACCACTAAGTATGATGTTAGCTGTGGGTTTTTCATAGATGCTCTTTACCAGGTTGAGGAAGTTTGCTTCCATTCCTAGGTTGTTGAGTATTTTTTTATAATGAAGGGGTGTTGAATAGTGTCAAATTCCTTTCTTCAGCTATTGAGATGATCATGTGGCTTTTGTCCTTTATTCTATTCATATTGTCTATTAAATTAATTGACTTTGGGATGTTAAACCAACCTTGCATTGCTGGGATAAATACCATTTGTTCATTGTGTATAATCCTTTTTATATATTGCTAGACTTGGCCTAGTTTTTGTTGAGGATTTTTGCATTCATATTAATGAGATATTGGTCTGTACTTCCCTTTTCTTGTGAAGTCCTTATCTTGTTTGGGTATCAGGGTAATACTAGTCTCATAGAATGAGTTGTAAAGTGTTCCCTTTTCTTCAGTTTTTTGGAAGAGTTTAGTACCAATTCTTTAAATATTTGGTAGAATTCACCAGTGAAAACTTCTGAGCCTAGGCTTTTCTTGGTGGGTAATTTTGTTTTGTTTTACTAACTCAATCTCTTTACTTGTTAAAAGTCTATTCAGATGTTCTACTACTTCCTGAGTCAGTTTGGGTAGTTTACATCTTCCTAAGAATTTGTCCATTTTGTCTAAGTCATCTAATTTGTTGGCTACAGTGTTCACAGTATTCTCTTATAATCTTTTTTACTTCTGTAAGGTCAATAGTTATGTTGTAAGGAGAAAAAAAAAAAAACCTGCTTCTTCTCTCAGATCTCTACTACTATTCTCAGTATTTCATGGCTGACACCCAAATGTGAGAGGGTTTTCTCCACACCAAGCAATTCTCCAATTTTCTGCAGACACCAACTAGATGCCCCACAGTTCAATAGCTCTGACACTGTCTACTGGCACAGTCCAACAAGACTGCACACACACCCCAACTTCAGACACCAACTGCAAGTCCAGGTTGTTACTTGTGCTTCTGGCCAACTGGCTATAAATCACAGGTTCCCATGACCTCCTCTTCTGGTCTGATAATTTGCTAGAATGGCTCACAGAACTCAGGAAACAGTTTATTTACTAGATTATCAGTTTATTATTAAAGGCTACAACTCAGGACAGCCATATGGAAGAGATGCATAGGGCAAGCTATGTGGGAATGGGCAAGGAGCGTCCATGTCCTCTCCAAGCAAGCCAACATCCCAGAACTTCTGTGTTCACCAACTGGAAAGCTCTCCAAACTCTGTACTTTAAGGATTTTTATGCAGGCATGATTGATTAAATCATTGGCCATTGGTGATTAACTCAACCTCCAGCCTGTCACCCCTCCTCCCTGGAAGTTGGGGGTGGGACTGAAAGTTTCAATCCTCTAATCAGGTGGTTGGTTCCCCTGGCAACCAATTCCCCCCTCCCCCAACCCTTAAGAGCTTTCCCAAAGTCACCTCATCAACATAAACTCAGGTGTGATTGAAAGGGGAGTGTTAGGACTAAGAAAATACACTCCTTTCATCTTTATCACTCTTATCACTTAGGAAATTCCAAAGGTTTTAGGAATTCTGTGCCAGGAACCTGATGATGACCAAATACATATTTCTTATTATAAATCACAAATGTCCTCTTTTTCATTCTTGATTTTAGTAATTTGAGTCTCCTTTTTTCTTGATCTTTCCTTAACTAAAGATTTGACAATTTTATTGACCTATTCAAAGCACCAACTTTTTGTTTTGTTGATTTTTCCCTATTTTTCTATGCTCTATTTTATTAATTTCTACTCTAAACTTTATTGTTTCCTTCTGCTTGCTTTGGGTTTAGTTTGTTCTTTTTCCCATTTCGTTTTTTTTGTTGTTGTTGTTTTTTGGCTGCGCAGCATGTGGGATTTTAGCTCCCTGACCAGGCATCAAACTCACGCCCCCTCCATTGAAAGGGCGAAGCCTTAACCACAGGACCGCCAGGGAAGTTCCATCCTTTTCCCATTTCTTAGCGTGGAAGGGCATGTTATTGATTTGAGATATTTCTCTTTTTTTTTTTAATGTATGTGTTTACAGCTATATCTTTTTCACTGTTTTAGCTGCTTCCCATAAGTTTTGGTATGTTGTATCTCCCTTTTAATTCATTTCAAAGTATTTTCTAACTCCCTGTGATTTTATCTTTTACCCATTGGCTGTTTAGGAGTGTGTTGTTTAATTTCCATAGATCTGTGAATTCTCCAAATTTCTTTCTGTTGTTTTTACTCCATTGTAGTCAGAGAACATTCTTTGTATGATTTCAATCCTATTAAATTTATTGTGGCTTGTTCTGTGGCATATCATATGACCTATCTTGGAGAATGTCCCATGTGTGAACTTGAGAAGAATGAGTATTCTGCTGGTGCTGGGTAGAGTGTTCTATAGGTGTTAAGTCTAATTCATTTATAGTGTTGAAGTCTCCTTGTTGATCTTCTGCTTAGTTCTATCCATCATTGGAAAATGGTCTATTAAAGTCTCCAACTATTACTGTTGAATTATCTATTTTTCCCTCAATTTTGTCCATTTGTCTTTTATGTATTTGGGGGCACTGTTGTTAGGTGAATATATATAATTGTCATATCTTCTTGATGTATCAATCCTTTTATCATTATAAAATGCCCCTCTCTTATCTGTTTTTTGTTTGAAAGTCAATTTTGTCTGGTATTAGTATAACCATTCAGCTTTCCTATGGTTGTTAGTTGCATGCTATTTCTTTTACATCTTTTTACTTCCAAACTACTTCTATTTTTGAGTCTAAAGAGTATCTTCTGTAAATAGAAAATAGTTAGATCTTGTTTTAAAATCCAGTCTGGCAATCTCTGACTTTTGATTAGATTGTTTAATTCATTCACATTTAATGTTATTATGTATATAGTTGGAACCACTGTTTTTTGAATACCAAGTCTTCCATTTGTTCAGTTCCTTATTTTGAATTTTTCCATTTTGCTGGAGAGCTGCTTCCAGTAAATTTCTTATGGCTATATGTGGATGGTATCTTTTCTGAGTTTCTGAACACCTAAAAATATTTGTCTTTTATTCTTATGCAAAAACAATAGTTTGAAAAGGTATAGAATTATGGGGTCACAATCACTTTTTCTCAGAACTCTGTAAACTTTTTTGCCATTGCCTTCTAATACTCACTGCTGTAGGGGAACAATTTGATGCATCTTTTTTTTTTTTCCTGTTCTTTTTTTTTTTTTTTTAATTTATTGTAGTTTGGGCTGTGTTGGGTCCTCATTGCTGTGTGTGGGCTTTCTTTTTTAGTTGCAGTGAGCAGAGGCCACTCCTCTCTGTGGCGCGTGGGCCCCTCACTGCAGTGGCTTCTCTTTGTTGCAGAGCATGGGCTCTAGAGTGCAGGCTTCAGCAGTTGTGGCCCATGGGCTTAGTTGCTCTGTGGCATGTGGGATCCTCCCAGACCAGGGCTCTAACCTGTGTCCCCTGCACCAGCAGGTGGATTCTTAACCACTGTGCCACTAGGGAAGCCCTCCTGTCCTTTTTAATCATTACATTTTAACCTACCTTACTGACCTTAATATTTTTTTATACCTAGAATTTATAAAAATCCACAAAATATATCCATGTGCAGGGTCTTTTTTCCAGTTAATCCTGAGGATAAATCAGGAAACCGTTTTGACATAAAGATTTAAATATTCAGGTCAAGTAAATTTTCTTCAATTATTTCTTCTCCTCCATCTACTTCACTTTGTATTTCTGGAATTTCTTTTACATAAATATCGAATAATTTGATCTAGTTTGACATTGTATTTTGTCATTCAGGATTTTTGTTTCTTTGTCTTTTTTAACCAAGTTCTAGAGGAGTTTCTTAATAAAGCCTTTTAATTAATTAATTTGATTGTGCCATTCCATTTTTTTCAATGATGCTTTGTAGCTCCAAAAATTCCTTTTGCTTCTCTAATACCTTTTCATAGTATCCTGCTTTTACTTGTATCATTGCCATATCCTCCCAAGTCTCACTGCAGTAATATGGCTTCGTAACATGTCACTTGTTTTGAGTCCTCAGAGACTCACTCTGATGAATTTCTTCATGTGTTTAGAGAGTTTTCTTGGAAATGAGGTGAAGACAGTTCAATGTCAGTAGCTGAGGGAGCTTCATTAATAATTCCTCACGTTGATGAATTGTGAGACCAAAGGAGAAGGAAATTCTACATTAGAATGTCTGTTTATCTAATTGACCTCATTTGCAGAAAGTGGAGATAAACATACCCCTCTTTATGGCATATGACCATTTTCAGGCTGTGAAAATCCCTCTTCCCTTATTTTATTTATGCATTTATATAGTTATTCCCCTCATCCTAGAATTCTGAGTGTGCCAAAGTTAATGCCAAAGGAAGCATATGTTAGTTGGGGTACAGGCTATGCTGTCGAAACAAAGACCTAACAATGCGATACCTTCAATAAAATAATAGGCTTTTATTTTCTCTCACACAATAGTCCAGAGCTGCCGGATTGCACTGCCCTCCTGACACATGACTTCCATTTCTGCTCCAGGTATTATCATTTTCTGGCCAGCAAGAAAGGGGAAAGACAGGAAGTGGAGGGAAACCTGCTTCCTTTTAAAAGATGTGATCTGGACATTGTACATACTACTTCCTCTTACACTCTCCCAGCCAGAAGTTAGTCACATGGCCATACCTACCCTTAGGAGGCTGGGAAATGCAGCCTCTGGCAGCATAGAGAAGATGAGATAATGCAGGACAGTTATCAGTGTCTACTGCAGAGAACAAGATCATCAACCCAGATAAATAAATTCACTTCTCAACGCCTCTTAGCACTTGCTTAAGTGTCAACAGAAGTTCATGGGCCAGAGCAGGAAAACGGATGGTCCCCCCAGCCCCAAACCATAGTGAATGATCTACCCCAGAATATTTCTGAACGCCAGCCATTTTAGAGCCAACTTCACAATTTTTGCCGTATTTATCATCTGTGTCCCATGCAAAATCATGTCGTAGCCTTTATACCCGAGGTGCACGCAGCTTCCCGATCTGTCATCATCACTCCTGCAGATGCTCCTGACTCCTTCATCATGTCCTCCCCTGGTTAACAAGGAATGTATTGCATCTGGGAACCACAAAAATACCCTGTCGTCCAGGCCTCCCCTTAGACCCATCAGATCAGAATCTTAGGTGAGGGTTCTACACTTCAGACAAATTTTTAAACCTCCCCAGGGGATTCTTATGTGCAATGAGGGAAGAGATCAACTGCCTTAACATTTAGGAATAATCCTAAATTTCCACAAAGAGCAGGAAAGCTTTCTTCCTTTTTACTTCTTAAGAAGAGAGAGCCTTCATATATACAATGGAATATTACTCAGCCATAAAAAGAAACGAAATTGAGTTATTTGTGGTGAGGTGGATGGACCTAGAGTCTGTCATAGAGAGTGAAGTAAGTCAGAAAGAGAAAAACAAATACCGTATGCTAACACATATATATGAAATCTAAAAAAAAATTTTTTAAGGTTCTGATGAACCTAGGGGCAGGACAGGAATAAAGACGCAGACATAGAGAATGGACTTGAGGGCACGGGGAGGGGGAAGGGGAAGCTGGGACGCAGTGAGAGAGTGGCATTGACATAAATACACTACCAAATGTAAAATAGTTAGTGGGAAGCAGCCGCATAGCACAGGGAGATCAGCTCGGTGCTTTGTCACCACCTAGAGGGGTGGGATAGGGAGGGTGGGAGGGAGACACAAGAGGGAGGGGATATGGGGATATATGTATATGTATAACTGATTCACTTTGTTATACAGCAGAGACTAACACACCATTGTAAAGCAATTATACTCCAATAAAGATGTTTAAAAAAAATAAAAATTATGGTATACCCTCCCTCCACCAAAAATGAGAGTGCCTTGCTCAGCCCTGGCTTGGATGAGGGTGGTTCATCTTATAAACCTAACATCACATTTAGGCTCATACTAGGGGGATAAGGGAGGCAAGGGGGATTTTTTTTTTTTTTTTTTTTTCAGTGGCTCAGGCAGACAGAAGAGGATGTATATTTTCCCATGGCCATTCAGCAGGTCAACAAGCTCCTAACTCCCTCTCCAAAGCTCCAGCCACACGACCTTTCAACATGGCCCAAGCCTCGGTCACTGAGCTCTAGGGCCTTTCCTCATCCACCCCCCTGGATGAAGATCGGGGAAATCCGATAGTTAATCCAATTAACACCAAGCACCAGACATTTTTCTAAGTACTTTACATATGTGACATTGAGGCATAAAAATGTTAAACAATTTGTCTAAGGCCAGAAAGTTAGGAAGTGGAAAAGCTGAGTTGTGAACCCAGGTGGTCTGGCTCCAGAATCCATGATATTAAACTGCTACATTAGACCAAGCCTGCTGCAGGAAGGAGGTGGCTACTCCCACCCCTATGACCACAGGTCAGAAAGAAGCCAACTTGAGATTCAGAGTGAACAAACCTTTGTTGAGTATTTAAATGTGCGGGGAAACTTCCACTCCACCGCCTGTGGAGGTTCTGCAGCAACAGAACCTTAAGCCTTCCCCTCTTCCTCTCCTTGCCCCCTCGCCTGTTCCCCAGGTTCTCCCACACTGGAGCATCTCTGGAATATCTCTGCCCCAGCCTGCCCTCTGACTACCCCCTGGGGGGCTGCCTTCCTCCTCATGCTCTAAGCCCAGGATGGTTCGGCCAAGTCTGGTCAACTGGTCACCCAGCTCTGACCACAGCCCCTTCTCCTGCTCCCACTGGGGTGGAGAGGAGGGTCAGCACACTCCAGACACACGGTCTGAGCTACTGTGCAGAGGCAGGCTCTCTGCCCTCAGCCTGAAGGGAAGGTCTGGCTGCTGAAGCCCCATTAGCTCAGACATGCAGGCTTGGGAGACGGCAGTCAGGGAACACAAGGGTGGTTGTTAAGTAGAAAGCACCGCGCGTGTCGCTCCTGTTACTCCCCGTCTGCACTGTCACTCTGACAAGCTCTGACACAGGGGCATTAATTTTTCATGCCACCCTGCCGCAGACACACAGATTTGTTTGGAGCGACGACGTACAAAATCCAAATGTGGCTGAAAGCCCAGGGCTGAGATGCTGAGACCACGGGTCACACATCCTGCTCCCGCCTCATCCACCTGTCCTGTGACACCTGCAGCCTCCCCTTTACATCTGCCACATCGCATGATGCCAAGGAACTAAAAGTTACTGGCGAGGAGAGGGCATACAATATCCTCAGTGGGTAGCAGGAAAGTTGATTAAGAAAAATTCACTCCCTCAATGCGATTTCTGATCTCATGTTTATCTTCATTTGAACCGTCCTGGGTAGATGTGTTTTAATTGCAAGCCACTTCCATCCTTTTTCCAGAAGCAGGCAGGGCATAAATTGTAAAATAAATAAATGATTAAGGAACATCTAATTATTGTTATTAGTTTCTTACTTGAAGGTACTTCTAAGCTGCTTCTTATTAAAGTCATTCATCAAGGAGCCACTGTGCCCTTTCTGGAGGCGCTGCTCCCAGGACTGACACGAGGCTCGCTGTCTCACAAAACCCGCGCTGCTTAATAAACAAGAGAATATTGATGGCTGTGAATTCTTCCCTCAGCCTAAACTCCAGCTTGATGGATTGATGCTTCCTAAACATGGAGAATATTTCTCTGGCCATTCATCAGCCCCACCACAAATACAGGTGTCAGCACGAACAGACGTCAGCCTCTAACTATCTCCCGCAGAGCAGACGTGGAGAGAAAGCCTGCATTTCCCACACAGGGATCTCATCAATTTTTCATGTGCTGAGGTCCCTTGACTTATTAAATATTTATAACAATGTCACTATTTACCAAACAAGCTACCAGGCTGTGTCCGAGGCCCCCAGAGCCAGACTCCTTTGTGTACAGAGCAGGAACCTCCCTTTGGCTCCCTTCCTCCTTTGGAGAACCTTCTTAGTAGAGGCCGTTGGGTCTGGCAGACAGATTTCTCTGCCTTCCTGCACCAACGCCTCTGTAGGTTCTCCCTAGGCTTTGGTAGAGGGAACTGCGGGGCTGGAGGTGCATCACCCTGCTGGAGACCAAAGCATGAGGAAGCTAAGGTGTCGTGAGTGGGGACTCCCAGCGGGGGTCCCCTTGCCATTCCACCATCATTGCCACGCTGACCTCACCTTTCCCCTGATCTGCTCCCCACGTCACACTCTCTATCCGAGGCCACAGTTCAGAGCTCTAATGCTTCCAGGTAATGGCAGATTATGTCTCCAGGCAAGAGACAAAGAATTCATTGGCTCCACAGAGGTTAACTGAGCACCTGCAGGTGTAGGGCGCTGCCTTGGGTGCTGGGGACGATGCAGTGCGGCAGACATGGGGCTGTCTCCCCAGTACTCATCCCCCTCAAGTGTCTTCTCTGCCAGAGCCCATCCTTCCAACACTGGCTGGAAACAACACTTCCTTTGCTTTCCTTGCAACTTGGTCACAGGCAGGTAACCAAGATCCTGGTCAATGGGATCTGAGGGGAGGTTTTCAGAGAGCAGGGGGTAGATCTGAGAAACATTCCCCAACTGGGCAGAGAAAGGCCCCGTCTTTTTCAACTGGATGTCGTCACTGAAGGCCAAATCTGAGGACACAGGCTAACCTGCTGAGAACGGCGAAGGGAAGAGCCTTGGTCCTGGCTGACCCTGTCGAGGCACTGAGAACCCTGCACCTGCCCTGTTTCTGGACTTCCTGTTAAGTGAGGTGTTTTGTTTGTTTTTTTTGTGTGTGTGGTACGCGGGCCTCTCACTGTTGTGGCCTCTCCCGTTGCGGAGCACAGGCTCCGGACGTGCAGGCTCAGCGGCCATGGCTCATGGGCCCAGCCACTCCGCGGCACGTGGGATCTTCCCAGACCGGGGCACGAACCCGTGTCCCCTGCATCGGCAGGTGGACTCTCAACCACTGCGCCACCAGAGAAGCCGTAAGTGAGGTTTTTAAGATGTCTTTCTTTCACCACTAGAATACCCCAGTAATAAAAAAATTGTTGGAGGCCAGATCCACTACTGGATGCTAAAATTCGTTGGCCAAAGGAGGAGAGACAGAATATTTGCATGATCTAACATTACCTCCCCAAGACATTTATTAAGTTCATATGGAAAAATAGTAACTTTACAGTGGAGAAATCCAGAAGACATCACCTTAAACAAACGGCCAAGGTTTTAACATCACCAGTAATAAGACATATCAATGTCACATTCTCCCTCTGATGCACTGCTTTTGGGATATTCTTGCCAAAAAATGCAAAACCTCAATCTAACCATGACAAAGCATGAACTAAATCCAAACTGAGACAAATTCTATATAACAGCTGGCTCATACTCTTCAAAATTGTCAAGTTCATAAAAGAATGAGGGCTGTCAATTTGGAGGACCTAAGGAGACATGTCACTTAAATGTAACGTGGGATCTGGGGTTGGTTTCTGGAACAGAAAAAAAGACATTAGTGGACAAACTGGTAAAATCCAGATCAAGTCTGTAGTTTAGTTAATAGTGTTATACCAATGTTAATTTTGAGTTTTAAATCCGTATTATGGTCCTGCAGTATGCTGACACTAGGGGAAGCTGAGCAGAGTACATGGTAATCCTCTGAACTATTTTTGCAACTTTTCTATAAGTATACAATTATTTTTTTAAGTTTCAAAATATTAAGCCAAGGACACTCTCCTAAATTGTTTCCCCAAAGTAGCAATTTCCTTACTTCCTGAATTTGCTGTAGTAAAAAATTGCTCAGAGATTACACACAAAAGAGGACTTTATACAATGTAGAAGGATTCCACTTCTAGTAACTGCATTACTAAATGCAGTTGAATATGTTAATTATTAAATTCCCTTATTTAATATAGTGTAGGGTATTGGGGTAATAATGTAAAAAAAACACAAGTTTTGAAGTAGCAGGCCTAGGTTCATATCCAAGATGTACCACTAATGACTGGTGTGATTTTTAGGTAAGTTATTTTCTCTCTCTGCACCTCAGTATACATATGTGTAACACTGAAACAGTGGAGCCTACTTTGTTTGGACATTTTGTTCCTTAGAGCTGAGAACACCCAAAATGACCTAAGTAACAGAGCAAAGACAGACAGAGACTCTGATCTCATGGTAACTATGTTTTGGTGGGGCAGACTCATGATAAACTAGTGGTAGTGAATAAATAGAGTTTCATAGGTTTGTTTTCTATATCTGTGACTATTTCTGTTTTGTGAATAAGTTCATTTGTACCATTTTTTTAGATTCCACATATAAGCAATATCCTATGATATTTATCTTTCTCTGACTTACTTCACTCAGTATGACAATACCTAGGTCCATCCCTGTTGCTGCAAATGACATTATTTTGTTCTTTTTAGGGGGTAAGGAGGGGGAGGGATAAATTGGGAGATGGGGATTGACACATACACACTACTATATATAAAACAGATAACTAATAAGGACCTACTATACAGCACAGGGAATTCCACTCAACACTCTGTAATGGCCTATATGGGAAAAGAATCTAAAAAAGAGTGGATATATGTACATGTATAACTGAATCACTTTGCTGTACACCTGAAACTAACACAACATTGTAAGCCAACTATACTCCAATAAAAATTAAAAAAAAAAAAAGAATTTCAGAGACTGAGGAGTGTTATGAAAATACAACCAGAAAATGAAATAAAGAATGACTGCAGAGCTCTATTTACAATAGCCAGGACATGGAAGCAACCTAAGCATCCATCAACAGATGAATGGATAAAGAAGATGTGGCACATATATACAATGGAATATTACTCAGCCATAAAGAGAAACGAAATTGAGTTATTTGTAGTGAGGTGGATGGACCTAGAGTCTGTCCTACAGAGTGAAGTAAGTCAGAAGGAGAAAAACAAATACTGTATGCTAACACATATATATGGAATCTAAGAGAAAAAAATGTCATGAAGAGACTAGGGGTAGGGCGGGAATAAAACACAGACCTACTAGAGCATGGACTTGAGGATATGGGGAGGGAGAAGGGTAAGCTGTGACGAAGTGAGAGAGTGGCATGGACATATATATACTACCAAACGTAGGGTGGATAGCTAGTGGGAAGCAGCCGCATAGCACAGGGAGATCAGCTAGGTGGTTTGTGACCACCTAGAGAGGTGGGATAGGGAGGGTGGGAGGGAGATGCAAGAGGGAGGGGATATGGGGATATATGTATACATACAGCTGATTCACTTTGTTATACAGCAGAAACTAACACAACATTGTAAAGCAATTATACTCCAATAAAGATGTTAAAAAAAAAAAAAAAGAGTGACTGCAGAGCCGGGCAACAACGACTCTGGATACGGGGGTCCAGAGAGGACGTCCTGGGGTTCCATTTGAGATGAGAAGGGACTTGCCAGATGAACATGCAGGGGAAGAGCATTCCAGGCAGAGGAAACAGCAAGTGAAAGGCCCTGTGGTCAAAACGCTCAGGTGGCTTCTGTGCTTGCAGTGAAGCAGAGCGACATAAGATGGGGTTGGAGAAGTGGGCAGATTTATTTAAGAGGCTGATGCAGAAGTCCAGTCAAGATACTACAGAGCCTTGGACTCGACTCGGGTGTCATCAGTGAAAAGAAAGAAAAGTGGGCAGGACATAATTGTGGAAGTAGGCTTGGACTGGGCTTCCAAATGGATTAGATGTAAGGATGGGGGCTGAGAGGAAAAGCAGAGTCAAGGATGGATCCCTGGCTTCTGGGCTGAGCACCTAGAATGGATGGTGATGCCATTTACTGAGCCCTAGAAGGGGCTGGAAAAACGGATCAGAAGCAATATTTAAAGAGTTAATGGCTGAAAACTTTCCCAAGTCTGATTCATGAAGTGCAGGATAGAAACAAACAAAACAATAACCCACACTAGGCCCATCATAATGAAACTGATGAAAAACAAAGAGAGGCATCTTCAAAGCATTTAGAAAAATAAAATAAAATACCTTCAAAGGAACTGACTTATCAACAGAAATAATAAAAAGCAAAAGACCATGGAATGAAAATGAAAGAAAATAACTTGCAACCTAGAATTCTATTCCCAGTGAAAATACCCTTCAAAGGCAAAATAAAGACATTTCCAATCACATAAAAACTAAGAGACTGCATCATTAGCACGGGCTTGAAAAAGAAACACTAAAGGGAATTCTTCAGGAAGAAGGAAAATGATCACAGAAGAAATACTGAAATGCAGGAAGGAATGCAGAGCAATGGAAAGTAAATATCTTGGTAAATCCATGTGAATATTGACTTCTAACGTTAATAATAATAATAATGTTAGTTATGACATCTAACATTAATAATAATAATGTTAGTTACATGAGTTATATATACAGTCATCCATCAGTATCATGGGAGATTGGTTCCAAGACCCCCCACACCCCGTGAATACCAAAATCCAAGGATGCTCAAGTCCAAGGATGGCGTAGTACAGTCGGCCCTCCATATCCATGGGCTCTGCATACGTGGATTCAACCAGCTGTGATATGGAACCTGCAGATAGGGAGAGCTGACTGTATATGTATGTTAAATACACATAGAATTCGAATACACAACAAATAGCAAATGGCAGAAAGGGTAAAACGGAATTAAAGTGTTCTAAGACTCTGAAGTCTTAGAAGGGGTAAAAATTACTAGTTTTTCTTAGACTCCTATAAATCAAGAATGCATGTTGAAATCACAAGGATAACCACTGAAAGAAGAGCAAAAGAATGAATAACAAACAGAGGTGAAAAACTGGAATTTAAAAAGCGATTGATCTAAAAGAAAGAAGAGTAAGAGAAATATAAAACAGGTGGGATAAATATTAAAGAAACAGTGAGATAGTATTATAGATGAAACGAAATACATTAGTGATTATATAAAATATAAATAAACCAAGCACCCCAATTAAGCCTCCCAACGATCATATAGATACAATTAGACACACGGAACAGGTGAAGAATTTGAGGCACAGGGAAGTTAAGTAACCTGTCCAAGGTTGCCCAGCTTGGAAGTCATGGTACCAAGATTCGAACCTAGCAGCCTGCCCTCAGGGCCTCTGTCCACCTAACACTGCTTTAGGTCAGCCCTTCCACTGGGCTCTACCCGGATTCCTGCAACAAGTTCCTAACCAGGGCTCGCTGGTGTCACATCGTTGACATGGTGACCATGCTATGTCACCAACTGGATCTCATCTCTCTCCCAAATTAAAATCTCTTCCTGGATTCTCACTTACCTCAGGACAAATGCGTAAGGTCAAAAAAGGTCCTTCTAGATGAAGTCTCTGCCAACCTCCCTCTCCCTTCATCCAACACGTCCTGCCTTCCTGCCCTACATTCCAGAAAGACTGGTCTCCTGGTGTTTCCAGAAAGTACAAGCAGTTTCCCCAGCCTGGAATGTATGAGTCATGCTCCAATGCCCCCTCCTCTGTAGAGCTCCCAGGAAGGTCAGGGTCAGCCCCGCCTCCCCATCCCCTAAGCCCTTTCTCTGTGCCACACACTGTGCTGAATGCTTTACAGGTATCATTCCCATTTAGCCCTCACAGCTCCAACGACGCGAGTACCATCATTCTTCATCTTCTAGATAGGAAGGCAGAAAGGCTAAGTGGATTACCCAAGCAAATCCATTAATCCAGTTAGTAAATATTTACTTAGTAACTATCGTGGGCCTGGCACTCTCTTAGGTGGTGGGAAAAGAGCAGCAAGCTGAACAAACAGCCCTGCCCTCCTGTGAGCATATATACCATAGGTATGTAGTATACATTGCGTATATATTGTATAGATACTGTGGGTTGTTGGTACTAAGTGATATGAAGAAAATAAAGTAGGGAGGAGGGAGAGAACGTGAAGCTGGCTGCAGTGTTTTAAAAGGTGGCCAGGGGAGGCCTGAGACGCTGACATCTGAGCAAAGACATAGGAGATAAGGGAATGAGCCATGGGGCATCTCAGAGACAAGGTTTCTGAGCAGAACAGCTGGAAGTGGCTGCCAGTGGGGTGGGAGATGCCTCGAGAGAGGAGCCGTGAGTGAAAGGCATGGCAGCACACACTGAAATCTCCATTATCTACCAACCAACCCGACCCCTGACTAGACAGCAAGCCCTGCGGGGTATGGTCCTGTCTTCAGACAGGAGGCGTCGCCAAACGAAGAAACTTGGACTTTAATTCTGAGTAAGACAGTTAAAGGGGCACCTTCCCCAACACAACCTTTTATGGATTTGGAACTCTGAGGCCGGTGCTGACCGTCCTTGGGCCACACTGCGCCATCCTCCACCCTGTGCCTTCCTTTCCCCGCTCTCCGAAGGAATCTGACACGGCATCCCTATGTCTTGGGGACTGGATCTGTACACTGTGGGCCTCTATGAAATCTTCCTAAACAAACGAAAGATACAGGAGAGCCTGCCAGCATCAGGGAGGCCTGATTCTAACACTGGTTTTGCTCACGTTGTCTTCCCACCTTCTTGAAGAAAAACTGAGCTGTTACAAATCCAAAGAGCAAATCAAATTAATGTCACACCCCTGCACGCTCTAAGAAACAGGGTGCAAGGCTGATGGGTTATGCGGCATCATGCAAATAACCTATCCCTCTGGGAGAGGAGAGCCCTGGTCCTGTGTGGCAAATGTTGGCAAGGGGTGAGAAACATGGCTAAGGCCAGGCTAAGTCAAGACTGATTCCAGAGGGTTCTACAAGAGGAAGACCGAGGGGACCTCTACCAGATGACCCCTGTGGAGACGCCTGAGACACAGAACAGAGCCACAAAGTGAAAAACCGAAACATCCACCTGGGAGAATTCAGGAGCCACCTGGGAAAGACAAAGGGGACCCTGGGGGTTGGGGGGCAAGGGGGCGGCAACAGGCTTCAAGTCACACCCTGTGGAGTGGCAGTGGCCTGGAATCACTCGCAGGACCCAGCAAGGGGCTTTATCAGGCCTTTGCTTCTTCCAGGAAGACCCACAGAGGAAGGAAACGTGTGCAGGGAGATACTGCTCGTTCAAATATTTGAAAATAATCTTCCAAATTCTAAGAGACAGAGTGATCCTTCAATACCTGCCTAAAAATTAAATCTATGTATTTTATGGCACATGAACACTTTCAGACATAAATGACTCCTCTCGAATGATCAGTGTACTACATGGTGACATCCTTTAATACAGTCTGAAGCACAGTTTTACTACTTAAAACTAGAGAGGTTTATAGTGCTGTACCTCGGGTTTTATGGCATATGGTTCACACTCATCCTTGGTTCAGAACAGCCTCCCTGCCCCAACCCTAAATCGTAACACTGTGCTGTAGGAAAATAAGATCTGTCCTGTGATCTGTATTTAATTTTTAGGAAAAATGATGGCTGGTGGTACTTATCAAAACTGAAACCTATGCTCACTTTTAAGGCTCCTCAACTTGTATTTAGTAAGCATTTCTATAGAGGCTAAGAACTTGGAGGCTGGACTTCTAAAATACCTTTGATAATGGTGATCTCTAGTGCCCCCAAGTGGTCATAAGTGATGTGACATCCTCAATAGGGATTCCCGTCCTGAGAGGTGGTAAATTTTTGCCACCTGGAAATTTTTATCAGAACAGGATGGTTGAAAACGAAGGTATCAGGGGCAACAGAGGGCCCAGAAAAGAATGGTTCCTTTTATACTATTTCTTCCCATCATAAAAGTTTGGTAGAAGAGGGAAATAATACAAAGCCCATTGGAATTGAGTTAGAATGTGAGTTCTTGTCCAGTTCCATGGCCCAGGACAAACTGCATCTTGGAGAAAATGGCTATATTAATCCTTGGTTGTGAAAATTAAATAAGCACGGATGTGATTTTTTTGCTTTAAAATTTTACTTACAGAGTATCTGTATGTATCCTTCTGTAACTTGTTTTCACTTAACACTACAATTTTAAAGCATTTTGTATCCATCAGTGTAGTACAAGTATCTGCTTAATTTCCAAGGTTAATTAACACCAAAAAAACAGAGGTTGGCAAGGGGGAGAAAGAGGAATATGGCTTGAAGAGGGCATCATGTAATAAATTTATTATATTTTGTTACATTTTCCACTTTTCTCTTAATTCCAACTGTATACTATATAATCAACTGCTGTTCCAGAAATAAAATGTTTTAAACATAAAAATATAAATTCTGCTTCTTAAAAGTGTGTACACTTTGAATAATAAAACATACAAATAAATAACAGAAGTCAGTGACACATCTCATGCACTTGTTCTAAAATAATTTAAAATGTATGATACACTTTGTTTCCAGCCTCAAGGAAAGACATCCTGCCTTCCATATTACTGTACAACTAAAGAAGAAAATTATACACAAATCACTATGAATGGTGCACGAACAACACCAAAGCATTTTGTATACAGTGACATGACATGCAGCTTTTAAGACAACTATAGAAATTCCAGTGTAAAAACTTAAGAGTTCAATCAAGAAACTATTTTTGTAATGGGGCTTGAATTCAATTTTAACCAGTGGTGAGAGGCACAGTTGGTGAGCAAAACTACAGGGAACATAAATGCATATTTAAAAGGCCTACAAAGAGAACTTCAGCTTCAGAAACACTGCCTTCCCCATTTGGTATAATGACACCTCACCGTTTAGAATAGCACCTAGGAGATTTCATATTGCGTTTTCACCAGTACAACAGGTATCACTGCTCCAGGCGGCCCTTCTAAAGGAGCATTTCCAACTTGGATTTGTACTTATATATTATTCCTTGAAATGTTGAAAACACCAGGTAAAGTCTTTTTTTTGTAGGCAGCATCATGCTCAACAGGAAGAAACCACCTGAGAAGCACAGCAGCTTATTTTGCAGATGTTGTAGTGCATTCAGCTCACCACAGATTAAAACTAAATTTCATGTGCCTCCACAGGTAACATGTACTGCCAAATTTTCAGATGAATGTTATTTGATTTTTTAATTACATGAAAAAATACCGAGGGTCCCCCGAAAAAGGACCCCCAAATAAAATGCTTCACATTCATTTTTAAACAGAAAAAAAAAAAAAAAAAAAATCCTGAAACTACATTCCGGATAGTAGAGAGTGGGCTAAATAGGAAATTGGGCGGCAGCGTAGGGTTTGCTACTATGACTACAAGGTGACAATTGGTCTATCAAAATCAGGGACAGGTTTTTCAAAGCCATTGAAGGCTTTACTTCAGCATTTTCTAACTCAGAGTGACCGCCCTACTCCCCCAAGGGTCTGGCCCTGCTGTGGCATCCAGGGGAAGGGCCCTGGGAAGCAGGCAACCCCATGGGGCACTCTGCCTGCTCCAGCAAACTAAGGACCACCGGTTCCCACCAGACGGGCAGTGCTGAGGCACACACAAAGCCCCAAGCTCCTCGCACCAGAAAGGCCACCCCCCCACCTTATTTCCAACAGGAAGTTGATCAGTAGCTCTCAATCTTTTTTTTTCTTTTCTCTCCAAAGCAACAGAGAAATCTGAGTCACTCCTGAGTACTTCATACGGCAGTGATTCTCGCCATAGCTCTCAGCAAAGGGAGGGTGTTATCACAGTGGTTCTCAATTCTGACTGCAAATTAGAAACATCTCGGAGCTTTCAGTATAAATATGGTAATTCCTGGGACCTGCCCCTACACTAAGTATATCAAAAGCTTGGGAGTGGGACCCAGGCATTTTTAAAAGTTCCCTAGAAGAGTCTAGTGAACACTGGCTATCAGAATCTCAGATGAGTCATTCAGAAGAGGCTTGACAGAATCCTGGGGAGAGTAGGCATGGGAGATTTGAAAACAGCCTCCCCCGTCTGCTATGCATCTCCCTTCTCCCCCAAATTGGGAAACACCAGTCTTAGACGAATGTGAGATGGCTCTAGAACCTACCCCACTGTCAACGCTACTGTAAACTCCACAGCTTAGTCTCATTGTGACCAGCGGTTGGGAAGCTCCAAAGCTTTCCAGAACAGCTCAAGTCTCTACAAAAGTGTTTTAAAATTGTTAGCAGTTTTAGAAGCCACATTCTTCCTTTGTGACCACAATGGAACCCTAGAAGATATAAAAAATTAAGATCTATAGAAAATGGCAGGTTATTTTTAGAATAAAATACTTTAGGAAAGTCTTCAGGCTAAATACAGTATATAAACCAGTGTGTGTTCAACATACCCATTTCCACTCCTGCTTGCAAAATACTTACTTTACATACAATTTTTCCAATGATCAAAAAAAAATAGGCAAAGAGAAACATGTGCAAAGCAAGAAATCACATTCATGTTCTTTGATACTGATTAAGCCACATTTTTTAAATTACAAATTCAAAAATAGAGCTCCATAATCTAAGAGTTGTGTTGTGTTTTTTTTTTTAAACTTACGTTGAGTGTAAATAGTCTGTATTTTTTTATTAGTTGCTTGCATAGGTAGTAAGAGCATGCTTTCTGGGTTAGATGGAGGCCATGCAAAATTATTTTCATTACTTAGGGGGAAAATGATTGGTCATGCTCAAAACGCAGCTGCAAAAACACTTTGGGGGTTGATCAAAAGGCAGTATGAGACTGGGTGTTCATTTAAATAAAAGCATGGGATTCCCCCCCAAAATATGTAGTCAGGTTTAGCAACAACATACCCTTTGTGAAATTGCAGACAGACAGCCTGTACAGTAACAGCTATTTTTTGTGTTTATGTTTATGATATAGGCACTGGTTTGTCAGCAAGTTTTGCTCTTCTCAATTCCAAATAATACAAAGTTCAACGCACCTCACAGAATACGTTTTATTGAAACTGTGCTTATGGTTTGCATACTACCTCAAAAATCCAACCCGGAAACACTAATTATCTTTGCATCCAATAATTATTATAACCTACAAAGGAAACAATATCTTCAGCTGTTTGGTAATTTGTCAGAATGAAATTTAACGTCAGATGTCAATCTACTTTTTAAAGCATGTTTATTTGAAAAAAATGAGCTTTGTCCACAGCTCTTCTCTGTTCCTTTTTTCCTAAAGGCTGCCACTTGTTTCCTTCACGTTCTGCTCCTGTTTTTTCATGACAGGTATTTTAGAGGGATGACAATTTCTCTCCCCACCCACCCTCCAAAATCCCCACATCCATCTCATACAAATGTGGATGAGCGAATTCTAATGAAAAGTGACTTTGTAATGGATCTCCAATCCCTAAGTAGTAGAGACAGCACAGTCTGAAAAAGAGGATGTGACAATAAAATGTCTCCAAAGATGAAGAAGGCCACTTTTGGTTTCCAGAACAGAACAGACTTGTTCAAGAGGCCCACAAGGCTCAGCCGATTACCAGGATCCACTTGATCTTTCTGCTCGGGAGGACTGTCGCTCCATCTAGGACATCACTGGCATCCCCTGGTTCATCAGCTGTGCTCCCAGGGCTCCTCAGCTACAGCAAACTCTCGAAGCTCTCAGCTTGCCTTTACAAGCAAAGCAGGCCCTCAACGAATGTTTGCAGAATGAATAAATGAATGAATGAAAGAATGATTACAGAAGAGGTCAGGGCAGCCTCAAAGACAGTAACAATATTCTACCATGCCACAAATACTCCCACATTTCTATTGGTCCAGAGGAGCATTACTTACTTTCAGTTAGGCTGCTTTTAAGATAAGAAAATACAAAAAAGGTGGGAGACGGTCTTGAGATGATATGAGCTTCAGTTTCTTTGTGCTTCCACATTATATAAGGGATTACAAAGGCAAGGTGTAGGGCTGTCCTACGGAATGATACAGACTCAGTGCACTCGGTGTTTATAGGAAAAGAAATCAAGAATAAAGTTTTTAAAAAGCAAACAAACATTACAGATGCAATGCTACTGTTGGTGATTATTTTGTGCCTACCAGGAAATGACGACTCTAATCAGGCCCACCTGGTTGTCAACCAGGAACCCAGGTCTACCATCCTCAGCAGGTGATTTTTAACCCCAAAACACATACAAGCTCATTGTACTAAACATCACTGGGAAAAGAAAAAACAAACCACCAATTCACTAACTCTACCAAAGAACTGAACTGAACCAAGTAATAATTTTCCCATAGGGTACTTCACACCACAAAGAGCACCTCCAAACTTTTGGGCAAAATATCCTTTTCTGTGGCTTAAAGGTTGTAACCTAATAATTAAGAATGAAGTTTTCATTGTTTACCAAGCACAGAAATATAATAGCCTAAAGATGCCTAAACAATGCCATAATATTTCCTGATTTTTTTTTCCATTTAAATCTGAAACAAGAACTAAACTCCACAGACATACAGTTTATAGATACGGAAAATTTATTTCCAGATCCCATGGAAATTTAATGGAGTTCGTAGAGTTGTTTTTTTTGTTTGTTTGTTTGTTTTTTAAGACACTAGACATAACAGAAAATCCATTCCTGGAGGACTCAAAGAGTAAAAATACTTACCACTGTGAAAATTAAACTAGATTCTAATGAATGCTTAACTGTTTACAGCTCCCCAAAAAGTGTTATTAAAACACTCTGTGTAGTCAAACTATGATTCTAAGACTGTTTCAGAGCTTCAGGTAGGAGATTTCAAACGAGATTTACCTATTAAAGGAAGATGAGAGAGTCAGACAAACACTCAATTCCGGATATTGACAACCCCACATTTGGTGCATCTTTTTAGGAAATAAAAGTGATACAGGAAAACTCGAAGTGGCTATACATGGATCAGGCTGTCAATGTGCCGTTGGACGCAACAACAAGATTGAAGGCAGTCACAGCCCAGCAGGGGAGGGTAAGGCTGCTTTGGGAAACCAGACGTCTGTACGGTGAAATGAGGATGCCAAGCAAAGTGGTGAGTCAGGATCGAGTGCAATGGGCGACAGGCTCACAGTAAGTGAATTCCATGGGGCACTAGTGTAACTCTCACAAGGCTGAACGTGGAAGAGTCTCAAACACAGCAAGGTTCTAAAGTTCCAGCTCCCTCAACATAAACAGCCTCCAGACCTGCAAGTTACCTGCTAATGCTCAAATCAGCAGCAAAATAAAGTTCAGTAACTTACTGGAAACATTTCCCAAGAGGTATTCATAGAAAAGAAAGAAAAAAAAAAAAAACAGGGCAGTGCAGAATTCATAGCTATGCATGTAATATGTGCTCTAGTTACTTCACACAGAGCAATACTGAAAAGGGAGATTATAAATGGATCTGTGCACAAAGAGTTCAGGAAGAACCTGAAGAATCCATGACTTTAAAAAAAAGTTAACATGTAAAAGCATATAAACTTAGCATGTTATATTTCATGGCAAAGTGACAAATGCTATTCAAAGAGAATCAGAACAATGACTCTCTTGACATTTTTTTAAAAAGTGAAAAAAAAAAAAGCGAAAAATTCCAGAATACCTCCTAAAAGCCTGAAATTATATATATATATATATATATATATATATATATATATATATATATATATATATATATATATATAAAATCTTGCTTATCTTTGGATTTCTGTGAGGTTCCCTTTTTTTCTAAACAAGAAATGCAACTTGCACTGACAATGCCAGATGGAACATGCTCCATCCTGCTTGTGAGTTTCTGGGTAAGAGATTAAATCTTCAGCACAAAGAAGAAATAAATGAGTTCCTGAAAAACAGTCACAACTAAGACTGACAGGCAGGACCGGAAGTGTGCATGTAACACTTTGTCACACATCGTTCTAACATACCATCACTAACTGCTGGCATTAGGCAACTTCTTTCCTCTCCAAATTACAAGATGAGGAAACAAAGGCATGCACACATGATGCAGCATGGAGCGTTCAACTTCTAACATGGAAAAAAGCAACACCAGAGAAGGAAAATGGCAGATTTATGCATCCAGTTTAGAATCCATTTTTTTTTCCAGGAATCTTTCAAAGGTATTAACTGCTCTACTATATTTCAAAATCCCAATGACCTTAGCTAGCAAATTTACAAGGAAAAAATAAATTTACCTACTAGTGACTGGCTTTCCAGATATCCAATTTGCCACCTCTTAGGACATATCCCAAGGGTCAAGACAGCTTATGGTACAGACATCTTTGCAGATATGAAGGTGGTGCAGGACTTCATTTCTACCTCTAAAAACTTCTATCTGTGGCAGTAGGAGAAATGACAGCCACCCACAGGCCACCTTCTTCTTTGATCCTTTCACTGATGTGCACCCATCCTAGACTAGCTGAGTATATACCTGAGAAACATTAGTGTTAAAATATTGCCCTTTACAAAGACTGGTAGATGGGGCCAAAGTGCAGAAAGCGACACTCTTCCCTCGGTTTGTTTCACTGTTAGTGTCACAGTTTTTAGAGCTTCTGGTGCCACACGACAATCCGCACGCAGTGAGGACAAATTCCGCTCAGATGAAACACAAGTCAAATAATTCATCCTTCTACAGAGCACACTAATGACAGCTTAACTGGTTCACAGGTTTCAAATCCCTAGTGTCCAAAGAAAGTCAATTAGAGTTCTCTAGAAAGAAATATGTACAATTAATTGCTAAAGGGACCGTCCAGGGTATCGTCTGCAATTATTCCAGTTAACTTGGTATCAATGCTTTGCCTATGGCTGTTATTTGGTTCAATGGCAGAATAAGGCGATGCTTTTAACAATTTGCAATTTAATTCTACACACACACACACACACACACACACACACACACACACACACACACACACACACACGTACGTCAGGCACGTGACCCCAAAAATACAAAACAAAAGCATAGAGGGCTTTGGTGGGAGGGAATGGGTTCTAAATAAATTAACATCTTTACAGATAAAACACTTGGATTGCAGAAATATCACTGAGGTTTTTGAGAAGGCCGTGCATTGGTTTGCATGCTAGAAGGTAACTTTTTTGAGGATTGCTCAGCAGACTGCCTGCAACCAGGAGATGAGGGCGCTCCAGAATCTAGCTGGGCAGACTTGGGTTTGCGAGCGGACAGCAGGGAATGTTTAGCAGAAGCAGGGTCCTTGGAGGCAAGCTGCTCTTTTCCACCTGCATTCACGTTTGGCTGCTGGGGGCCTTTCTCCGCCTTGTCATCCACTGCACCCTTAGAGACGGACTTGACTGAGCTCCCGCCCACCTTCTTGGACAGCAAGGTTGTCTTGCCAAGATCCGTTGACCGCCGGGTTTCCTTCTGTCTCAAGGCTGACTTGAAGAAGGACAGACCCTTGTCCTCCGACTTGCTGTCCCTCTTCAGACCAGCCTTCATGTTCATGCTGGGGGAGCGCAGGCTGGCCATGGAGGAGCTGCGGACTTGCTTTCCATCCCCCCTGCCATCCCCGGCTCTGGCCTGGCTCACGCGAGGGGAACTGGGTTTGGGGCTGGAGGTGACGCTGGCTCTGTCAGAAACCAGGCTTTGTCTGGAGCCCTCTCTGCTTAAGCTCCTGTCTGAAGTCCGGCTCTTCCCAGGAGGGAAGGGGCCCCTCGGGGCAGGGCCTGAGGCTTTTTTGGCGGATGTGGAGGAAGCATTGTCAGCAAGGGAAGAGGCTGACTTCTGCTTCTGGAGCGAAGGAGATGACACGGAGTCCTGGGATTTGGGGGAGGACTCCTTTTGGGGGGCAGGGGAGGAATGCCGTCCACTGGCCCTGGAAGAAGAATCGGCTTTGCTTCGGGAGCGGGAGGGCTTCACAGAAACTTTTACAGGAACAGGAGAAGAAGGGGATGTACTGGAAAGAGATGATTCCTGGCTGGCCAAGACTGGTCTCCCCTTCCGCAAGCTTCTGTTTGGCTCAGGAGCGCCTCTGGAGCTGGGGGATCTCCTGGCTGTGCTCTCCGATTTCTTTGTGAGGGAGCCTGGGTGGCTTGGAGGTTTCACCTCTTTGACTGGAGAGCTGTCTACAGAATCGCTCTGATCCACATAAGCAATCTGGTTATTGTTATCAAATGGACCCACTACGGGGGGCAAGGGATCCCCCTGTGCTGAGCTTTTGCTCTGCGTGTCCTCAACACTGGAGTTCAACTTGCGGGTGTCTGGCTCGTCTTTGAGCACACCTTCCATGACAGCCAGAGGGGCCCGACCCACAGCCTTGTGCTCCCGTCGACTGCGACTATCGCTTGAGTCCTGGTAACTGCTGGAAAGGTTCCTCAAGCTACCAAAGCAAGAGATGGAAACCTTGTCGTCCACTGCTTCCCCGATCTTCTCCAAGGTGGAGGCGGAGGTGTGAATCGGAGAGTCCCCTGAGAAGCGGGAAGGGGAACTGGAGCGCATCTGCAGCTTAGCAGACAGGGACCAGGAAGGTCTGATACAATTTTCATTGACGGCCAAGGGGCTGGTGACAGAAGATCTGGATGACAAGCTCTGGCGCTGGACGCTTCTCACGAACGGTCGAGTTGAGAAACCTCCTGAATGCAGCAAAGAGAGTGTCATTAAGCTAAACCTACCAAATGTCCTTATGAGGACATCCATCTAAGACGGTAGGAAATCAAGGGGCCTGGGGTCAAGGAGTAGTCGTGTGATTTTAACTCTTCTGAGCCCAGTTCCTTTACCTACAAAATATGGGCATTCTAACTTGGGGATCAGCAAACCACCTTCTTGCTCGACATCAGGGGTCAGCAGACTTTTCCTCTAAAGGCCCAGACAGTAAATATTTTAGGCTTTGTGGGCCAGCTGCTCAACTCTGCCACCCTAGTGCGAAAGCAGCCACAGGCAACACAAACAAATGGGCACGGCTGTGTTCCAATAAAACTTTTTTTTTTTTACACAAATAAAGACAGGGGCCATATTTGGCCTGTGGGCTGTAGTCTGCTGACCCTTGTTGTAACTCACAGAGCTACTATGAGAATTAAACAAAATCTTAAAAGTCCTGTGCCCAGCAAGGCACCTGGCACTGCACAGCTGCTCAATAGATGCGAGCTACTTCATTTACAGCTTCTTCATCGCATTAAGAACACTGGGGCCCACCGCAGGGCAGTCCTTGCCCAGGATCACACAAGCAGAGGCAGAGCTAACACCAGAACCGCAACCCCTTGCCCCCAACTCAACGCCACAGGTAGGCCCTGTAATCGTTGACTATGAAAGCAATCAGCGGAAAGCCTCCAAGGAAAATATTCATAATTAGAACACTATACTCCTATTTTAAGTGACTTAAAACTTCCACAGAAAATATTCTAAATTAAATTCTCCACACACTTGATGCTGTAGCTGTGTTATTAATAAAACTCTGTCTGGATGAGATCCTAAGAGATATAGGCCCTGCTCTGTGGGCACCACCCAGCACCACTGCATGATGATGGTGCTGATATCAATTTCACCAACTACACCGTTTAAAAACAGACTGGGGCCAAACCATATCTATGCTCACTGTTAAAACAACAGTGAATTCTAGGTTTAAAGGCTGTGTTGAAAATAACCTCTAAATAATAAACAAGCCAAGGTTCACTGGTCAGTTTTTCACAAAATGTCAGGAGCTACAGACAGGAGCTTCACAGTTATAGCCAAAGACTCTTTTTCTACAAAAAAAGAAGCAACAGCCAGAAGCAGCAGTAGAGCTGGAGCTGCGATGGAGCTCTCGCCTGCCCTTCTTCTTCCAGCCCCCTAATCGCCACTAGGAGTGGTTTACTAGACATGACGGAACTGCTGACCACAAAATGAGACTTGCTGGGGGATGAGTCACCGTCCTTATTATAGAAGCTGAGCTCACTCTCCCCTGCTCCTCCCAGCTCTCAGGGCTCCGGCTGCCTGACCCTCCCCACACCACCTGGGGTCCCCGTGACAACTGAGGGCTGTTCCGCTGCTACTCAAGCGCCACCACTCAAGCGGCAGCTGAAGGCAAAACACCAGAGCTCAATTTTTATCAGGTTTTCAAAGCTTTTATACTGTGACTATCTTCAAAATTCCTAAACACTACCTTTATGCAAAGGCAACAGCTTTTGTTCTAGATGCTTCTGCACTCACAAGTGCACACCACAGATCCCTCCAGGGGAGAGAGTGTAGTGGGAAGGTGAGAAGCTGAGGGAATCAGGAGCCCCCACGCCAGGCCCTGCACACCAGGTGGCCCTCGGCAAACCACAACCTCACTGAGTCCCCTCACAGCTGCTCTGAAGGTTTCAAACAGCCCTTTGAAGAAAAGCATACATTACTGTACAGAGTTAAAGCCCCAGCCTCCACATTAGACCTTAAAAGTGGAAAACAACGGAGTGGAAGGAAGAAGTGCTAGGTCACAGAGGAAGAGCAAATGACCCTGTTATATAAAATGCTCCTCAACGTGAGGGAGCCCGTGCCGTGTCCGTGAGTTGCCATTTTGGAAATCTGTCACCGAAACCCAGACGCACCATCATCTTCACTCCTCTCCCCAGTCATCTCCACAGACTCAGACAGCGAGGCTAGGGAGGTGCGTCTGGAGGAAGCTGCAGAGGTCACGCTGGCCTGCTTGCTCCCCGGCAGACGGCTCACCCAGTGTTCACACAAGGAGGAACTTGTGGAGCCTGTAGGAAAGGAAGTGGACGCCGAGGTCAGGCCAGAATCCTGCCCGTGACACACACGCCCTCACCAAGGGCTGCTGCCCGGGCGGCGGGTGACCTCACCGCCAGGTCAGCACTAACTCCCAGGCCCACGCTGTGCCCGTTCGAACGTCGCCTGTTGGGATGAAAAGGACAGACGCTCACACACATTTGCAGTAATAAAATCCAAGTACAGGGATGGCTACTTCAGAACGCAAAGTCCGAGTCTTAGTGCTGGCAACAGAATGGAACAGATACAATCGTGCATATGTTCATCTATTCTACAAACATTTATTAAACACTACACGCCAGGCACTGTTCTAAGCACTTGCAGGAATACTTCTGACACAGAGAAAAAAAAGTAAGCAGCAGTGTACTGTTATCTTCTTGGCCCGTGTGGTGGAATTTTTTAAATCATTTTCACAATATTAATATGTAAACACACACACACACACACATGCACACACAAGGCCACATGCCATTCTGTCCAGTCTGTTCCAGGGAGGCCCTTGAATATACATTGGAGCAACAGAAACTGCTCTTGAAATGGAGAACATGAAGCCACATGACTATCTAGAGTAGACCTCAAGAGGGTGTTATTTCTGAACGTATCTCAGGCTCTGGAAAGCGCTGAGGGACAGCACTAGAGCTCTGGAGTTCCCACTTTCTGGGAACTAAGAGCAGCTACGGACAGACGGCTGCACTGGGTGGGGTCTGACTCCAGCAGGGCTCACTCTGCTCCAGTGATGCTTCCTTTTCGCAGCTTCCAACTTACCCCTCGCACGCTTCAAGGGGAGCAGGGATTAATAACTGATCACACACTGCCATGTCCCCATCCTCTGTCCTATTCTCTAAACTCCAACTCTGCATTAGGAAGCATTCGTCCCCCTGTTCGGATTGTGCGTGGCTGCATCAACATCACGCAGGGGTACTGGTTCCTGCATTTATTAAGCACAACAGGCTAGATCCCATCAAACTAAATCCAAGCCATCTAATATTTTTATAGCCTGCAACCCCTCCCCTAACAGAATAGGCCAATCTTAGCGGAAAAAAGAACGATTTCTAATGGTGCTTTACCCTTTACAAAAGGCTTTAATGCACATTTACCTAATCTGTTTCACACAACGGCCCATGAGGCAGGTAGGATCAGTACACCCATATTACAGATGACAAATATGTGGCTTAGGTGGACATGCTTGAAGATAACCCGACCAAAATGTGGCAAAGCCAAGTCTCAGTTCTATTTCCAGTCCCCCGACTCTTGAGAGCAGTGTGCTGTGCTGCTTCTTAGCTCCCTCACTCGTTTATTTACTCTGTAAGTAAACACCACGAGCGTGCTTTGAGCCAGGCTCCGCTCCACCTCCATGGGAACTCCTGGTTCACAGCTGCTGGCACATTCCACCCCCCCATTTCCTTTAACTGCAACCATTCTGGTTTCCACATTAAATGCAAACCTGAGAATTAACCTGATGCAACCAACAGAATCATGAGACCTCCTAGAGAAGTTCTCTGGACCATCAACTACAATCTTCTGCTCTCAAAAAAAAAAAAACCACCCAAGAGTAGAGTGGCCTTACCTGCCACCGAGCTGTTGGCCGACCATGACGGTATAGCTGTCCGCCTCTGGTAGAAGAGGATGTACGCCGTCTGCGTGCAGACCTCGTCTTCCGACAGCTGCTGCACGTCACTGTCGTCGAAGCAGTACCAGAGGCCGTCCACGGAGTTCTTGCAGTATGCTGTCAAAAAGAGCCCACCAGCAATCAGCACCAGGGCGGCCGCAATGGCCACTCCATTTGACCCACAGACACCTTGTCTTTGGCTCATATAATTAATTCAAGAACTTTTTAAGCCTGCCGACAGTAATACAGAAAGAGGTAAGAAATCCAAATTCCAAATCACACTCAGGCAAAATGTTTCAAGAAATTCCAAATGGATGAAATTCTATTTAATTTTAGAAAACACAATATACTTCTTTAAACAAGTGGAAAATCAGAGATGATTTTGCCCCAGGGGACACATTTTTGACTGTCACAACTGGGGGGTGGGGGCATGGGGAGGGTAGGATGCTAGTGCAATCTAGTGGGTAGAGACCAGGGGCGCCACTACACATCCCACTATGTGCGGGACAGTCCCCACAATACAGAATTACCCAGCAAAAATGTTACTGTACCAGTATGGAGAAACCCTGTTTTAAGGATGTCGTTTAGTGTTTCTTAGAGATAGAAAACAATAGAACTAGAAATGATGATATTAATGAGAGCAGTAGCTAACATTTGTTTAGCACATATTACATGCATCTCATTTGATCCTATGAAATTTGTTCTATTATCATTGCCATTTTACAGAGACTCAAAAAGATTAACCAGCTTGCCCAAGGTCATGCAGCTGGTGAAGGGCAGGGGCCAGCTCATTACAGGATTATCTAGTCCCTGAGCTTAAAGCCTTATCCTACCCTGCCTCCCTCAGAGGTAGCACAAACGATGCCTGATAGAAGGCCCCTGGCAAACTGAGAACACTGGAGTTAATGAATGCATGCGGCCTTCCCTCCAGTCTAAACTCTAAGCTGAGATAAAAATAAAGAGCACTGAAGTACCAGCAAGGACACAGCTTAGTGTTCATGGAGCCACATCATCATGTGAAATCTATCAAGGAGTGTGATAAGCTTGATCCAGAAAGGTACACTCTTACAACACTTTCTAAAAAGACCCATTTATTGGGGTGAAAATAAACGAGTGCTAGAATATTTAGCTGAACGCTGGAACAGGCTCAGTAGGGCCCCGGGGGCAGGACACGTAAGGTCCCAAGTGGCACCAGGAGTGACTCCCTCGATAGGCCACCGCCGCTTTGCTAAGCGTGGACTCCTAGGAGGCGAAAGGGACCCGGAAGAGGAAGGGCTACACCGCACAAGTCCCGAAAAAGAAGAGCAGAGGAAGAACCTAAGACCATAGGGAGGAAAGTCGTCTGCAGCTGTGGACTCAGTGGAACCAGATGGCAGAGAAAGGGAGACACAAGCAGCAAATGGAGCTGGTAAAACAGCAACTGTGTGGTCAGTGGTGTCATCAGGCTGGATGGGTGAATGACCCAGCTGGTGAGGGGCTGCTATTCGGGAGTGGGAGGAGATCTGTAAGGGGGAACATGCCCAAGAGCAGGTGGTGGAGCGCCCTGTACTAGCTTCAGTCTGCTTCTCCTCAGGATGGCCTGTCCTCCATCACAGTGCGGAAACTAAGGCAGCATAGGGACTCATGAATGGGTCGATGATGTATTTATAAAATAATTCTATGTGCTTTTCTTCCCAGCGCTGTTTTCTGAAGTATTTCCTAGACCAGTGCTACTCAAATTGTGGCTCACGGACCGGTGCCAGTCCATGAGAGAAGCGCCAAAACGAGGTAAGCATTTAAAAACATTCATAGCAATCTGATAATGTATGATGTTTTTATTGTGTTTTTGCAAAAGTACCGGCTCATGGTTCATGAAGGATTGAACATTTTAAAAACAGGTTTAAGAAATTTTTTAAAAGGTTCCTCATCACAGATGGTTTGAGAAGCACTGTTCTAGACCCCTTACACAAGTCAGCCATACACGCACCATGTAATTTTAGTTAGAACCAGTGCAAAATAAAAGAACACATTAAAATAAACACTCCAAGTGAAAGCTTAAAAACAAGGTATCTTTAACTCAACGATGCTGAGGTACTTAAAATGCTCTTATCGGAAAAGCAGTGGTATGGCCTAAGCACGGGAAAGGGATAACAGCGCAGAAAATATCCGAGCCCCTTGTCGGTAACAGGCCCCAGGAGGCAGGCACGGGCACTTCTGGCTCCCTCACATGCTCGCCAGGTTTGAATAAGGTTACTCACCTAAGGTCACAGAGCTAGGAATACGTGTCTAGCTTCTAACCCATACTCCTCTCACTAATCTGTACTGCCTCCAAGGCAGTTATGGGTTTCCGGGCACTCTCTAGAGTCTATGCTATACAAAGAGCAACATGACAGGCGAAAATCTGGCACTGTCCGATTTTCCTCAACAATTTCTTGCTAAAAATCACACAACATGCTCACCCATATTTTCCTGAGAAACACTGTTATACACAGGAGATTCTTTACCAAAGCTGAAGCTACATGAACACCAACCAGTGATGCTGGCAAAGGCATTACTTCACCAGCTAATTAGTGAAATTAAATTTCCTCTAAGTCCCTTTCAATTCTCAGAGTCCCTGATATAACTCTGTGACTCAGTATCAAAGAACACAGATATGACCTGGAATGCCACAAAAGCAAAAATCCAACTAGACACACAACACTTATTATACAAGTGGCCCCCCTATAAACATAACATACGTAAGACACAAAATACAGTATTAAAATTTGGCTTAAACCAAAACACGAGGTAAAACATACTTAAGCATTTAATTAATATTAACTTTGTCTTCCATGGACTTTTCAATAGATCCTCTGTCCCATTTTTCTCCTTCAAGTACTTCCGAGGGCAAGTAGAGGCCATCCAAACGGCTCCACTACAAGATACACTCCAGGTCGGGATCATTCCTCTCACAAGTGACTGCTGCCGGCAGCGTACTGAAAGAACTAGAACTAAATGGGTTTCTAGAACGAAAGATTGTTGTGTCCAGTCACACTCCACGTCCCCTGTCTCCTGAGGAAGAGCAGGCTGAGAGAGTAACTGTGATGGGCCAAGGAGGGGGTCTGGGGCCCGAGAGGCTCCTTCACCGTGTTGCAGGGGTCTCAGGGTTAAGTGCCGGGGAAGAGTCTCAGAGAGACTGAAACACCAACTGGCAGAGTCTACCCTCCTCTACCTCCCCCTACCTTTATGAATCACTAGCACCCCGGGGTCTTGCTGCAGAAACCCCTGAACTGCAGAAACAAAAAGTCCCAGAGAAGTGTTCATGCCAAATAGGCTAAGTGAGAAGGATGCAGAAATCCGAGTCCTGGCCACCTATACGGTAGGAGGGCCCTCATATCAAGTCCCCCGACACACAGATGTCCAAGCAAGAAGCCCCCAAATCTACCTGCCTCCCCAGCATGCATGAATGCCCTTAACCCAATAATTCCATTTCTGAGACTCAATCTCAAGGAAATACAGAATTAAAATACAGAAAAGATGACTACACACAAAGATGTCCATCAGTTATCTTCAAAGTTAAAAACCAGAAACAATGTATGTGTTCAACAATGGGGAATGGTTATATCACATTAGAGTTCCACCAACTGAATATTCCGTGGTCATTAAAAATAATATTTACAAAAATTAAGCATCTGTTGGGACTTCCCTGGTGGCACAGTGGTTAAGAATCCGCCTGCCGATGCAGGGGACACAGGTTCAAGCCCTGGTCCGGGAAGATCCCACATGCCACGGGGTGGCTAAGCCCGTGCACCACAACTACTGAGCCTGTGCGCTAGAGCCCATGATCCACAACTACTGAGCCCACATGCCACACTACTGAAGCCCGTGTTTCTAGAGCCCGTGCTCCGCAAGAAGACAAGCCACCACAATGAGAAGCTCGTGCACTGCAACGAAGAGTAGCCCCTGCTCGCCACAACTAGAGAGAGCCCACACGCAGCAATGAAGACCCAACGTAGCCAAAAATAAAATAAATAAAAATAAACAAATAAATAAATTTATTTTTTAAAAAAATTAAGCGTCTGCCCCATTAGCCCATAAGGGCCTCACGTGTAGGCAGCAGGTTACTAATCCCAATAGCTTCTCCTGACCCTCCAGGAGGAGGCTGCTCTGACCACTCTCTCCTCCAGCCCCTGCTCTGTTCACACTTCAATCATAGAACCTAATACACATCCTGCTCTTTCATTTTAAGTGTACCTACACCACCCCAAACACTTGATTACACTCTTGGAAGACAGAGGTCGAGATCTTTTCATTTCCAGTGTGTCTCAGATGTGACACAGCCCAGTGCAAGCAAGACATAGAGGAGGTGCTCCATAAAGGTTCACCTGAACAGAGCATACCAGGCCAATCACAACAGTATAAAATAATGGCCAAAACTTACAGAAAAACACTGGAAGGAAACACCACATATCAAAATGTTACCTACATACAATGGGATATTATGCAGCCTTAAAAAGAAAGGAAATTCTGACAGACGATACAAAGTGGGTGAATCTTGAATGCATTATGCTAAGTGAAATAAGCCAGACACAAAAGGACAAATACTGTATGATTCCACTTACATGTGGTACCTAGAGGAGTCAGATTCATAGAAAGAATGGTGGCTGCCAGGGGATGGGGGAGGAGTAAACAGGGAGTTACTGTTTAATGGATGCAGAGTTTCAATTTGGGAAGATGAAAGAAACTCTGGAGATGGACAGTGGTGACGGCTGCACAAAGATACGAACGTACTTAATGACACTGAACCGTATGCTTAAAAATGGTTAAAACGGTAAATTTTGTTGTGTATATTTTATCACAGTTTCTAAAAATGTTACCATTTTTTGAGCACTAATCTCATATGTTATTTCTGAGTGATAATCTCATGGGTTGATGGCACCGTTCCGTCTGCCTCTCTCTAGTCTCTAAATTTCATATGATGAGCACTATCGCTTTAACAAATGAAAAAGTAAATTTAACCAAACAGCAAAAAGAAAACCCATTCCAAGTCACTTTAAAGACACTATAAAAGTGATTCACAACCACTCCAAATAAGGAAGATGCTAGGTCCTCAAGGAAGCAGAGCAAAACCTGAAATGGGGCATGCGGGTGAGGTCAAGAAAGCAAGTCCTGGGTGAGCCAGACGATGCCACCCATCTGCACACACCATCCCCTGCTTGGGTCAGAGCCCGACCAGACGACCTAACTCAGGGCAGAGAACCAGAGGATGAAAACTGCCCTCACGGCTGGCACACTGCCTGCTGCAAGAGAAAGCGAGGTTCTAAAGCAAAGCAACCCTGTCACAAGCAAAACCCGTCGGGAGGAATCGTCGGCACAGGCGTCCGGCCTCTCGCGCTGCAGACCTGTGTAGTGCCCCCCTTGCATGGTGCCGTGATGATTGCACACAGCATACAGGTCATAGATGTAGTCCTCAGGGTCCCGCCCGAGTCCGTAGGGCCGTCTCCATGGAGACCAATGGGATGGCAAACTCCAGCTGCTCTGGCTTCTCTTAACCACGTGAGGTGTCATGTCTAGACCAGTCAGAGGGAACTTCACCATGTTCTGAAGTTTCATACGCTTGTCTCCTTCCTATGGCAAGAAGAAAAACAAGTTCTGGTGATATTTTCTTGCAAGCAGACGGTAGATCAGTTTAGCGTGAAAGGCAGACCCTATCAACTGAAGCAGGGTTGAGTTACCTATCTGATGTTTCCAAAGACACATACAACACAGGGAAACAGATTAACAGTTTTATCTACCTGGAGGAACAGGTTTTAATATCACCAAAAATGGAACCAGTGATGATCTACATGTAAGAGATAATGAGACTTCATTGCCTTACCTGATAAGGGGTTCATCCTGAAATGAAAGAGGCATGAAAAGTAATGGAGTAACAACATATGTGAAGGGAAAGCACAGTGCTGGCACAGAACAGCCATTCACGGAACAGGGCCTCTTTCCTTCCCAATTCCTCCAACAAATACATTATTTAACAGTTAACAGTGACTTAACTTAATATAGTCATTTAGTTGACAATCTTGGGCAATCTGTATTTCCCATTCATCCCACTGGGAAATCCAACCATCAGTTGAGTAGATATTTACCAAATGTTTCCCGTGTCTACGGGAGCTTTAAAAAATTAATCGGGCACAGGTAATGCCCGTCCCAAGGAACTATGGATCTACTAAGGGAAGAAAAATGTTCCATGCATGGGTCTTGCATGGTCAGGAAGGTCAGGCTAAAGAACCTGGACCTTGTTCTGCAGTCGAGCGAGAAGCACTGAGGCTTTGAGCGAGGAGGTGATGCCTTCAGAGCTGGCATTAAGTAGTGCTAAAAACATGGCAGAAAGGGAAGAGCAGTGTAGGTTACGAAACCAATGAAAAGACACTGCAACTGCAACCAGCTCGGAAGTATCCGAAGTTGGAACTGGCAGGGTGACAGCAAGAATGGGGAGAAGAGGACACGTACAGGAGGCAGCGGAGAGGCACAACCAGGCCGAAGAGGCGACGGCCTAGGTGACAGGGACAAGAAGGAAGAGTCAAAGATGGCACTGCAGTTTTGAGTTGGGGCGCTAGAAGGGTGATGATATGCCTTCAAAAGAAAAAGAAAGCAAAGGAAGCCAGTCTGTGTGTATGGAAGGAGACAGAGAAGCTGGGTTCAAACCCTCAACTGGCCATCCCCCTGGAAGATCCCAATGGAAGCGTACAGCTGGGACACTCAGGGCAAGTGCCCACTCCTCACTACTAGAGGAGCAGGACCCCAAACCTGTGTGTGAAAGGCCACCCTGGGGACCGTGTGCGCGCCCCTGATACACTCACTTCATCGGCCAGCCCCAGACATCTCTCAAGTCTATCCAGGTCTCCCCATCTCCACTGCCGCAACTCCACTGCGAGCCATCGGCCGGCCCCTGCCCCCCCGCCCGGTGACAGCAAAGGCCTCTTTGACAGGTCTCCCTGTCTTCATCCTTGTAGCCTCTAATTCCACACAGCAGCCTGAATGGTCTCTTCCAAGCACAGATTTGGTCATGTTGCTTCTCTGCTTCAGAATCCCACTCTGCCTACAAGGACTGCTTGGACGACCAGCCCCTGCCTGCTCTTCTACCTCAACGCGTGCCTTTCTCCCCCCGACCCCCCCAGAGCTGCAGCCACACTGGCCTCAGCTTTCAGCCTCTTGCACATGCTCTGTACCCCCTGCTCCCTCAGCCACTATACATGTGCAGCCCTGCTCCCACCTCACCTGGTACAGCCCTCCTCCTAATCTTTCAGATACACTTTCTTACGCCAGGCTCAGACTCCTCCAGTGTTTACCTCTCATTTACCTCTCTTACAAGGGGCTGCCCAGGACAACTCTAACCTTAGGAATAGAGAGCCTCTGTGGGAAAAATGACTCACAAAGCAACACAACTCAGAGCAGATTTTCTTTGTATACATTTATGACTCAACTCCACAACTGTACAACTGCTCCTTGGAAGAAGGACAACACCCGTTATTACTTTAGGCAGAAATAGAATTCTACCCACCCCCAAGAAAGGCACTCAATTTTTTTTTTTAATCCCAAAGTACACTTACTTGAGCACAACATTTACAAATCTAAAGCAAATCCTCAGGAACAAAGTAAAATATCTGCAGTATGAACTAAAATGGTTAGGATTTAAAGAGTCACTGGATGCACAAACTTTGCTCTGGGAAAGAACAAAACATGGCTCCAAACATAGGGGCCGATGTGCGTCTGTAACAACACAAGATCACGGGATCAAACAGGGACACCAAAGAACTCCCCACCCAACAGCCCACCAGCAAGGGGCATAAGAAACTTGGTCACAGCTTTTTTTCCCTATGCCAAAGGGTTTCCTTACCTGTCGAAATCTCTTTAGATGTATAATAAGCACATCAGGCAGCGTCCAGAGGCTTAACGTAATGCTCCCCTGCTGCAGCTGCTTACAGTGCGGGCAACGCCAGGCGTCATCCGGGGCAAGCTGAAAACAAGGAGCACGACTTCTGTTAAGAGCCACTTAAGGCAAGACTTTGTTACAGGAGACAGCCAGACTCACTTCCTGGCCAGGGCACAGCACAACTCTGAATCTCCCCAAACTATGTACGATGGGAGTCAACAGAAAAACACTATTAAAAGTGGCGCCTGGTTAGAGCTGGCACCCAAACATTTGCTGAACAGATTATCTCTCAAAAAGGAATGACCAACTAGGTAAATACTGCACGGAGATGTTAGATGTCACAGGAGCACCTCCTGCTCAGCCTACTCCCAAACTCGACTCGTCGCCTTTCTATCAATATAGTTCCCTCCTCTCCTCCTCCTGTATGCCCTGCCCCAGCAAGTACCACAACCACCCGTCAAGAGCAGAGCACGGGGGGCTAACCCAAAGCCTCAAAGCCCTCCCTCTTCCTCTGCTCCGCATCCGTCCGAGGCAACACTCTCTGCCATTCCTCACACCTGTCTCCTCCTCTCCATCCACCTTAATTCAAAGTCCTCACTCACTCTTACCTGGACTTCCTCAAGTCTCTTAATTGTTCTCTCTCCCCCAAGCATCAAACTGCTCCAAACAATCCTCCGCATCCTGCTATCAACAAGATCTTTCTCAACATCAACCTGAGACCTCGAATCCACGTATGTCACCTCTGCAGGCAAGGGTTTCAGGATGATAACACAGAGGTACTAACAGAGCATGTCTGGTAAGAGAGATTTTTTAAATCTCCTCTGGATTTCAGAAGATGCATCAGATCTGGGACCATCCACACAATGAGGTAAGGGAAGCCACGGGAACAGATGGCAATGCCCACTCAGATGGAAGAGAAAGAAGCCAAGGATAGAATCTTGCAGAAGGCCGATTTTTAAGGGAAACACAAAGGTCGAGAAACCACCAGAACCTGAGGGTGCATAGTCAGAAAAATAGGCAAAGCAGAAGCATTCCTTTTATGCCCACCAAGAAAAGAGAGTGGCAAGAACAGGGCAGTTATCAGTACCATACCCCACGGAGAGGTCAAATGCAGACTGAGCAGAGGCCACTGAACTGAGCAAACTATGGGCCCCAAGAACTTCGGAGAGCAATGTCAGAAACGCAAGTCAGACAGATGACAAGAGGTTTGGAAGGGAGGAAATGGAAAGACCTGAAATCACTAAACGGTAAAGTTACACAGAAAAGAAGAGAAAGACCGGCACAGTAGTTTGAAAGGGAAGCAGAATTGAGGGAGTTATTTTTCCTGAGAGGGAGATCCTGTCATGTGTGTAGGAAAGATGGGGAGAGACAGAAGTCTGGGTGTATAGAAGTGAATCAGAAAGTTAGGCAGGCGTAGCACAGGGAGATCAGCTCGGTGCTTTGTGACCACCTAGAAGGGTGGGATAGGGAGGGTGGGAGGGAGGGAGACGCAAGAGGGAAGAGATATGGGGAGATGTATGTGTGTGTGTGTGTGTGTGTGTGTGTGTGTGTGTGTGTGTGTGTGTGTGTGTGTGTGTGTGAGTGTGTGTGTGTGTGTGTGTAACTGATTCACTTTGTTATACAGCAGAAACTAACACACCATTGTAAAGCAATTATACTCCAATAAAGATGTTAAAAAAAAAAAAAAAGAAAGTTAGGCAGGAGGAACCTAACTGTCATCTGGCAAGTCCACATCTGTGCTAACATGCTAACTGTCTACAGACGTGGCCATCAGCCCAGTGCTCACGGTAAAGGAACAGGCTGTTGTTTATTTGTTTTTTAATGTCCAATACATCATAAACAGATACTCTTTTATAAGATACAGTAAGAATGTTAAGACAATGTCTAGCAGCTTTGACAGTTTCTACAACACTGCTCGACTTCTGTACTTATCTCGTTGTAAACTGCCACAAAGAGCAGCTAGGACTGCAGAGCACCCTTGGAGCCTGGCCAGCCTCGCTAACTGCCCAGCAAGGAAGGCGACTAGCCCCACAGGCAGCTCTTCCACTTTCAGGCAGTCTGTTACAAAGTTCTTCCTCTTATTAAGACAAAATCACTCTCCCTGTAATTTCCAATCTCTAATTCTGCTTTTTAGATAAGATTAAGTCCAATCCCTTATCCACAGGATGGCCCTCGAAGTATGTGAAAATAACTATCAGATCCTCACTTAAGGTCTCCTTCATCAAGATATACTCAGCTGCGCCATCCCCTATCCACACTCTCTGCTTGTGCCCCGGGATGTCAGTCTCTTGACAGTGAACATTTAAGGTAATGAGAAGAGCAGTGCTATCACCATCTGAGTTCTGGACACTGTTCCTAAAGCATCCTTAGGTAGCCAACAGCGGCTGACACCCACATGACACTGCTGATCATACTGAGCTTGCAGACAACGCGACCCCAAAATCATCATCACACAGCCTACTGCTAAGTCTGACCTCCTCCTCTTCCATATCTGCACTGTTATTTTTGGACCCAGTGACTGAGCTCTCCAAGGAACACTCACTCATTCATTCACTGCGGCACAGATTTGCTGAATGCCTTCCATGGGCCGGACACTGCTAGACATGCTGGGGTTATTTTACGACCAGGATGGATTCTCTCACCTGCTGTGCCCCAGCCACAGTGGCCTCATTTCTTTTCTCAACCTTCCTCCGATCCCAAGACCTTTGCTTCCTTTATTTACTTGTTTATCCCCACTACACTGTAAACAAGCTGAGGGCAAAACTGTTGTCTGTCTTGGTCCCTGCTGTATTCCCAGTTCCTAGCACAGTACCTGGCACATAGTATGTACTCAACAGACATGTACTGAATGAACAAAGCCCTATTAAAATGTATCTGGCTAGCCTGAAAGATCAGTGAGATGTTTTGTAGAATACCAATGTTGTCATCTAGTAGATCTGCTCACCTTTAAGCTTTGTGACATTCTCAGACATCTCCCAAATCAATTTAAAAAAAAAAAGCTAAATAGGATAAGGTGCTACATACAGCATGTGATCAACCAGTTTCAAAGCCAATTATTTATATAAGCCCAAGATTGGAAAAATATGTCTAACGAAAAACTATTAAAGGAATTAGCTGTTAACTGCTTGGGGGAGAAAAGACTTAGTGAGAAGATGAAAACTATTTTCAAATATCTGAAGGAAAAACAAGTAGAAGAAAATGAAGACCTGTCCTCTGTTTTTAACGGCCTGAGAGTTCGCCTGCTGGTTGTAGCAACCAGGGACATATTTCAGGTTAATGTCAGTCACCATCAGAGATACCCAAAGAGAAAACGGTGTCTCTGAAAAACAGCGGCTGGATAATCACCTATTTGAAATTAGGTACAACTCAACCATTAGAAAAAAGAAAATTTAAAGCCCCCTCCGACCCTGAAATTGCATGATTCCCTATATACAAGAGTGAGCAGTAAGAATCAGTAGCCAGAATTATGATCCTAAACATCAACTCAATATTAGATGAACTCCAAGTGCTCTCGTCAAGGTTTCTCAAGGCACCTGAACCTGCAGAGGTTTAAAAACCACAAAGGCTTGTTGCACAGTGAACACCAAGAGTGCCTTAGTTCCTTGGTTTCAACTCTGTGTTAGAGCAATGTCTGTTCTTTTCCTCTACACTGAAAGCTTATTTATCCTTTTTAAAGTATTCAGAAAGTCAGTGCATCATATTAGTTGTATTAAAGAGTATGAATGATCCAGAATATCCTTCCATAAATCTGCTTTATCACGAACTATAGTTGCATCTAACTGAAGATCTCTAGTATTAGTGGTGGTTTTGTAACTATGTGTTTATTATAGGATCTTCATCTCAAAATAATAACAGAAGGATTTGAAGTTGCAAAGAAAAAGGCACTTCAGTTTTGGCAACTAGTCAAAATATGCAAAGTGATGAACAGTGAACACTTACAGACATGGCCAGGACATCTCTACATACTAAAATTCATGCTAAACTTGCTGATGTTTTAACAGACACTGTAGTGGACTCCATTTTGGCCATTAAAAACAAGATGAACGTAGTGACCCCTTCATGGTTGAGATCACAGGGATGAACATAAACCTGAAACCTATACAAGCTCAATCAGAGGTCTTATTTTGGATCATGGGACATGGCATCCTGATATGAAGAAAAAAGTAGAAGATGCATACATCTTCATATACAATGTGCCATTAAAATATGAAAAAACAGAAGTGAATGGTGGCTTTTTTTTTTTCAATAAGCGTGCAGAAGAGAGAGAGAAATTAGTAAAGACTGAAAGAAAATTCGCTGAAGATAGAGTTAAAAAAATAACAGAACTTTGAAAGAAAGTGTGGTGGTGATTCAGATAAAGAATTTGTTGTTATTAATCAAAAGGGAATTGACCCCTTTGCCTTAGATGCTCTTGCAAAAGAAGGCATAGTAACTCTGCACAGACCTAAGAGAAATGTGGAAAGGCTGATACTTGCTCATGGTGGGGTAGCTCTAAATTCTATTGATTACCTAAATCCTGATTGTTTGGGAAATGCAGAACTTGTCTATGAGTACACACTGGGAGAAGAGAAGTGTGACTTTATTGAGAAACGTAATATCCGTCACATTACTGGTCAAAGGACCAAATAAGTACACACTCATGCAAATCAAAGATGCAATCAAAGGTGGCTTGAGAGCTGTTAAAAATGTTATTGATGATGGCTGTGTCATTCCAGGTACTGGTGCAGTGCAAGTGACAATGGCAGAAGCCCTGATTAAATAAAAGCCCAGTCAGTGTAAAGGGCAGGGCCTAACTTGGGAGTTCAAGTATTTGCTAATTCAGTGCTCATTATTCACAAGGCTCTTGCTCAGGACTCTGGTTTGGACCTTCAGGAAACACTAGGTTGAGTTCAAGCAGAACATTCAGAATCAGGTCAGCTTGTGGGTGTGGACCTGAACCCAGGTAAGCCAATGGGAGGCATATGGGAACACTACTATGTAAAGAAACAGCTTCTTCACTCCTGCACTGTAATTGCCACCAACATTCTCCTGGTTGATGAGATAATGAAAGCTGGAATGTCTTCTCTAAAAGGAAGGCTGAATTGAAGCTTCCCTTGTATCATCTGAATCATGAAGACTCTACAGAGTGATCCTAAGAACACAGCTATGGAATTTTGCTCCAAGCTTCAAATGATTTTCAAAGGAATTTTCTTTTCCCATATGAAAAAATGACAGAATACTGGCACCTATTCAAATTCTGAAGTTCTGAAATTATAATTACAGTATTTTTTAATTGTACTGCAGTGTACACACATACAGCAGGCCATATTTGTCCAATAACTGGATGTTTAGCTTCAGTTATATAAAAATATGTTAGATACACAGGTTATCTACCTTGTTATTAAATATTCCTGTTGAAAAAAAAAAGCCACACACATAGGCAAGGGTCCTATCCGCTATTTGTCCATCCATTCATTCAAATATTTACTGAGTACCTACGATCTGCAAACACTATGCTAAGTGGTCTAAAGCATGTTGTCCAACAGAACTTTATGTCTATATCTACACTGTCCAATACGAGTCACTAGCCACATGTGTCTCCTGAGCCCTTGAAATGTGGCTAATGCAACTAAGGAACTGAATTTTTAATTTTAATTAAAATGGCACCTATGTTCTTAGTTCCATAAAGTTGAGAACCACTGATCTAGTTACTAAGGAAAATAATTTAAAATCTCTAAATTGAAACAAAAATATAACTTTATCATTAACCATTAAAAAGTAAAACAAACAAAAAAGGAACTATACAAAGGTTCATGTCTAGAGCATTTCATTTAATCAAGGTTTTCCAGAATTTTAAACTACTTTTTGTTAAAATCCTAAGAGGAATAACACTGAGATGCACATCACATGTGCAGAACCTATGTAAATGCAAAAATCCTTGGGGAGTCTTCTGGGGCATAATTTGTTTCTCCACTGTCATCTTGCCCTGGGCCCTCCCCACTACCCTCACCACACAACAAATGCTGCCCAACCCTTACCCGCTCCTCTTTGGTGTAGAGTTGGAAACACTGGGATAAAGTGCAAGTTTGAGGCTGATGGTGACGCTCCCTTTGCAGCCGGACACTTTCTGCATCAGGGATATACTCATCTTCGGTATTTACAAACAAGCTGCGATCAGGAGAGAAAAAGCATGTATTAGAGTTTGTCCTGGAAAACTGACACAAAATACAATTAACAGCTTCACAACATGGCTGTAAATTCATAACCAAAAAGGTCAATATGTAAGAAAGTAAAAGTGGCAATCCAACTTTTCTATGTTCCAAAATGTCGTGAGACGTTCTCTATCTATAACGTTATTTTCAAGAAATAACTTGGAATTGTTTTTTCTGGGATTGGGCACAAACTGTACTGATTAATTCACACATTCTTGTCCTCTGTATCAAAGGGCATGCATTTGGCATAACTTGCTAGAGTTAATGGGTCTGTAATAAAAATCAAACTAATTTGACCTACATAGTAGTAAATGAATATATAGCTTCTGTCTCATTAGCAGCAAATAAATGTTCTAAGGTTTGGGGATCCACAGATGACAGAATGTATAGGAGAGAAATAATAAATTACTTAAATAAAGGATCAGCAACACACTTGGATACTTAGCTAAAGAAAACAGAGGTTTGTGTTTCAGCTAATTTGAAAGATCAAAGGTATGCTATTATAGTGACAATTAAGACAATGACTCTACAAACACTAAGTAAAAAAAATACTTACAAGTCTTTTGTCTCTTTGTCCCATTCTACCACTAATTTCACATGAGCAGTGCCACCTGGTCCACAAGATTTTAGTGCCCTATGCGACGGGGAAGGAAGTCATGTATTACTTTCTAAATAAATGATTTTAATTAAATATACATCCTATCTGAAATCTGAAATCATAGTGTGATTGCTGAAAATCTTCATCATCGTTCCCCATCAGAAAAGGTTTCTGACCATTATAAACTCTTATTTAATAACTTGACTACAACTGGACTGAAAAATCCTTAAATTAAAATACTCAATATGGAAATAAAGATATTTGAAGAAATTTAGTACCACACTATAAGGTTATCCACAATAACTCTTAGATGTTATGATCTTTCCAATTTGTGTCCAATATCTCACCAAATCATAGAGACTGGACGGGACAATAGTCTCTCTGGGAACAAAGTCTGCTCCTGCATCTCTCCACCTGCCCCCATAGGCCATGCTTGGTCCCTGGACCGTGCCCACACCAATGAAAACTGTGCCTTCCTACAAGACACCCCTCAAGTTTCACCTCACTTATTTCCCCTGAGCTCCTTGGCTCCTTCACCATCTCCTGAGATACTCAGCATTAACAGTCAGTATTACCCATCAAATAGTTTTTAAGTTTTGCAATGTTTTGGATCATTATCTAATCTATTAACTCTAATCTCTAAAACCAAACAGTGAGTTGCTTTCAAACAGAACCATGTTGTATACTTTTTTGGAATCCTGAAATGCAGGCACTACGATATTTGTTGAAAAAGTCATTATAATAAAAACTTGTTTTTATATTTATATGTATCCATATATGTATCATGTGTCTATATACACATATCTCTATTACTTTATTAATAACAGAAGTATGTAAAAGCACAGAGATAGCAGAGGGGAGAAGATAATTCTAAGGGGGAGAGGAGGGACAGTGTGAAGAGAGGCTCAAAGGGAATGAATTATCAACAGAGGAAACTACACGTGCAAAGGCACACATAAAACCATATTGTGCGTTCAAACAACCCTCAGTACTTTGATGCTGCTGAATATTTAAGACAGTGGGGAGAAGAAAGAGGCCTGACAGAATGGAAGTAGTCAGGGTTCAAACTGTGGAGAACTTCACATACTGTGGAAACTGGGCTTTATCTTTGAGGCCACGGGTTACCATTTAAGGATTTCAACGAGGAAAGTGTTATGATTAGAATTCTACTTTGGAAAGCTTTGATCTTGGTGAATATGAAAGTGCAATTCATCTGTGGTCCTGAGACCGATCAATTTACTTTCCTAACATCAGTGCTCTAGGCATTCCTGATTCCAAAAAAGATCATAAAACATACCCTACTCAAATATGAATCAAAAGTAAAATAAGTGTTTACTTTCTAAGTGAGCCTGGAGGACCTACCACACTTACGTGAAAATTACATCAGACATCACTAGAAATTACACACAAACATATATGAAAGTCTAGAAGGTGATTTTTTTTTTTTTTTTTTTTTTACCTCTCTACTGTTGGGTGGCACAGGGGCTGCTCCTCCTGGGGCAGCAAGTATGTTATTCCCACAACACTGACCACTCGCAAACTGAATGGACACACCTACAACAAATGGCAAAGGCAAATCAGGCCGAGTTCCTCTTCGAGGGCATGTGGTTCACCGGGGCATTTCCAAAACAGATTAGAGGGAGAGCAAACTGTTCTGCAACATGCTTCTCTACAACATTCTGTGAGGCTGTTGAGCCACTCTAATACACTTTAAATACGATTGCCCCAAATGCAATTTACATATCAAATATGTTATGCAAGACAAGTAATATGTTACTTTAGCTGAACATTAATAGAAGTTTTCCACAGATACCTTAACAAATAAATCATAATTTTGAAAATATATAGATAGTCTACAAAATCTCTCCAAGCCGATCATGTGCTAAACTTTATTAGACAAACATTATAAAGGAACACCTGGCAGTGCATGGAAAACCGTGCAGTGGCCTGCTCCCTTCATAAAATGAGGGACAGTCCTCATTCTGGAAAACGTGAACACAGCAGATTTTACTATGCAGCTTTTCTCCAGGGCTCCCCAGCATTCCAGCTCAGTGTCTGGTCTTCCCTAAGGGCAAAGGTCTGAACTTCCAATCTCACTGTAATGCCTTTCTTCACTGGGTACACACATGCTATGCTGGAGTACCGAAAGGCTTACACACCTGAATGCCAACTGTGGGCCTCAAGAAATACTTCATCTTCTCCAGGATTTCCCTCTGCAGAAGGTCCCATGCTATTGTCTTCTCTAAGTGCAGCACAAAAGGTAGTCCAAATCTAACACACATAAATATTATAATCACCTTAAAAAGTATGACAATTCCTTTAATACTGTAACTCCTTATTCATGATCTTTTTAAATGGAATCACAATACAATTAGTTTTAGGACAGTTCTCAAAATAAAACAAACAGGAAATTTAATACTCTCATAAGTGGATGAAACAGTCAGAAGGCAAACAGATTTTTAAATGAAATTTAACAACTCATACACCGAAATGGCTTCTAACAGAGTATGGTGCCAGGTAATAAGATGACAGGATTAGTGGAGATGGGGAGGAAAGCAGGTGGGAGTGGACACGAATCTAGCAAGCAGCATGGGTCAAGCATACAAGGGTTTAGGTGCCAGAGGAAAAGATAGAGCTGGAAGGTCTAGCAGGGAGGCAGCCACATCCTGGTGGTCTGACAACAAGGAAGGCACTGGCAAGCAAGTGACCCTAAAAGTCAGCTCCTAGCCTAGGGTAGAAGTCACGTGGTCCCTGCCAGGTTTCCTATCCAGTGCTGAGCTCACAGGTGTTAAGAGAATCAGAGGCGGAGCCACGGTTCTCAGCAGTGGCTGCAGGCTGAACTCAGCGAGGGAACTTTAAAACACAGTGATTCCCGTCTTACTCCCAGGTTCTTCATGACATTTTTTTTTTCTTAGATTCCATATATATGTGTTAGCATACAGTATTTGTTTTTCTCCTTCTGACTTACTTCACTCTGTATGACAGACTCTAGGTCTATCCACCTCACTACAAATAACTCAATTTCATTTCTTTTTATGGCTAATATTCCATTGTATATATGTGCCACATCTTCTTTATCCATTCATCTGTTGATGGACACTTAGGTTGCTTCCATGCCCTGGCTATTGTAAATAGAGCTGCAATGAACATTGTGGTACATGACTCTTTGAATTATGGTTTTCTCAGGGTATATGCCCAGTAGTAGGATTGCTGGGTCATAAAGACACAGACCTACTAGAGCATGGACTTGAGGATATGGGGAGGGGGAAGGGTAAACTGTGACGAAGTGAGAGAGTGGCATGGACATATATACACTACCAAATGTAAAATAGATAGCTGGTGGGAAGCAGCCGCATAGCACAGGGAGATCAGCTCAGTGGTCTGTGACCACCTAGAGGGGTGGAATAGGGAGGGTGGGAGGGAGGGAGATGCAAGAGGGAAGAGATATGGGAACATATGTATAACTGATTCACTTTGTTATAAAGCAGAAACTAACACACCATTGTAAACCAATTATACTCCAATAAAGATGTTTAAAAAAAGACACAAAAAAACCCCACAATGATTCCCCCGAGATTCTGCTGCAATCCCTCTGGTCTGTGGCTGGAGCACTAAGGCTGTTTGAGGAGCTCCCCAGGTGATTCTAATATGCAGCCAATGTGGAGGAACACTGGCCTAGCCTTAACTCTCACCCAAGCCCCAGCCATTCAGACCTACATGCTGTGCTCTGAATGCGTCCGAGTCACACCCCCAACGTACAGCCAATTCCCTCAGTCTGGACTACCCTTCTCACTCTTCTGTTAAGCTATTTCCTACTCATCCGCAGAAGGAGCCACTGGCACCCTGTTGATCTGTTCCCTGAGCTCTGCTGCACTACAAATATTGCCTGCTAACTGTGACCGACTTATCTTCCTAGCCCAAACAGCCAATGCCTAGACAATAGGAGATGCTGAATGAATGGATGAACAAGTGAATAAACAAACAGATAAACCCTGACTCAGGCCAAAGCAGGGGTGCTAAGGTCACCAAGAAACCCGCTCCTAACAAGTACCAGTTTACTCACAATAGTACTCAAGAGCGAGCCTACCTTCCTAAAGACAACTGTGATGCGAAATAAGTTACAAGCACGATGTGTAAATCAGTAGCCATATTTTTCACATGACAATGTCCTCACTTTTAAGAGACTAGCATCATGAAAGGGATTTCATAAGTTCTTTATTTTATATAAATACGATGAGCTGCCTTTTCTTCTGTCCCTTAAGCATGCCAAGCTCCTTCTAATCTCAACAACTTTTTTTCTTTTTAATTTTCATTGGAGTATAGTTGATTTACAATGTTGTGTTAGTTTCAGGTGTACAGCAAAGTGAATCAGTTATACATATACATATATCCACTCTTTTTTAGATTCTTTTCCCACATAGGGGATTACAGAGTACTGAGTAGAATTCCCTGTGCTATACAAGTAGGTCCTCATTAGTTATCTATTTTATATATAGTAGTGTGTATATGTCAATCCCAATCTCCCAATTTATCCCTTGTCCCTTTTCCCCTGGTAATATCCAGAGAAAACCATAATCCGAAAAGATACCTGCACCCCAATGTTCACAGCAGCACTATTTACAGGAATCAAGACGTGGAAGCACCCTAAACGTCCATCAGCAGAGGACTGGATAAAGAAGATGTGGTACATATATACAATGGAATATTACTCAGCCATAATCTCAGCATCTTTGTACTCGACGTCCCCTCTTCACGGGACCCCTTCCCACTCGGCTCACACAGTTCGCACCTTCCCACTCGGCTCAGCCCAGCTGCCGCGTCCTCAGGGAGGCCCCCCTCACCTCCCTCTCTAATACAGTTTTGCTAGAGCCCCCACCAGCACATTCTATCACACCTGCATGTTTTACCATCTTCAAAGTGACAATGACTGTCTGAAGTTAAATGTGTTCACTTGTCTTTAGTGGCTCTGTCCTAACTAGAATGCAAGCTCTATGAGAACACACAGATCCTGCTGTATCCCTAGTCTTCAGAATAGTGGCCAACACACTGTAAACACTAAAGTACCTGCTAATGAACATCATAAATATACAAATTAACACATTTTGCTTTTATGTTATTTACCATTCTTAAATAAAAAACTTATTTCAAAGCAACATTTTAAAAAGTTAATATAAATGCTACTCTGACAAATATTAGAAACACAGTATCCTTCCTCCCTGAAACACATCCATATCTTACTACTCAAGTTACATTACTATTGTGATAAAGCTACTTTAAAAGTAACTCCCATACAGAAACTAACATAACATTGTAAGGCAAGTATACTCCAATAAAGATATTTTTTTTAAAAAAAGTAACTCCCATAAATTCTTACAGAGGGAAGCAGATTTGAGAGAGATTTCTAACTCCCAAATGTCTGACTACATGCAGCTGAACGAATACTGGTGCCATTTGCCAAGCCAGGAAATACTGGAGGGTCAGGTTTACAGGGAAACACAATGAGTTCAGTTTGGAACACAAGACTGAGTTGCACGTGCCATCCAAGTAGATTTGTTGAGAATTAATAGAAGAAAAAATGCTGTAAAGAAAGTAGCTGGATATAGGTCTAGAGACCCAGGAGGATCTTGAGCTGAAAATATACAAGAGAAATGTGCCTTTAAAAACTACATGAGCTTGGGAGCCATTCTAACTCAGATCTTATCATCCTAATTTTATCTTCTCCCCCTCCCAACCCCTCAAATCAGGTCAATTTACACACATGCTCTTTCTAAATATCAGAATCAACAATTAACTACTAAAAGTAAGGATTTTTTTATCCCTACTTTTTAAAACATTTGAAAATATTAGACTTTTAAAGTCTCAATATTTATTGGAAAATAAGTTGGTCTTCACCTTTTCCCTTGCTGCCCAGTGCAGGCTCGGTTACACACTAACAGAACAATCTTGTCGCTTCCTCCTCTCGCGGGGGTTAAGTCCGCTCTCCCCTGCTTTGCTGCTGCTTGTGTAGAAGAAGACAGTCTATAATGATCCAAGCCAAATTTCAAGTGGTTTAGGTTGTTGTTTAAGTGGATTCCTAAAACAAAATGAAAATTTACTTTATCTCTTCAAAATTTTTTCTTCTTTCATTACAAAAAATTTACCCATTAGAGAAATTAAAAAGTTGTCATTATGTTAATTAAGCTGCAATTGAAAAAAGGAACAAATGACCTACTTTGATGTTTGTTGGGTTTTTTTTTGTTTTTTTGCGGTATGCGGGCCTCTCACTGTTGTGGCCTCTCCTGTTGCGGAGCACAGGCTCCGGACGTGCAGGCTCAGCGGCCATAGCTCACGGGCCCAGCCACTCCGTGGCATGTGGGATCTTCCCGGACCGGGGCACGAACCCATGTCCCCTGCATCGGCAGGCAGACTCTCAACCACTGCACCACCAGGGAAGCCCAAATGACCTACTCTGAGATTACTCATCTAGTCCTAAGAAAATTTTTTGCATCCATTATTTCATTTAAACTCATCTTACCTACCTACTACCTTAAAAACTGAAAATTAAAACTCTTCACTTCAATGAATATTAGTTTTAGAATGGCAAGTTTGCAGAGATGACCCACCAAGACAAACTTAAAGTGAGACCATACAACCAGCAACCAAATAAAAAAATTTTAATAAAAAATAAAGACTAGTACATGTAGAATGATCTTCAATATTCCAACAGCAGCTTCTTTTCCCCGCTTTAGACCCAGACTTATAAGAAATTCACAGCCATTACGGAACTTTAATACAATCAACTAGCCTGGATCGACCTATAATAAAGTGAACAAAAATATATGTTTGACAGGCACAGTGCTGGTTGCTAAAAACCAGGTCTTCAGACATGCCCCAAAGCAGAGCTGTCAATCAGAGGTACTTAGCAATTCAGCACCTAGCACAAGGTCCTGCACTTAGTAGGAACTCAATAAATGCTTGACTAAATAATTGCTCATTTCTTTAATCCGTTGGAAGTATAGTCTAAGGAAATGATACCCCAAACTGGAGAACAGAAGAAGCCCTCCACCACTACCACACCAAAGAAATAATAACAATATCACCAGGAGAATAAAATAAAAGGTGGTTTACACAAAAGTATCCATAGCAAAACTCCAGCAATAATCTAAATATCCAGCAATAGGAGATTTGTTGAACCAATTAACATACAGAGTTAATACTAAAATGAATTCCAGATTAATTAGAGCTTAGAAACGAGAACATAGAAACTAGAAATAAGGAAGAACTGAATCTTCACCAAGCTATTAGAGGGAAGAAAACTTTTTAAGCTTAAATACCATAGAGAAATCACAAAAGAGCAGCAGATTTCACTTCACAACTATTTTAAACTCTGGTGTGAGAAAAATAAATGGAAGTCTGAATGTGAGACAATTAACAGGCTCATTTCCCAGGTTCTTGGCAGAAGTAAGGCTGGGAAGACCAGTTCCACTAAAAGTGACCAGGATTCCCAGTGAGATGAGAGGATACCACTCAACTGCTCAGAAATCAAGCTCCGCATTCATAGTCCAGGCCCATCACTACCAACTGTGTGACCTGGGCCTGTGACCTAACCTCTCTAAGTCTCAGCTCCCTCACCAGTGAACTGGGGAAGACAGTAGCCTCACATGCACGAACAAAATATTGATGAGGCCTTTGTAAAGAACACAGGCTTACGCATATTCACTAAGTGATATATTCTTCCAACAAAGGCACTCTCTGGCTAGACCATATAACCTTGGACCTCACCAAATTCATTTATAAATAGAAACTTAGCGTTAATCATAAGCAATTGGGGTATGAAGGGGGATTGGGGGAAATTTTCAGTTAAACAAACGTTAACTGGGGTCTCGCTGTGTATTCCGAAGTACACTAAACTGCTAGGTACAGAAAGATAAAGCAAAGTGTAGTCCCAACTGCAGAGAGGCTAGAGAAGAAAACAGAGCATTTCCATACAATATGCTAGTGTCAGAGATTAGCAGAAGCTACACTGGAACACAGGAGAGCAGAAGTCAGTCAGCCAGTCTGGGGTGGGGGAAGTGAGGAAAGGTTTTCTGGACAAGGTGATGATTGGCTATTTTTTTACTATAATGCAACTAAAATTAGAAAACAATTTAAACAAACAAAAGCACATGCCTGAAAACACAACAACTAGAAAATAAACAAAAAAGCTCCGAAGTCAAAGAATGACAACTGAAATAAGACTCAAAAAAATAATAATGTAAATATGAGTAGACCAGAGAAAACTGAATCCTAAGCTGGCAGTGCAGAAAGCCGACCAAGCCAAAATACAGAATTACCAAAGGTTCAGGGCTTCCCTGGTGGCGCAGTAGTTGAGAGTCCGCCTGCCGATGTAGGGGACACGGGTTTGTGCCCCGGTCTGGGAAGATCCTACATGCCGCGTAGCGGCTGGGCCCGTGAGCCATGGCCACTGAGCCTGTGCGTCCGGAGCCTGTGCTCCACAACGGGAGAGGCCACAACAGTGACAGGCTCGCATACCGCAAAAAAAAAAAAAAAAAAAGAATTACCAAAGGTTCAGAGACTAGAGGCACCAGAGACCTCTAGAAGTAGAGGTGAAGGAAAAGAGGAACTAAAATAAGAACTTTCAACAGGGGTACCAAGGCCATTCAGTGAGGAAAGAAAAATCTCTTCAACAATGGTGCTGGGACTACTGAATACTCACATGCAAAAGAATGGAGCTGAACTCCTACTTTACACCACATACCAAGATTAACTCAAAATGAATCAAAGACCCAAACGTAAGTGCTAAAACTATAAAACTCTTAGAAGAAAACACAGGTAAACCTCATGGCCTTGGATTTGGTGATGGATTCTTGGATATGACTTCATCAAGATTAAGAACTTTTGTGCAGATAGCCCATAGAATGAAAGAAAATATTTGCAAGCCATATATCTGATACAGGTCTAGTATGCAGCAGATATAAAGAACTCTTACAACTCAAAAACAAGAAGACAAGCAACACAATTTTAAAGTAGGGAAAGGACTTGAATAGACATTTCTCTAAAGAAGATATACAAATGGCCAAAAACCACATGAAAAGATGATCAACATCATCTGTCATTAGGAAAATGCAAATAAAAATCACAATGACATACCACTTCACACTCACTAGGATGGCTATAATCAAAAAGACAGAAAATAACAAACATTGGCAAGAATGTGGAGAAATTTTAACCCTCATATATTGCTGTGGGAATGAAAAATGATGCAGTTGCTATGGAAAACAGTCTGGCAGCTCCTCAAAGTTAAACATAGAATTACCATATGACCCAACACTTCCACTCCTAGGTAAATACCTACAAAGGAAATGAAAATAGGTATTCAAACAAATACTTGTACGTGAATGGTCATAGCAGCAGTATTTCATAATAGCCAAAAGGTGGAAACAACTCAAATGTCCATCAACAGATGAATGGATAAACAAAATGTGGTATATACATATAATGGAATAATACTCAGCCATAAAAAGGAATGAAGGACTGATATATGCCACAAGGTGGATGAACCTTGAAACACTATGCTTCGTCAGAGAAACAAGTCACAAAAGGCCACATATTGTATGATTCCATTCATATGAAAGTCTAGACTAGGGAAATCTATAGAGACAGAAAGTAGAATAATGACTGCTTAGGACTGGGTGGGATGGAGAGATTGGGAGATTGGGAGGTGTCCTTAGGGGAGACAAAGTAGGAGCTAATGAGACGGGAGCTGGAGAAATGAATTTTTAGCAAAGCAAATAGTAGGGAAAGTATAAAAGCATGTGGCATGTTCCAGAAATAAAGAGTAACTTGGATAGGGTACATGGGGAAGAAAATGGAATATAGTAGAGAGGCTGGAAAAAAGGAAAGGACTAAACCATGAGGGGCCATGCATTCTTCCCAGGTATTCAGATTTAATCGCAGACAAAAGGGAAGGACTGGTAAATCAATAAGCACGTAACATGGTCAGAACTGTATGTCAGAATAAGTCTGGTGGCGCTGTGAAGAGATAACTGAACGGGAGAAAGCCCAGGGGTAAAGAAGTTACTAGAAAAGCCCAGTTGAGACTGGTCTGCACTGTGTCAGTCGCAGTAGAATGCAGAGGAAAACTTCAGTGTTTGATCAGTTGTGAATTTAAGTCAAAATCTGAGGGAGAAGTGTTTGGGTCCAGCTTGGGTGAAGAGAAGGATGGTGATGCCGTATTTCACAGAAGAAACGCAAGAGGAACTAAGAAAGAAACGCTCAGTGTAAGATACCCGTAGGTACTATAAACAGAGACTCCAGTGGACAGCTGGAAGTCAGGGAATGCAACCAGAAGAAAAGTGGGGGCTAGTGGAGAGTTTAGCTCTAAAGATCACCAGTAGAAAATACAGGTAAGACTGGGTAGAGCAGCAGTTCTCAAACTTTCACATACATCAGAATCACCTGTTAAAAACAGATTGCTGGGCTCTACCCCCAGCGTTTCTGTTCAGCAGGTCTGGAGTGGCACCTAAGAATTTGCATTTCTAATCAGTTCCCAGGAGACATTTATGTTTTGACAACCACTGGAGTAGAGCAAAAAGAATAGAAGCCCTAGGATCTTGAAGAATACTAAGGCCAGGAACAAAGTTCTTCCCAAGAACTGCCTTCTGCCAGGGAAATATGTTACCTAAAATTTACACCATCATAAAAAGATGTGTTATGTGTATTTTACCACAATTTAAAAAAATTATACCATCATATAATAATCTAAGAGGGCAGACATTTGTTAGACCTGCAAACCCAGGTGGTATTATGGAAACAGACACTCATTTACCTCTTTGACTGAGAATTCCTTCAGGCCTAAATATTTCTGGAGTCTCAAAGGCAAAAATGCAGTCGCTTTCATGGACTGTTTCCAGGTCGTCTGTGTCACAAAAGGAACGATGGAACCCATCATAGTACATTTCTGTTAACACAATCTAAAAATGGGAAAAATGTAAATAGTTGGATAACTGGAAAGTCAATATGAATTGATCTCCCAATCCAGCTGTGAATGTCTGCAGACCAGCAGGACTGCAGTGATCTGAGGGGCTTAGAAACACCTCATCAAGCCGATGTGATTTTCCTTTAATAAGAGAGTCTTGGAAGCACAATATCTTCTATGATTGTATAACAACATACTCTGATTTCAGAGTGCTGTGGCACTAAATCCAGAGTTTCCTCTAAGTTTTGGTGAAGAGACTCAGCAGATACAAAGTCTAAGGCCCTTCTTTCACAGCGGGAAGAAACTAAAGAGAGATGGAGTGACTCACCTAAGGTTATACAACTACTCAGCCTCGTAGCGAGGATAGAGTCCACATCTGACTCCGAGATTTTCCCCTACTATTAAATTTTCTTCTTTTCAGATTAAAAAATGTCAAGTAATCATGGACATTTGTATTGGAAAAAAATGAAATCAATTCAAATGTCCAACAACAGGAACTAGTTAACTATACTATAGTTCTACTGGAATTATAAAGCGCTTCCAAAGAATGAGCTGCATATATTTGCACTAACGTGGAAAGACCTCCTAAGTAAATATTAAAAGTAGGGAAAGAAAAATGTGAGTACAGAGTTCCATTTTCATAAAATATTAATATAGTACATGCACAGGAAAAAATATGAATGAATATATAATGAATATATAACACAGTATTAAAGTTAGTAACCCTTAGTTCTTAAGATACTTAGTACAAGAGTATTTTATAATGAAAGAAAAACAAAAGATGGGGAAAAAGACAATGGAGACCTTTAGAGACCTCATTACGTGCTCAGCAGCACCCTCTAGTGAAAAAGCACTGGACTGAGCTTGAAGAAGTTCCAATTCTGGCCTGCCACCGACCAGCCCTGTGATCTTGAACAAGTCACATGGTTTCTCTGGGCCTCCTTCAAATGACGGGGTTGGACTGGACCCCTAAGGTCCCCTCTATTATCACAAACATACTATGAGTTGATGAGGTGAAAGGAGCTTGGTGGCATATTCTACAAACAGTCCAAGAAAAATATTCCTGGCCCTTTTTTCTTCTAATGATTTTAATGACCATATTGTTTTCCTGAAGGTGAACATGCAAGTATAATTCACTTTCTCCAGCAAGCTGAGGTCAAAAACAAACTTGTAATCACATCACTCATTTAAACAACGCAAAAAGAGCCAGACAGCACTGGAAGATTTAAAGATACAGACAGATCTGCCTCGGACACACACCTAAGCCTCCCTCTTTGTCTTTTCCCTCATCTTGAATTTTAAATAAATAAATAAGTAAATAAATCAATGAGCACCTCAAAGTAAGGAAAAATGTGAACATGTTATCAATCTGCCAGTACTTGGCCTATGAAAATATGAGATATTTGCTATATCAGGGCAACACTGCTGGTTGTTTTTGTTTTACTGTGGTAACTTCTCAAATGAGGTCACAGGAGGCCAAAGTACAAACCACCTTTATTAGTCACATGATTACACAGCAGCTTCCAGAAGTTATCTAGGGAAAGCTATTCAGCCACGGAATCATCTTTCCTTGGTAAATTTTAAATAGGGAATTTTTTTCCAAATAAAACCCCAACAGTGAATTGAGTAAAAGAGTATGCAAAAGTATGTCAAGTCACAAACAGGCCAAAATTATTTTCGGTCAATATAACTACTTATCAAAAATTTACCCAAAAAAGAAAGGGAGGAGGTACAACTTTCCTTTCTCTTATCTAAACAAGGTAAGAGACTCTAGCCTAGCTTTAATCAGAAAATAAACCAAACTGAGCACCTGTATGTACTGTACTAGAAATAGGCCCATTCTTATCACCATAATGGGAAGGGATTTTCAAGAGCCACTGGTTGAGTTTTCTAGGCCTCTCTGACCTTCAAATACCACAGGATGCTCTTCCTATTGCCCACATGAGCAGGAACAGAATGATTTAAGAAGGGTTAACTAATTATACTTTATAAACAAAGCTGAAAGAAGGTCTTGGTGTAAAGTCATAGCTTTTCCTTTTAAATATATATATACAATTAAATGAAGCATGAGAAGTTTTTGTGTATATTTTTCCCCTTTGGATCCTGATTTTTTTATTTTTCCCTCAACACTAGAAACAACTGGTTTTAAATTTCTCTCCAACCATGTTTGGCTGAGAACTGTTAAAAAATTCCAGAAGAAAAGAAAGCAACACTTTTGTGGCTCGTGTGTCATCGGTCTTAGCAAGCTTATTACCTGATCAGTGGGGATCTTTGTTTCCATAGACACTGCTTCCCGAAGTCTGGCAACAGTCCCAGACAGAGGCACGGCCACACCAATCCGCATGCAGTGAGAACATTTCCCTTGATACACTACAGTGACATACAGAGGCCTGTACAGATCAAAGTCAGATGTTCTTATTAGTCACTTACTTCAACTAAAATATAGAAGCAGAACAACCCTGATCTGGAATCAACAAAACTAAAGCTAACCCACACCTTTAGTTGGACCTAAGTAGAACTATCAAACAACAATCAAGAACTCTTTGGAAAAGGCAATACAGCATAATAATAAAGGTAACACAACAAAAATACAGCATATCAATACTTGGTTCTGTGCTTTGTATTTTCTTTATAACAGCGTAACTCCTAGAAATTTCGAGGAACAGTTCAAATAAAGCAGCTAATTAAAAGTGGAACGTAAGGTCTCTAGAGGATCTAGAAGGCATTCAACAACCTTCTCTGGCCCCCACACTAAAGATGGATGACCTATAGGCGGAACAGACCACAATCAGACCAACCGAAAAGACTTGCTTGCCCCATGCACCTGCTCATCCTGCAAACTCAGACAGGCATTTACAAATTTCTATAAGGCCTTAACAATGCCTGTAGTCAATTTATCACTAATCCTATCACTTGTTTAAATATGCAAGAAGCCCCAACAGGAGCCTACAGAGGAAAAGGAACATATAGGAATATAGTCTTAATTTTATTAACTCTGTTCTTACCTTGTGTGGGGTAGTGGAATTGGCAAAGAAATGCAGAGGAAAGGATCAAAAGTGTTGCTCTGCTTCTGGCAATGAGGACAAGTCAAAGAAGATCTGCAAAAATAAAAATGTAAGACACTCACATTAAGATCACCTAGAACTACATAAGCACACAACATAAGGGAAATTTTAATTTGCTTGTACCTGTACTGGGCTTGAAAAAGTTCTTGTACGAAAGTGCTACAGACAGGAAAAGATGGTCCCTCGGGCATCATATCAGTCTCTGATGGTGGCTAAAAAAAAATAAAGTAAAATTTCACAGCTTAAAAGTGCCAGTTCTTGATTAAAGATGAGCCTAAAAATGTCACAGATGTCCTTGACCTCCTTTACAAGATCTACATCAGATCCAGATGTTTCAGGGAAAGACATCTGCTAAAGGGACCAGCACACAGATGCCAGGGTGTGGGTCACATGGAATCATCGCCTCACAGGCTCTCCCAGACACAGTGCTTATCCGTCTCTCCACCCCATCCAGGCAGTTGGGCAGTCCTTCCCCAGAGTGCTCCAATCCCCCTCCAACTCTCAAAGGGCCCCCTCCAACCTCTTCCAGGAAATAATCCCAACTATTCAAAAGTACCAATTCCTCCCCTGCCTAAAGAGAATATTTTGTCTGGCACCTATTACCTCTGCTGCTTATTTGGGCCTAATCATTCTACTTCACATTTTACATAACCTTTTCATGTCCCTCCGCCTCACAGTTACTGAGCATCAGCTACCACGTGCAGAGAGTAATGCAAAGGGCATTAAGATACAAAGATAATAAGACACAGTGCCTGACCTTGAGTACGTCTCAATCTGGTGGGAAAGTCAGCTGCAAGCATATAGTCATATGATAGTATAGAATGTTCAGGCACAAAGGACCTTGAATCAGAATACTTTAACAACTTACCCAAACTAGAAATTTAAAACTTGAGGTATATACAATGTTCCCTGCAGCACTATTTACAATCGCCAGGACATGGAAGCAACCTAAATGTCCATCAACAGATGAATGGATACAGAAGATGTGGCACATATATACAATGGAATATTACTCAGCCATAAAAAGGAACAAAATTGAGTTATTTGTAAGGAGGTGGATGGACCTAGAGTCTGTCATACAGAGTGAAGTAAGTCAGAAAGAGAAAAACAAATACCGTATGCTAACGCATATATATGGAATCTTAAAAAGCGGTACTGATGAACCTAGTGGCAGGACAGGAATAAAGATGCAGATGTAGAGAACGGACTTGAGGGCACGATGGGGGAAGGGGAAGCTGGGACGAAGTGGGAGTAGCACTGACATATATACACTACCAAATGTAAAATGGATGGCTAGTGGGAAGCTGCTGCATAGCACAGGGAGATCAACTCGATGTTTTGTGAACGTCCTAGAGGGGTGGGATAGGGAGGGTGGGAGGGAGGCTCAAGAAGGAGCGGATATGGGGATATATGTATACGTATAGATGATTCACTTTGTTGTACAGCAGAAACTAACACAACACTGTAAAGCAATTATACTCCAATAAAGATATAAAAAAATAATAATTAAAAAAATAAAATTTGAGGTACAGAAAAGAATTATCAAAAATTTTTAAAGCAGGTGGGAGAGAGGGTGACGCCAAGAGGGAAGAGATATGGGAACATATGTATATGTATAACTGATTCACTTTGTTGTAAAGGAAACTAACACACTATTGTAAAACAGTTATACTCCAATAAAGAAGTTAAAAAAATTTTTTTAAGCTGTAAGAGGAGAACACCTTATTTCCATTATATAAATCATTTTACCCATCATACTAAGATTACATAAATAAAAATTGAGAATGAATAACTGTTTCTCAGTAAGTATATTCTAAGGGTTCAGTTCCTACACTCAAATCTAATCCTAACAGCAGAGACATCAATACATTTCCTTTTTGATTGTGTATTCACATTCCAATGATCTACAAACTATGTCTCATTGGAATAGAAAGCAAATTTCTGCTTTAAAAACAGTTTAGTGAGATGGTATTCCTTAATGTCAGTCTAAAGCTAGTCATACATGCAAATGTGTCCCCTCTCATGAGAGTGTAAGCTCCTATCTTACACTCTGCCAGCACAGTGGTAAACAGGGGAAATAGTCTCTAAGTATCCATGAATTTTATACTCACCCAGAGCTTAGTCAATTTCACTATATTAACTAACTGCAAACTGCAACAACTCCTCAGAGGAGGTTTGGAAGAAGAATCTACACTCACTCCTCACTAGGTTCACCGGTAGCCTGTGCTGTAGCCTCTCATGGCTCCCTGACTGCCCTGAGAGCGCGCCCTTACCTTCAGAGGAGGCTGGCCACTCTGCTTCACAGCATGATTGAGGTCTTCATGAACTCGGTCCAAAAGCCACAGCAGAAACTCCTGGGCGTCATGCTGGGAATTTCCCCGATATTGCAGTGCATTCTTTGACACGATACTCTACACAGGTAAATAAATCAGCATGAATAGTTGTGAGTTCCTGGCTTTAAACATAAACTAGTCATAATCCCAAAGAGGAACGCAAGATCTCAACGGTGTTAGAGAGTACTTCTTGGAAAGACAGCAAATATGAAAACAGATGCTCAATGTAAAAACCTCACCCATGTAACAAAAACTTTTAAATGCACCTAACCCAACAATCCTACTTTTAGGAATATATGTAAAGGAAACCATCAAAACAGCATGCCAAGACTTCTAAGATATTCATTCACTAATAGCAAAAAACTGGTAATAACTTGAACATCTTAAAAATGAGAATTGTTATGAATATCAAATCATTAAATGTTATATGTCAATTATACTGCAATTTTTTAAAAAGTAAAAGAAAAATTGAGAATTGGTTAAATAAGTATCATACTATTAGATTATAAACCAAAGTATAAAATAACCAAGTCTACGTAAGGTAAATGACTGAGTGAATAAATAAGTGGGAAGAGACAAATCTTCCTTAAAGAAGAATTCTGAATAATTTATGTCAATAATCCCCCCTCCAGGAGTTGGACCTTAACCACCACCACCCACCCCACAACCTTGAATATGGACTGTGACAGTGACTTGCTTCCAAACTAGAGTATGCAAAGAGGGGTGGGCCATGAAAGGCTGTAGGTGAACTGGTTAATTAAAATTAAGATTATGGGCTCTGGAGCATAGAGCCTGAATTCAAATCTCTCTGTCCTACCACTGTTTGTGAGGCCTGGCCTACTCTGCACCAAAGTGAAAAGGATAATAATGATTTAGTGTGATGGTTAAGTGAGAATGCATATAAAACATTTCACATGTAAATGATATATAACAAGCACTCAAATTTTAGCTATGAGTATTGGATTTGGAAGTAGGGAGAAAGGAGGGGAGACAACTGCACAAAGAGAGAGCAGTTAGGAGACAAATGAAACGATCAGGCAAGAAACAATAAGGGTCTAAACTAAGTCTGTGAGGGCAAATTTGAGAGAGATTTCAAAATTGGGGCAGTAGAATCAATAGGATTTGTGACCTAATGAATGTGGAAAGTGAGGACGGAGGCATTAATGTCATTCAGGTGTCTTATCTGGATGATGGGCCACTGGTGGTTCCCTTCATCAAGACAAAATAAAAAAGGAAGAAGTCTGGAAAAGAGGATGATGAGTTCCCATTAGAATCCACTATATCTGAAGTTCTGTGGAACCTCCAAATGGAAGTACCTGGCAAACAACTACAAAAAACAGATCTGGCACTCAGTGGAAGAGTCTGCGCTCAGGACAAAGATTTGGGGGGTCAACAGATGGGTGGTACTTGAAATCATGAGTACGGCTAAGACTGCCCAGACAAGATCATGAGAGATCAAACCAGAGGACAGAATCCAGAGGACTTCTATATTTAGGGGGCCCTAAAAGAAGACTAAGAAAAGGCCATCAGAGATGTGGCAAGAAAATCAAGAGAATGGAATCCCAAGAGTCAAGAGAAGAGAGCTACAAAGGAGAGAGTGATCAACAGTATTAAAAGTTGAAGAATGACAAAGTAAGCCAAAGAACTAATAACTGTCCATTGTATTTTCCAATTAATGATAACAGAGATGAAAAGGGATACATTTTTAATTATGAAGAAGAACCATCACAACATGATGATCAATTAGATGTGAATAGCAAAAAGATGATCTACAAAATTCAAATTTAAGGAGGAAAAAATCAAAGCAATGCAAATGAGAATATACAAGTGTCATTGGCAAAACTCACTAACTGAACGAAGTGAACAAGGGAGAGAAAGGACCCTGGTAACAAACAAGATTTCAAGTGACTTGAAGGATACCACTTGGGTGCCACCTCAGAATCAGGTACACAAAAGGCGGAATGAGTGTGGGGAAAAGTCTTCACTACGCTACAAAACGTACCCCAGAGGTCAGATGCCACCCACATCACCAAATCTCATTTCTTCTTTCTCAGTCTTCACCTTTTTCATTCTCCCTGTAGCATTTTATATACTTGACATCTTACTCCATCTTGAAATGGTTCGGCTTGCAGCCATGACTATGTTCTCATTTAGGAGAATCAAAACTAAAGCCACTGGCAGGAAGAGCGGAAGAAAGCGAGCTACAGAAGAAAGAGACCTCCTAGCAAAGAAAAATGGATCAGTAAACAAAAAACATCATCAGCCCTAGCAGGTAAACCTGTGGCTGATTCAGGATGGAAGAGAAAGAGATGACTGGTGACACCATATTGAGTGATATAAAGAAGAAATCGGGGATGACACCAAGGTTTTTAGTTTCGGACTTTGGTGCATAATGAAATCAGGAACTGAGGAAGAGACTGGGGACTGCAGAGCTTTGAACATGTTGCGTTTGAAGTACCTACAGGATCTCAAGTGAGGCTAGGCCTGTCTGGTGCTCAGGAAAGAGATCTGAGCTGGAAAGTTACATCAGAGCACATACACCTATCATATGAGCATAGAGGAAATAGGGAACATTTAATGAGAAAAGGAGGCAGCTGGGGCAGAATCTTATAAAAGGGACAAGTCACAGAAAAGAAGCCCAAGAAGAAGATAAGCAGTAGCAGCCAGAAGAGAGTGGCATCACACAAGCTGACAGAGAAGAAACCTCCAAGGGGATGGAAACAACCATGTAAGCCACCACAGAGAAGTCACGTAAGACAAGCACAGAGATGGGTCCTTTGGAATTGCAAATTAAGAGATTGATTGCCTGTGCAATTTCAGTGACACTGATCAGAGAGGCTAAAGGAGAAGAAAAGGTAAGGAAACTGAATGGTTACAAGAAGACCACTCTTCATATACCAGAAGCTTAGTTATAAAAGGCAGGAAGAAAGATGCTGTAACTCTCTGGAGGGGGCACCTACAGGACAGAGGGACTTTAGTGCTGATGGAAGAAGCTAACAGAAAGGAGATACTTGAAGAAAGAGGATTCTTCAGTAAGGGGAGAAGGAAGAATTCAGAAAAGAGATAGAGGAACTATCTTAAACAGGAGGTAAGAGAGACAGAAGAGAAGGAGGTAAGGATAGTTATGGATTCAGAGAAGTTATAGACAGGAAGGCAGGGAACCTTTGTTTTGTGGAGGAAGCAGAAGCCAATTGCCAAGAGGAAGTTTTAGGTACAGCAAGGGTAAAGACAAATCTCATGGCATACAGTTGGGGCACACAAAATGCTAGAAGCATAACAAGCTTCTGTTCAGGACCCTCTCCCTTATTTACTCCCAACAGGGAGGGAGAGGTAGTTCTCAGTATATGTATCCTAAGAAACAAATTAGCTGAAATCAAATGCTTCTTTTTGTGTCAAAGCAGATATTTTATGCACGGTGGCCACCAAATTCAGGGTGGAGACAACATTCAGTTCTTTATCAGGATTGCATTAAATCTGATTTCTGCTTCCTGCCACTATCACTTCAACTCATCCAGCATTTATCCTCCAATCATTCTGTAACAGGTGCTGTGCTGAAGCTGCTCAACAAGATTTTTGTTGGGCACGACTAAACAAGCAACAGGACTTCCACAACCCTCTGTAACTAGGGCCAAAATTGCTCTGGGTCAACCCCGCCCTAAATCACTATATCTCAGACTAAATGAAATTTTAAAGGAAACCTCACTGAACAAACACAACATAAAGGCTCCTTTTTCCCTTCACAATGGTGACTTCTTCCCACTGCAGAGACCCAAGGGACTATTTATTTTACTTCTTCCCCAGAGAAACCATAACACAGAATAACCTAGTAACCATCCTTTAGCGTGTTACAAAAGGAAGAAACATAGTAGGAGTCAAGAAACCTGGGCTCAAGCATGGCTCTACCACACACGGGTGGTTATCTTAGGTAACTCACCAAACCTGACTCCTGGTCATACAATGAAGCAGTTGAGCTGGACCACCACAGAGACCCTAGCATCCCATATCTTCACCCAAGCTCTGCCCCTAGAGTCCCAGCAAGTGATTTGGTTTTTCTTTTGGGCCACATCTGACACTGCTTTGGTTTGTCTTTAATGATTTTTTTCTTCCTAATAAATCTTGGTTTATTTGATGTCCTAAAATTAATACTTCCGTATTTTTGCAGTTTTTTTAAAAGTTGATTATCACTGGAATATGTCATCTGTAAATATAAGCACTGCTACAATCTGAGAAATCATTTAAAATTAAATTTGTCACTTATATGAAAAATAAAGAACCTTCTTAAAATTAACCTTACACATCATCTGTGTCTATTTTATAGAATTTGGGTATGATTCTGGTTTGTAAAAACATTAAACTGAATCTGTTGCTTTAAATCCTTTACATCCTATTACAAATAAATGTAACCATCATTCTAATTTTCCATTCAGGATGATCCTAACATCTAGTTACTATAAAGTAAAAGTCCAACACATCTGTAGGGCCTTCAAGCCTCATAAAATTTCTTTTCACCCTTCAAATAAAACCTTAAGGACTAGAACTACAGAGAACTTTTTTTTTCCCCCTTAAAGGGGAAAAAAAATGAGTTGGAAGCATGGTCCAGAAAAGGAAAAGAATGAAGTCTATCCAACTGGAGCTATAAAACTAGACATGAGGTTCTTTCTTTCCACAGAGCCCTAGTACAGAAGCAGCAGAATCCTGGGCTCCAGCAAAAAGACAGTAACTGGCTCAAGACATCCTTTACCTGACTCCAAGAAGATGACAAAGTAATGGCTATTGGTGATTTCCTTCCATGGGGAATGGACATGGCAGTATCGGTCTGACATGACTGATCAGGAGCTGGCTTACTCTTTTGGGGAAAAGGTGGCTTGCCAAAACTCATCACTCACTTTCCTTGATTCTATGCCAGAAGGAACGTAGAATTTATTTTCAGTGATTCTGGGAAAGAACAGAAGAACTTGGGAGGACAATATATTTACATCTTAAGAGAAAGATGAAGTGTAAAAAAAAACAGCTGGGTTCATAGATGGTATCTAAAAGTGAAACTTGGTTTCTGGACTGTGCTGGAAAGAACAGAATGATAAGCACTTGTCTTGAGAAAGGCTTCATCTCTTGTATTTGACTTTCTGGACACCTAAGTTGATGAAGAATAATTAATTAACTAAAAACATAGTGAATGAAATTGGTACAAATGGATGAATACTGTAAAACCAGATATGACCCATAAAAAACAGTGATAAAGTGTCCATACGACAGAATTCCATGCCAGGGTACAGAACACAGCCACACTCAACGGGGCTCTCTGTGACCTTCATTCAGCCTTTCCTCCTTTTATTGTCACCTCTGGTGGGGAGGTCTGTTCACATAATAGTACATATGAGGCAGAGAGGCCCTCAGTACTAGCCAGCTGTGGCAACTATGGGCCCTTGAAAGAGACCGTAAGGCCTCCAGACTTTCACATACTTTCCCTATGTCTGGAATGCCCTCCACTCCCATCTCCCAAATGCACTGCCCCCGCCTCCTTCCCCAGCAAGATGGAGCTGGGACCCTGGTGGGGAACGAGAAAGACAGAAAAGGAAGGAAGCAATGGGAAAGGAGTTTCCTTCCAGGATGGAAAGACAACTAGGGAAGAAAAGTAGAGAACACCACACACAACCTGTTCATGTGTTCATGTCTGGCCACAGGGAAAAGTGAGTTATTCTGATACAGAGCTCCTTGATCCTTCCAGAGAAATGAACAAAGGTTACCTCAAGTACAGGTGTCCCTTATATCCAAGTTCTCAAGATCCAAACTCAGGAACTAAAACAGATTTGGACAACACTGGATATTTGCAGTTATAAGATTAGTTTTCAGTATTAAACAAACTCATATATACCACAAAGACTTGGTGGCAGGGACTCACTGCTGAAATAAAAAATAGGAAAGGGTATTCTTTTATAAAAGAAAAAACTGTAAAAAAAAAAAAAAAGGATTGAAAAATGGCTACTGCATTTCAAGAAATTATAGCTGAGGTGGAAGTATGGTCAAGAGCATTAGAGCCAGAATAAAAGGAAGAAATATAAAAAGAAATATACAAGTGGTTCAGCCAGATGAACAATGAGCAAAGATTTCTCAACAGATCATAAAGCTGTATCAGTAGAAAACATAGCAGCAAGAGAAGACCTTTAAGTATTTAAACAGTGTTTGGAAGTTTCTGCTAGAAATGCAATAGAAAGAGAAAGACTGTATTCTGAATACCTTGGTTTAAGTCTACCCTTTATTTAAGGTGTAGTTTTTCTGAGCCTCAGCTATCTTTTCTGCAAAATGGGGATGATAATACTTTTCTAAATTTATCATTGTGAGGCTTTAATGAGATCATAAAAGCATTTTAAACTCTAAACACCTGCCATTATGTAAGTTTCAAAAGTCAAGTAAAAAAGCAAGGAATTATCCTATGGTATAGTATAATCTTGGAAAACACCAAAGAAAAAGAGAAGGAAGTATCTAAAGCATTGGCTCTTGACCCTTGGCTGCACATTAGAATCACCTGGGGAAATTTTTTTTTTTTTTTTTTTTTTTTTAAATAAAAACCATGCACGAGGGCTTCCCTGGTGGCGCAGTGGTTGAGAATCCGCCTGCCGATGCAGGAGACACGGGTTCGTACCCTGGTCCGGGAAGATCCCACATGCCGCGGAGCAACTAAGCCCGTGAGCCATGGCCGCTAGGCCTGCGCGTCCGGAGCCTGTGCTCTGCAACGGGAGAGGCCACAACAGTGAGAGGCCCGCAAAAAAAAAAAAAAAAAAAAAACACCATGCACGACAGCAGCCTAGAGATGCTGATTTAATTAGGTCTATGGTGGGACCTGATCATCACTAGTTTTTTGTCAAATGTTGATTTTCTTTTTTCACAATTCTATTTCTAATGTGAAGCTGCGACTGAGAAAGAGCATGCTACACGGGAAAAACTCTGACGTTTCAGTTCCAAAAGCATTAAAACTTATGGGAGGCTCTTTCGTCATAACTGTATTATATCAGTTATTACATTTTACTCAAATCACCAGAATATATAATCTTATATCTGTCTCCACCACTAGACAGTGATCAGGAATGTCCTATTCAATATTATTTCCCCCAAGCCTAGTGAATAAAATACTTGACACAAAGAATAATAGTAAGTTAATATTTGAGTGCCTGTAATGTATCAAGCTTTATACTAATTGTTTATAGGTGTTATTTCCTATAAAATGAATCCCCAGAAATTCCCTAGGCTGTTAAGTATTAACATCACTATTTACAGATATAACATCACTATTTTACAGTATTCATCCATTTGTACCAATTTCATTCACTATGTTTTTAGTTAATTATTCTTCATCAACTTAGGTGTCCAGAAAGTCAAATACAAGAGATGAAGCCTTTCTCAAGACAAGTGCTTATCATTCTGTTCTTTCCAGCACAGTCCAGAAACCAAGTTTCACTTTTAGATACCATCTATGAACCCAGCTGTTTTTTTTTTACACTTCATCTTTCTCTTAAAAAAAACCTTGGGCTCAGTAAAGTGAAGTAACTTGTCCATAGTTAACTCTATTCTTCAACCTCATCTGATTAAAACGGCCTTAAAATACTTTTGCTCATAATCATTTTGTTCAATAAATGATTTTTTTCCCTTCTACAACTCAGGATCACGTAGGACTTGAGGTTCTTCATTCTGAACGCCATTCTCAATGCAGACACAAAACATGTGTTGGAGGCTGAACTACAGCTGCACCAAGCCTGAGGCTTCTGGGAGTTTATTTGCTTTTAAATAAATCCTTGTTAATCAGTGTTTGTTTTGTTATAATTTGCATTTTTTCCTATGACTGAAACATGGCGCAGAAACAAAAATGCAGTTTATCTAATTGAAATGTTATTATTCGAGAAATAAGGAGGAATTCGGACTATGTCAGAAAATCAAGGTGCAGCATGTGAAGAACTATACCCTGCCTGAGTGTCCCAGGATGCTAGAGAAAGGAAACCAGTGAGAGTTGACCACCATCCCTCAGAGAGCTGCATCTGTCTCTCATCAACAAATGTAAAGGGAAGTGTTCACCTTATAATGCTCAAGCTGTTCTGCTGGCGGAGATAATTCTGATGCAGTCCATCCCTCCCAGAACACTCTAACTGGCCAAGCCTAGCCAACTCCAAAGTCAGCTTGGGTCACCATAATGTGTTTATGTATACAATCAAGTAACTCAAGAGTGTCTTCTTTTTAGTCTCCTTGACATTTTCCTACACAATCTAAGATTCTTCCCAACTATAGTAAAATAGTGCTTTTTAAAAGCTTTTTTTTTTAAGACGGGGAATTTTGGCTAACTACCAACACAATCAAAAAAGCAAACACCCAGCCCTGATGTGACTAAAAGGTCATCATACGGGAAGTGTAATAAACTTCAGCAGTTAAAACTCAAAACAGAAAAACTGGAAAAGCCATCTAAATATCTAAGAAATTATTATATATTCCTAACATGGAACATTACAAATGTTTGCGAGTTTTAGAAAATTCAAATAAATAAATACGTAATAAAATTAAGTGGAAAGAAGATACAAAACTACGTATGAACTTGATTTCAAACTTTTAAAAAACATTTTAAAAGACCATTTTGTTTTTTATCCTCATAAATATACACCAAAACATTAACAGTCATTATCTTAAAGTGGCATATTTTGGGTGAGTTTTCTTTTTCTTCTTTACACATTTCAGTATTTTCCACGTTTTCTAAAATGAATTTGTTGATCATGATAACCAAGTGGCACATAAGGGTGATCTTATGATAGCATACCCTAGTATTTCTGACCAAGGAACCCAAATCTTATGCAAAGAAAACAGGGCTGACAAAAAAACAGACCCTATTTCTAGCTGAAGTTTTGGCCACAAATCCCTGAGGGTCAGGATGCACTATGCTAAGAATTTTTTTCTCTGCTAGACAGACCAAGGGAGCCTTAAATCAAAGTTTTCTGCCTATATTAATCCTAAACCCAAAGCCCAAATCAATCTTTGGATCTTACCACTGGGGGAAAAAGCAGCCAGCATCAAAGAAAACTTAGGGAAAGAGAAAGAAAAAAAGAATTTATGCCTACAGCCACCCATCAGGGGCCTTTTTAGGTCTCCCTGGCTTGCCAGGTGGGAGGTGAAAGCTTAACACTAGTAAGAGAAAATAAGTATAGCAGCATCAGCTTCTTGATCAAGTGGAGGGAAGATGAGGGGGAACGTGGGCTTGGCTTATGAACTTAGCACATGGCCCTGCTCACCAGCACAGGGGCCAATGATGTTCTTGGCTGAGCGTCACTCCTCGTTGGGGTGGAAGTAAAGGGATCTACATGTCATCAGAGGTGAAATAGGGTGGGAAAGACAAGGAGTGGGCTAGGCATAAGCCTTGAACTACTCCAAGGCCAAACGTGCATTTACTTCTATAATCAGTGTGTGTACGTTCACTGGCAAAGTATACATCCTCTTGATTTTGAATATATTGGAATTTGATGATAAACAGATCTAAAATGTTTTTGACCAAACAGACAATTTTATAAAGGGATTCAAAGTATTCTGGAAATAATCTTGCTTTGAATCAATATTCTGTTACTGCATTTTGATAACTAAAGCATCAATTAGTAGTAATCAAGAGATGTTATTCATAAGCAGATAGAGATCCAGCAAGTTTCTCTATAAATTATGTGTTCATATTGCCATAAACCCAGAGCATTCCAAAAAAATTTTAACTGGCTAAAGAAGCATTCAAGTCATGGGCCTGCTATATCACTCTTCTCCATACCCAGCACTGTGCACGCTTGATAGTTAAGCCAAGCGGACTAGTAAACTGCACACAGGTGTAGTCTCCAAATCAGTCCTGGACTCCACCAGGTCTTTCAACCCTCACCACAAGAATCAGGTAGCAGGGACTTCCCCGGTGGCACAGTGGTTAGGAATCTGCCTATCAACACAGGGGACATGGGTTTGAGCCCTGGCCTAAGAAAATCCCACATGCTACAGAGCAACTAAGCCCACGTGCCACAACTACTGAGCCTGCACTCTAGAGCCTGCGAGCCACAACTACTGAGCCCGCGTGCCACAACTACTGAAGCCTGCGTGCCTAGAGCCTGGCCCGACAAGAGAAGCCACCGCTATGAGAAGCCTGCACACCACAACGAAGAGAGTAGCCCCCATTCATCGCAACTAGAAAAAGCCCAGGCCCAGCAACAAACACCCAATGCAGCAAAAAAAAATTAATATTTTTTAATTGAAAAAAAAATGAATCAGGTAGCAGACAACTAGCACAGGTGCAAGCCTCCAGCTTATCCTGGCTCCAGGCTTTTCCTAGCAAAGTACAACTTAGAACCTTCCCAGAGCAAAGTACAACTTAGAACTTTCCCAGTCTAGACCTGGTCTGACTGCCCCAATCTCAGCCAATGTTAGTTGGTACAGGTCTTGTTCATCTGCCTGTAGAATGTGAAAGCTAACTGGAAGGGTGTGTGTGAAAACTCAGAGAGCAAACAAGAGAAATCTGTGAAATCAAAACAGGGTAATTCCCTAAATTATCGAAATGTTACTCTCCTAAAGATACCCTCCCACTTTAAAGAACAGATGAAGCTGTCCTACCTCACTAGCAACAAAAAAATGCAAATAAAACAATAAAATGCTCTTTTCCATTTATCAACCTAAGGGTTTCTTTTTTTGCAACAGTGGGGTATGATAAGACATTCTCACACTGCTAATGGCACAATCCTTCTGTAAAATACAGTGACAATATGATTTAAGAACCTTCAAAATAGATAAACAATGACCAAGGAATTTCACTTCTAAATATCCAAAAGAAACAGTCAAAACTAAACATTTATGTAAAAAATATGTTCACTGCAACCAGAAACCATCCCAAAAAAGGTTACAGTACCTTCATACAGTGATCTAAAGAGTTTTTGTGAAAAAAATGACTTATACAATATGAAAAGACAATCACATAATGCAAAACTATATACACAGTTTGATCCCAATTATGTTAAAGCATACACAAAAGGAAAAAAAATAGTATGCCAAACAACTTCTATACATTTTCAATTTTCCTCTTTCAACTTTTACATATTTTCCAAGTTTTCTACAATATTTTAAATATTACTCTTATCAAAATAGATGTTATTCATAATGAATTTTGACAAAAGAAACCAGACACAAAAGATTCCTTACTGCAAATAAAAACCACAATGAGATACCACTCCACACCCACTAAGATGGCTATAACAGAAGACAGACAATAACAACTGTTGACAAGGATGTAGAGAAACTGGAACTCTCACACACAGCTGGTGGAAAAGAAAAATGGTGCAGCCGCTGTGGAAAACTGTTGTGCAGTTGCTCAAAAAGTTAAACATGGAGTCACCATATGACCCTGCAATTTTACTCCTAGGTATACACCCAAGAGAAATAAAAACATATTTCCATACAAAAATTTATAGATGAATGTTTATAGCAGCATTATGCATAATAGCCAAAAAACAGAGACAATCCAACCGTCAATCAACAAATGAATGGATAAACAAAATATGGTCTATTCATATAATGGAAAATTTTTCATCCATAAAAGGGAATGATACATGGTATGACATGATGAACCCTGAAAAACATCATGCTAAGTGAAAGAAGCCAAATGCAAAAGGCCATGTGTTGTATGATTCCATTTATATGAAATGTTCAGAATAGGAAAATCTACAGAAACAGGAAGTAAATTAATGGACATCTAGCACTGGGAGGTTGGGGGCAATGAACAATGACTGCTAATGGATATGGGGCTTCTTTGGGGATAATAAAAATGTCTAAAATTGTGATGATGGAGGCACAACTCTGTGAATATACTAAAAACCACTGAATTATACACTTTAAATGGGTAAAGTATATGGTATGTAAATTGTATCTCAATAAAGCTCTCTTTAAAAAGAACATATACTTTTACTTCACTCATAATAAAATTCAAAGCCAAGCAAAACGAATCAGTGGTATTAGAAGCCAGGAGAGTGGTTACCTTTGGGGAGGAGGGAGAGGGTAGGGTTTGGGAGGGGGCAAAAGAGGAAGCTTCTGAAGTGCTAATGACAACCCATTTCTTGATCTGGGTGATATAATATCACATTAGGATTTAGTATTCATTGAGCTGTACACTAATGATGTTATGCATTTTTCTGTATGTAGGCCATACTTTATTTTGAAGTTCTTAAAAATTGACTTCAAAAAGGAAAACCCTAAAGTTTCTTAATTTAGCCAGACTCTCAGGCCCTAACTCAGCATATTTAGTCTTATTTTAGCCAATTCTATTTATCTGGTTACTTAACTAGAAGCAGTTTCTTAATTAGAAACTGCAAAATGCAGGAATGAGGAAGTAGGAGGTACAGGCTCCCAGGATAAAGTAAAACAGGACAAAGCAAGAGAAAACTAAGGAAGGACCTTGAGGGACGATTGTAGGGAGCAAGAAGGAGTATTACAAAAAGCAGAAATAAGAATTCAAACAATACAGCAAGCCAGGACCATTCATTACGTCCTACATAGTCCCACTGGCCCCAAAGAAACCTCCATATTACAGAAGAAGAGTGCAATAGATCATGCTCATAACAAAGACTCTAAATCACCAAAGAGCGTAAAGTATGCCCAGGATTCCCTCCCTGAGAAAGTGAGTGTGTAAAATATGCTATATCAAGCCATCTAACAAAAAAAAAGTTAAACTTTTAAAGATTTGATATTTAAATATCCTAGATAATAAATTATCTAGGAAATAACTTGTATGAAAGACTTACTCCCTCGAAAAGCCAGATGAATGGGTTATTACTGTGTTACTCAAGAAAGATCATACAGGGGCTTCCAAAAGCAGCCATAAATAAATAAATAAACAAATAAATATTAACCAAAAAAAGAAAAAAAGAAAGATCATACAATGACAACAAAATGGCACAGAATATATCATAGTGAGAGATACCCTCCTGGGGGACAGATGCCTCAGTGAGTCCTCTAGCACTGTTACACTGGAGATTTAAATACAACCCTTTCAAAAATAGTCTACAATTCAGAGGTCAGCACACATGTATGAAAGGTGAGCTCAAACCAATTACAGTCACAAGGCCAGACCCAGAGAAAATTTGGGGTGGAACACATTTATCTCTCTTCAGCACTTAGCTGTGGTGTAGGATCCTCCACATCTTCCTACCAGGGTCCCTTTCCTATGTTCTAGGCTTACTTTCACAGGCTGGGTTGGTGGGTTTTTCAGGCTAAAGTGTCTCTATAACTTAGGTGTAAAGGAACCAGTGGTTATTCAACGCCACAGTCTGTGAAGCTGACATTACCACATGGCAATGAAAAGAAAAATAAGGAAACAGGCTCAGTGACCACCCCAGATCTCAGCCATACCGGGATTCTAACTAAATTCAAAATTCATGGGTTCACAGATTTTCAAAAGGAAAGGAGCAGACCTGCACCCTGGCTGCCCTCATCCTCCTCCCAGCACTATCCTCTGATGCTGACAGCCTGAAGTCTGAGAGAGAATTGGGTATCACCAGGAAGTGGGTGGGGCAGTTACTACAGCCTAACCAGATGCCTGATGTCACAATAGAGCCTCAAAGGGTAACAACCAACAGGTCTCCAACCTAGCTAACCATTCCTCCTGCTGGATATAAGATAAAAAGCTGCCAATGCTCCTCTTTCTCTCCTGCCTGCAGGGAAATGAGGCTACCCTCCTTCCTTCCTGTCACTATTAAAATCCTAAAATCATTAACTAGTAGCTATTTCCCATGAGCTACTGCTTTTAAAGGAGTCTGTCTTTTCTTTAGCTATCCTACTTTATTATAACTTCAGTAGAATAAAGACTCTAAAATGAGGGAGATTTACCAAGCTGTCACTGTACTGTCAAAAAGGGACTCTTATTTTAGGGTAACATTAAAGAATGTTCCAAGTTAATGTATCTTTGTAATTGCTGGGACCACCTCTGGTCAGGAAAAATGTTCTTTCTACTATGCGTTCTTCTCCAGATATAGAGAGCTATGGACCTCAAAGAAAAGGTTGAATTTCCTTTCCTACAGTTTAAAAACAGCCTTTCTCTACTCCCATCATTGCTCAAGGTAAAGCAGTTACAAAAGTGAGGTCCTGCTCATTCATTCACTCATGAACAAGCATACAAAGGACAGGACCAGATACTATGGGAAGTAATGAGAATCAGAGAATTAAAGGTCTGTAGAAATGCCTCTGTTTCTTCATCTGTAAAACAGAAATAATAATATGTATATCTACCTTACAATGTTATAAGGAATACATAAAATAATCCACTGTGCAGGGCATATGGTAAGCACTCATATATTAACTATAGGAAAAAAGCAAGACGAAGGAAATCATGTACATATGGTATGCTACTATTTATCTGAATAAGAGGAAGATTATGAATACATGTATTTGCTTATATTAAAACAATGAGAGAATAAATCGTAAAATTTAACGAGAAAGGGATTAGCAGATAGGAATCAGAGACAGAAACTAGACTTCTTTGAACAGATCTTGTTTTGTAGATTTGACTTCAGGCAAATGAATTTTATTTTTTACATAATTATGCAACAAAACTAAATTTTAAAAAACGACTCTTCAAAACCAAAAGCAAAAAGAAACAAATCAATTTCACTGTATACCACATTGGTGACAAAGCCACATTGAGAACTATTCTAAGTGACTTTAAAGTTCCTTTGAAGAAATGACTGATTCCACATCTGGAGCAGGAAACATATAAGATGAGCCTTGAAAATCTTAACTTCCTGCATTTTGGTTTGACATCACAGACTACTAGCAGTATTGTGTCAAAACGACTTGGTAGCTGACTTGTCCCAATGGCCAAAAAAGGGACAAGTTGGGCATAATAAGGTTAATTACTGTAATTGACTGAAACACATCAAATATGCATTTAAATCCATGAATTCATACAATTACAAAAAAAACTCACTAACTACATTTGGAAATCAAGTAATTATTTTGAAATCCAGAAAATAAAGGGAGAAAAACACCACATATTTATTTTGCCCTTCTTCTCCAAATTTACTTTGGGACAACCAAACAACTGACAAGGGTGAGAGTCTCTATAGAAGTTCTCCAGCTAATAAGTGAAAAGGAATGTTGAAATTAAAACATCACCATTTTTCAACCCTTACTGAACTATTGGATCAAGGACTAGCCATTGACAACTGCTAACACTGCAAGAGACACGACCAGACATGACAGGCTTCCTGATGGAAGTTTATAACACTTCCCACAAACTAGTTTTACCAAAAAAAAAAAAAAAAAAAAAAAAAAAGAAGAAGAAGAGTGCTTAAAAAAAAAACCTCAAACCTGAATCTCATTAAGCCTCTAGATCTAACTACCATTTTACAGGAAAAGCAAAGACAGAAAAACATTTTCATTGAAGCTATGGGAATAAACAGACAAAATCAGACCATGGGAAGCTGCACAGCAGTGCTCTTCAAAGTATGATCCACAGATAGGTGCCTGTCTGTGAATTTTTTTCACCAGTCCATGATGAGATAAGTACAGAAATCAGAGTAAGCATCAGAAACATTTAGAGCAAATTAACAGTAATGGTGTGTCTACTGAATCTAACCATTTTTTTTAATGGGGCTGGTTTTATGCATGCCTTTTTTATTTTATTTTTCCGGAAAAGTTTAAATGCCAAACTAAGAAATTTATACCACATTTTGTAAATAAAAGAAAAAGTAAAGGCAATTTTTTGAGAAGAGAAATAATGTAGTTACAGATAAGCTTTAAGATTACTCTGCAGCAAGAAAAACTGCCAATAGGACAGAGTTTAGAAATGGGGAAGGGTACTCGGGTGGCCACAGACTTGGAATGAGCACCTTCCTCACCACCACCTTCCATTTCTGGAATACTTACCATGTGCAAGTTTCTGTACTAAACCCTTAATTATATCTTCTCCTTTAACCTCATAAAAACCATGCAAGGTTGGAGTTCTGGCTCTGCTACTTATCAAGTACTAGCACTGAAGCCCTATATCCTGTTTAAATGGAATAGCAATGCTTCTTTCATGTGCTGTTGTGAAGATTAAATGAAAGTTGTATATGAATGTACAGTGTAAATGATCTGGCTCCAGGGACTTCCCTGGTGATCCAATGGTTAAGAATCCACCTTTCAATGTAGGGGACGCAGGTTCAATCCCTGGTCATGGAACTAAGATCCCACATGCCACAGGGCAACTAAGCCTGCACACTCTAGAGCCCACATGCCACAACTAGAGAGAATCCCACTCACCACAACAAAAGATCCCACATGCCACAACTAAGACCCGACGCAGCCAAATAAATAAAATTTTTAAAAAGAAGGTTAAAAATAAATAAATGATCTGGCTCCACACAAATAAATGCTATTTTCATTATGATTATTATTATTTCTTAAATCTCCTAAGAATCAGACAGCTCTGCCTTGCTCTTAAAGATGAGAAGACCAAGAGTTAAAGTCAAAGAATTAAAAAGAATTTAAAAAAAAAAAAAAAGAATTTACTAAAGCTGGTGATGAGCTTACAAAGGTTCCTGACAGTAGAAGCAACAAAGGCATTTCCTGATCAGTCCTCTGCAATCTTCTAAAGCGTGAACTGTTTGTTTGTGGACACACTGTTTGCTACCATCCAAGCTCAACAACTGGAGGGAAGAAGCAACAGATGTTGGGTGACTGGCCAATTCCTCTAGGAACTGCCAAAGTCCGAGGCAGAAAACAATGACTTCTAAATAGAGGAAGATCACAATCAAATGAAAGACAAGATATCCCGATGTGCTCCAATGCAAAAATGTTGTTTGTTAAACATAAAAGGTCATTTGAGGAACAGCCAATTAACAGAGCAAACAAGAATATTTTTGAAGGAAAAAGCTGCAGAGGGCAGAATTTTAAATTACTCAGTTTTGAATGATTTCTTTTCCATGACTATATATAAAAGGCTTTTTTTATGGAAACCATGAGGTCATTGTTTTCCTGAGTCTTCACTATAGGAAACAGCTGTGGGGAACTACACAAACAGAGAACACTGCCCTATTTAGCAGCCCCTCATTGTGACAAGTGTATAGATGGGGACAGGAAAAATCCACCAAACCACACACTAATAACAAAACAAAAGTGGCAGAGTCAAACTAAAAACTTCAAGCCACACAAAGGAAGATGGAAAACAACTAACTCAGGATAAGCATCTGTAACTCAGCACAAGCATCTTTATTACTACATCTGTATCAATTTAAGAGAGATTTCCACATTTTGACCAGATCGGCACATTTCTACATGGCTCACCAAAAACTTAAAATGATTCACTTTACACAGTGCCTGCCTGACATATGAGAGACATTCAACAAATATAATAATAACAACAAACAAGTTTTCCTAGGGCTCTTATGTTCAAATACTATGTGACCTCTCTAAAACTGAACTTATCCACTCACCTCCAGAATCATTTTCCATTCTGTGCTTCCAGTCTTGAAGAATACCATCCCAAGACACGCTGTTTCAAAACCTCGAAGTTATTTTCACCTCCTCATCTTATCCACCCTTCACGTAAAGCTGCCAAACACTGTCAACTCTGCTTCAAATGTACATTTTTTATATGTTCAAAAGTCAGAGGAAAGGAGCAGGAGACAAGGAAAGGGAAAGAAATAAACTGAATCCAGTCCAATCTATTATGGGGTGTGTAACTCTCCTTTACAATACTACACAGGGCTCTGCTTAAACTTGTCCAATGATAAAAATACTCAGGTGAGGCATCTCATTCCATTTTCAGACAACTTGCTCAAAAAATTCCGTTACTGAGGCATGCCACCCCCGTCTCCAGTTTCTCTCCTCCTCTTGCAAGGCTTAAAGCCTAAGCGTGATCAGTCCTCAAGTGCGGTCTGACCCACGTGTACAAGAGAAGTTGCCCATCATCAGCACATCTACATTTACAACTGAGGCTGGTCTGCAAGCTGTCCTTCCTTGCTTGCGGCATCTTCTGTTCAGATGGACCAATACATTGTGCACCTCCAACAAAACAATGCTGAATAAGACAGACTCACTGCCCTCGAGGGCCTCACAGTGGAGTGGAGGAGACAGACATGAACAGGTTTAGGAAACAGAATCCTTTTGCCTCAGAGAGAAAATTTTTCTACATTTTTGACAGTCATACAACATGGGGATTATCTGATCCTTGGAAGAATATACGAATAAACCCACCCAATTCTGTAATCTTTGGGGGGAACAGGCAGTTCTTTTAATAACTCTTTCAATTTCTTCCTCACTTATCAGTCAACCAGGTTTTCTTACTGTAACATTATTATTAGTTTATGGTTTGTTTAAAGTTATGAATTTTATCAGTGACAGGCAGACATTCAGCAAAGATGGTTATCTGTCCCAAACTAATGTAGATATTTAATAACACTAAAATTCACATAGGATTGGTTTTTGAAACCTGACAAAATGATTCTAAAATTTGTCTGGAGAACTTTAAAAGAACAGCAGGGCTTCCCTGGTGGCGCAGTGGTTGGGGGTCCGCCTGCCGATGCAGGGGACACGGGTTCGTGCCCCGATCCGGGAAGATCCCACATGCCGCGGAGCGGCTGGGCCCGTGAGCCATGGCCGCTGGGCCTGCGCGTCCGGAGCCTGTGCTCCGCGGCGGGAGAGGCCACAGCGGTGAGGGGCCCGCGTATCGCAAAAAAAAAAAAAAAAAAAAAAAAAAAAAGAACAGCAAGATAGCTCATCTCTTACCCAATGTACTGAGTACTTTTCTGCACTGGTTTTAATCATGCCTAATATTGTAGAAGAAAAATAAATGTTTCACAGTGAGGGGAAAAAAGAATAGCATGAAAAGAACAGGCAACAACAATGCCATGTGGTACCAATAAAAGTATTGATGAAACAGAACACAAAATTCAGAAATAGACCATAAAATTCTAAACATGGAGAAGACTTTTACAAATAAGCAGGGTGATAACAAGGCTGGGGTAACAATACCAGTTAACACTCAGTTAGCACTGATGGTGTGCCAGGCCCTCAGCCAAGTTTTTCTCTTCTTTTTAAAACAACCAAATGAGGTAGATATAGTCTTATCCCCATTTTACAAATGAGGAAACTAAGCCCAGAGAATTAAGTGTCCAAGGACCCATAGCTAATAAGCGCTGCAGCTAGGACTGAAACACAGGCTGTCTGGCTCCCCAGTCCAGGTTCTCAACCACTCAATGTACTACAGAAGATGGGAAATCTCAAACCTTAAAATAAATCCCCACTTTACACTTGCAGTATACTAAACCAAACTCCAAACTATTGGAAAGAGAAATATTTTAGAACATAAAAGAAAAAACTAACAAAAAATAAAAGAAAAATTATCCTATATGAAAGCCTAACTTTTCAGCTATACATAACAAAAAAAAAAATAAGGGAAAGGTACAGGTTCAAAAACATTAAAACCTTCTGTAATACATAAAAGTTAACAAAACTAAAAGAGCAAGAGACTGAGAGAAGTATCTATATCAAATGTATCAAGGCTTAATGAAGGTGTTACCTTACATCTACACTCTATAAAGAGCTATTATAAAGTTTTTTAAAAAGAAAAGAACCTTCAAAATCCCAAGAGACACCATGACCAAGTAGGATTTATTTCTGGAATGAAAAGGGGTTCAACATATGAAAATCAATCAATGTAATATGCCTCATTAATAGAATGAAAGAAAACTACCACACGACCATCTCAATTAATTCAGAAAAAGCACTTGACAAAATTCATCATTCTTTCATGATAAAGACACTCAACAAACTAGGAAAAGAAGAAAACTTCCTCAATATGATAAAGGCCATACCTGAAAAGCTCACAGCTAATGTCATACTCAATGGTGAAACACTGAAAGCTTTTCCCCTAAGTTGAAGAAACAAGACAAGGATGCCCATTTTCACCACTTCTATTCAACAGAGTATTGGAATTTCTAGCCAGAGCTAGGCAAGAAAGGGGAAGGGTGGGGGGAATAAATTAAGAGTTTGGGATTAGCAAATGCAAACTACTATATATAAAATAGATATACAACAAGGTCCTTCGGTATAGCACAGAGAATTATATTCAATATCGTTTAATAAACTATAACGGAAAAGAATATATATATATAGAAAATATATAACTGAATCACTTTGCTGTACATCAGAAACTAACACAACATTGTATACCGACTATGCTTTATCTTAAAAAAAAAAAAAGATATCCTAACTGGAAAGGAAGATGTAAAATTATCGCTGTTTGCAGACAATATGATCTTATATGTAGAAAACTCTGAGCACTCACAAAAAAAAAAAAAAAAAACAACTGTTAGAGCTAATAGATGAATTCAGCAAAGTGCTGGATACAATATCAACACAAAAAAACCAGTTCCATTTCTATACACTAGCAATGAACAATCCAAAAGGGAAATTAAGAAAACAGTTCCATGTATAACAACATCAAAAAGAATAAAATACTTAGAAATAATCATTTAACAAAGAAGATGAAAAACCTGTACACTGAAAACTACAAAACTTAAGTGAAGGAAATTAAAGACAACGTAAATATTAAAAAACACATTCTATGTTCATGGATTGGAAGACAATATTGTTGCAATGACAATTCTACCCAAAACAATCTACAGATTTCAGTGCAATCCCTATAAAAATCCCATTTTCTGCAGAAAGAAAAGCCTATTCTGAAATTCATATAGAATCTCCAGGGACTCCAAAGACAAAACAATCTTGAAAAAGAAGAACAAATTTGAAGGACTCAAACTTCTGATTTCAAAACTTACTACACAGCTACAGTAATCAAAACAGTGTGGTGCATGGACTTGAGGATATGGGGAGGGGGAGGGGTGGGCTGTGACGAAGTGGGGGAGTGGCAGGGACATATATACACTATCAAATGTAAATTAGATAGCTGGTGGGAAGCTGCTGCATAGCACAGGGAGATCACCTCTGTGCTGTGTGACCGCCTGGGGGGGTGGGATAGGGAGGGTGGGAGAGAGGGTGATGCAAGAGGGAGGAGATGTGGGAGCATGTGTGTATGTATAACTGATTTAGTTTGTTGTAGAGGGAAAACTAACACACTATTGTAAAACAATTATACTCCAATAAAGATGTTAAAAAAAGAAAAAAAAAAAAACAGTGTGGTGCTGAAACAAAGACAGGCATATAGATCAATGGAATAGAATAAAGAGCCCATAAATAAATCCTCACATATACAGTCGACTGATTTTTGACAGGGGCACCAAAACCATTCAACAAAGAAAGAACAGTAGTCTTTTGAACAGTGCTGAGAAAACTAAATATCCACATGCAAAAGAATGAAGTTGTAAACTTACCTTACACCATATATCAATACAAAAGTTAACTCAAAATGGATGAAAGACCTATATGTAAGAGCTAAAACTATAAAATTTTTAGTGAAAAACAAAGATGGAAAACTTCATGACATTAAATTTGGCAATGATTTCTTGGATATGATACCAAAAGCACAGACAACAGAAGAAGAAAAATAGACAAATTGGACTTCATCACAGTTATCAAGAGAGTGAAACAACAACCCACAGAATGGGAGAAAATACTTGCTAATCATATATCTGATAAAGGATTAATATCTAGAATATATAAAGAACTCCTACAACTCAGCATCAACAACAAAAAAATCCAATTCAAAAATGAGGAAAGTATTTGGATAGACATTTCTCCAAAGAAGGTATACAAAGGCAATAAGCACTTGAAAAGATAATCCAAGCCATCAGTGCAAATCAAAACCACAATGAGGTAACACTTCACACACGCTAGGATGGCTATTATTTGAAAACAAAAATGGAAAATAACAAGTGCTGGCAAGGATGTGGAAAAATTGGAACCCTCATGCATTGCTGGTGGGAATGTACAATGGTGCAGCCACTGTGGAAAAGTCTGACCGTTTCTCAAAAAGTTAAACACATAATTACTACATCACCCAAAAGAATTAAAAACAGGGACACTTGGGCTTCCCTGGTGGCGCAGTGGTTGAGAGTCCGCCTGCCGATGCAGGGGACACGGGTTCGTGCCCCGGTCCGGGAAGATCCCACGTGCCGCGGAGCGGCTGGGCCCGTGAGCCATGGCCGCTGAGCCTGCGCGTCCGGAGCCTGTGCTCCGCAACGGGAGAGGCCACAGCAGTGAGAGGCCCGCGTACCGCAAAAAAAAAAAAAAAAAAAAAAAAAAAAAAAAAAACAGGGACACAGGGCTTCCCAGGTGGTGCAGTGGTTAAGAATCCGTCTGCCAATGCAGCGGACACAGGTTCGAGCCCTGGTCTGGGAAGATCCCATATGCCGCGGAGCAACTAAGCCCATGCACCACAACTACTGAGCCTGCGCTCTAGAGCCCGGAAGCCACAACTACTGAAGCCCACGTGCCTAGAGCCTGTGCTCTGCAACAAGAGAAGCCACCGCAATGAGAAGCCCGCGCACCGCAACGAAGAGTAGCCCCGACTCTCAGCAACTAGAGAAAACTCACGTGCAGCAGCGAAGACCCAATGTAGCCAAAAATTAAATAAATGAATAAATAAATAAATTTATTTAAAAAAAAAAAAAACAGGGGACTTCCCTGGTGGCACAGTGGTTGAGAATCCGCCTGCCAATGCAGGGCACACGGGTTTGTGCCCCGGTCCAGGGAGATCCCACATGCCGCAGAGCGGCTGGGCCCGTGAGCCATGGCCGCTGAGCCTGCGCGTCTGGAGCCTGTGCTCCGCAACAGGAGAGGCCACAACAGTGAGAGGCCCGCATACGGCAACAACAACAACAACAAAAAACAGGGACACACATAGATACTTGAATGCCTATGTTCATAGCATCATTATTCACAATAGCCAAAAAGCAGAAACAACCCAATTGTCCATCAAGATGAATGGATAAACAAAATGTAGTACATATGTATAAAGGAATATTATTCCACCATAAAAAGAAAAGTGATTGCTTAATGCATATAGAGTTCCTATTTGGGACGATGAAAAAGTTCTGGAAATGGACAGGGGTTGATGGCTGCACAACAGTGAATGTACTTAATGTCATTGAGCTGTACTTAAAAGCAGCTAAAGGGGTAAATTTTATGTTATGTGTATTTTACCACAACAAAAAATTGGAAAAAATGACAATAGACAAATGAGCAAAGATGAATATAAACTGACAATAACAAATTTAAATTATAAAATCCAACTCATTCCAAAAATGGTTTGTGAGCATCCAACATGCACCATTCATTGGGCTGGGTGAAGTTTATGATCAAACTAGCAGCACTGTAATTTCTGTAATAAGAAGTCAAAAAGATGTCCATAAGCTTCTGAAGCTCTGAGAACATGTTTGGAAATTTATCCTAAATAAAAAACATGACAAAACAAAAAGCTATCCACATGATTCATGTTCATTATAATAAAAAAGAGCATGGGGGAAATTGCCCAATAAAAGAGGACTGGATGATTAAATTATCACTTAGCAATATGATACCATATGTATCATTAAACATTAAACAGTATTATGAGTACTATTTAGAAACATGGAAAAATGTTTTATAAGTTGCATGAAAAAAATTATAATACAAAATGCCTGGCCAGGATAATAGCAACTATGTAAAATATATATGTATGTGGACAAGTACAAAAATGTAAACTGATGGCACTTCAAGGCAATGTGTTCAGTACAGTGAGAGCATAAATGTTATCATCACACTGCCCTGAGTTCAAGTTGAAGCTCTGCCCCTGCAAATGTGTAAAGAACCAAACTAGATCAAATCAAAATAACAGATTTAGTGCTAGTTTACGTTACTGGTTTGAAAGATATTTTTAAAAACTGAGAAGGGGAGTTTAATAACAAATAAAAATCTCTAGCCGAAACTCTAGCCTACGCTACTGAATATTTTCCTCCATGAGTTACCATGGGACCTCAAATACAACATGCCTAAAGTGGAATTTAGCACCTCTGAAAAGTTTTATGCTGCCTCAGTATCCCAAATGTAACCAGACTCAAAGAAGCTAAGATATATTCTGTTCTCCCTGAACCCCCCAGTTCTGCCCCTGCCCTCTCTCATCATCACCTCCCCATACTCAATGTCCCTGGCCTCTGAGTGATCATTCTTTGAAAAATAATAAAAGAAAAAGACAATGATACCACAAGCCTGTCTGAAATTCCTTGGTGGTTGCCCTCACAAGATGCTATTCTGTGACAAGGCACCCAAAGAACAAAGTCAGAGATCTAACCTTGCCCAAAGCATCACTCAGTGACCTCCTCCCCAACCCATCCACCACCCTACCCTTCTGCTCCAACCACACTAGACCTTGAAATTTTCTGAATAAGCCAAGTTGTTTGAGGTTCTAAGCCTTTGCACTTGGGTTTTCTGCCCTGGGAAGGCCTTTCCCACCTCTCCCCTTATCCACCTAGAGGATTCCGACCAAATCCTTCCAGACACAGCCAAGGTATCATCATCTCTCCAGTTCCCCCCAACCCTCCCTTCCCTCCCTTGGGTCTACATGGCACTTTTATACATACATCTATCACAGCACTCATCCTACCCTTCTGCAATTGTTTCTTAACCCCTGCCTTCCCTTCTAGACCCTGCATTCCTTAAGGGCATGGACCATCTCACTCATCCTGGCACAGCTCAGTGCCTCCCAACACAGGACCAGCACAAAAATGTGCTCGATAAATCTGTAGACTTAACGAATCATGACTACAATATATCAACCTGAATTTGATTCTTAATGGGTATATAGCATTTTTAAAAATTTATTTATTTTATTTTTGGCTGCGTAGGGTCTTTGTTGCTGTGAGTGGGCCTTCTCTAATTGCAGCAAGTGGGGGCTACTCTTCATTGCGGTGCACGGGCTTCTCATTGCAGTGGCTTCTCTTGTTGCGGAGCACAGGTTCTAGGCACGCAGGCTTCAGTAGTTGTGGCACACAGGCTTCAGTAGTTGTGGCTCGCGGGCTCTAAAGCGCAGGCTCAGTAGTTGTGGTGCACGGGCTTAGTTGCTCCATAGCACGTGGGATCTTCCCAGACCAGGGCTCGAACCCGTGTCCCCTGCATTGGCAGGCAGATTCTTAACCACTGCACCACCAGGGAAGCCCCTCTTACTGGGTATAAACTGACGTTTCTGCAGCTCTACACTGTACTCAGGGCTAAGAGCAGGAAGTCAACCTAAATAAGCCAGGTTTCCTGACTCTGCTTTCCTGGTTTTCCGCCTATCTCTCTGCCCCTTTAACAAGTCCAACAAATCCCTCCCTCCTCCTATCCTCTTATTTTTAGTTTCCCCCAAGGGCTTGGCCTTGGGCTTCTGACTACACACTCAATGCTCCTGGATTCAATTATCACCTCTATGCAGCTGAATCCAAGTCTACACAGCTAGTTCTAAATCGCACCATATTTCCAACTATTAAGACTCTCCTTAGATATCCTATGACCCCCCAACCCCACATGTTCAAATTATATTCACGATCTTCTCTGCCCTTAGTGCCCTTTTTGGACTGCTCCACCTCTGTCAGATATCCCCTTATTTTCTCCATCACCCAGGTCTGAAACCTCGGTGTTTCCTTTACCTCTCCATCTCTTGGATTCTCTTTAATGATGTCACGATGTCCTCCAAAATGTCTCTCGGATTCACCCTTTCCTCCTCCTTCTCCTCATGTCACACCTGTGATTGCCCTTTCCACGCACTTACTTTCTCCTCCATTTGATTAGTTTTTGCACACCATCAGAACCGTTTTTCTAAAACATCTTTTTTCATCAAATCAGAGTCTGCACAGCACAAGAAGCCTCAATTGAATCACTACTGATTGCAGCCTCAAAGCTAAATTGTTGTGACAGACTTTCAAGGGCACCCATAATCTGTCCCCTCTCATCTCCTCAGCCATCTACATTTATTTGCCCTTCTCTCCAAGTCAGTGGTTCTCAACCAGGGGCAATTTTGCCCCCCAGGGGACACGTGGTAATGTCTGGAGACAGTTTTGATTATAATGACTGGGGTGGGTGCAGGGGAGGGTGTCCTCTACCTAGTAGGTAGAGGACAGGGACACTGCTCAATATCCTAATACACCAGGACAGCCCCCCACAGCAAAGACTCATCTAGCCAATAATGGCAGGTATGTCAATAGTGCCAAGGCTGAAAAAAACTTCTACAAATCAATTCCACACAGCAGACAGCCCAGTGGCCTCCCTGACCCTAGACAATGTGCCATGGCTGTGCCTTTGCTCAGAATATTTCCCCAACAATATGGAATGGCATCTCTTTTTCCCTTAACTATCCAAGCCTTATTTATCTTCAAATCCCATTCCAAGCAATATGCCACAGTTTTAAATACCACCTATAGACCAAGGAGTCCCATATCTTTATCTCTAGCCAGTCCCAATCTTATGAACTCTAGACTCCCTTATCCAGCTGCCAACCAGATATCTCATGAGTGCCCTATTTAATACATCTGAAACTGAGCTCCCAATCCCCCCAGAACTGCAGGTCCGCAAGTAAGTGAACAGCACCAGTAATCACTCTCTTGCTCAAAACAAACACCAGGGCATTATTCTGGCTGCTCCCCTCTGCCTCAGTGCCTTCCCCCGAATCAATCCTTTAGCAAGTCCTGTCGAGTCTACCTCCAGATATATATCACACCTATCCGCTTCTCCTTCCCATCCACCACCTTCGCCAAACCTCCGAACTGACCTCCCTGCTTCCAGTCTATAGTCACTATTCAGACTCAGAATGATCACTTCACATTTCAAGGAGATCATGCCAGAACTCTGCTTAAAACCTGCAACAGCTCCCCACTGCTCTTAGAATCAAATCTAAACCCCCTAATCTTGGTCTACAAGGGGGTCCTACAGGACCCGCCTCTGCATACCTGACCTCCTTTTCCAGCTTCGTCTATCCCACGCCCCTCCTAGCTCTCTAAGCCATGAAAAAGGCCTGTCAGACTTTCAAATGGACCCCCAGCCCTGCCCCCTGCAGAGCCTTTTGTATACATTTTATCACTCCTGCCTGGCCACACCCATCATTCTGTCTCATATACCTTATCTTTTCCTTCTTAGCTCTAATAATTTTAAATTTCACATTTACCAGTGTGTGTTTCTTAACATCTGCCTCCCCTGTAACAATAAAAGTTCCAAGAAGGAATGGATCACGGGACCTGGCACCATTTATTTACATTACCATACCGTTTGGTTTACCCCCATATACCCAATGACTAGCACAGCACGTGGCATGGAGTTAGGAGCTCCATAAATTCATACATTTGTAGAAGCTTAACTGCCAACGATGAATGAATGAATCTTCTACTTGCACTTCAGCTCACAACGATTTCATCCTTCTCTGAACTCCCACTGAACTTTCCCAGTCCATACAATTTTTTAAAAATTTCCCTATAAAACTGTTAAGTTCTCTGAGGGCAAGAACTTTGTCCTATAACTGACATACTTAATCCTCTATTCCCAACTCCCTCCCCTAAACTAGTCCCGTTATACACAATAATTGCTCAGTAAATGTGGTTTAAGTCAGCAAACATGAGAGTCCATAATTGTCCTGGGTATTTTTATTCTCCAACTGGTCCTCTTCAATGCTTTTCTTGCACTTTCTCATGAGTCCCCTTTACCACCTGATAAGAAGCTGCACACACCAGGCAGATATGTCTGGAAAGAGAGACATACACGTTTAAGAGTGGAGAATAGGCATACCTAGAGGAACAAAACTGACCTACGTGAAAGAAAGTTAAGTTTGAAAACTGAAGAATAGGGCAGTCACTTGAAAGAGGAAGCACGTGTCAGTGGCGAGGCCCTAGCATGCAGCGTGGATGCGTCAGAATCTTGTCCTACACAGGCTTTTGCTGGGCTGCTGGGCAGTCTGGTGAGGGGCATCAACAGTGTAAATGCACGTTCCCTCTGACTCTGCAACGCCACAGCTAAGACCCACTCCTTAGAAAAGGAGACTTGATATATGTTGAAGGATTGGCTCTAATGGTTAAAAATTTTATACAACCAAAACACCCCTCAGTGGGCTTCTATACAACTGTTAAAAAGAATGAGGTGGACTTGGATGTATTAACAAAAAACAATGAAAGCTATGGCTACCCGTGATATATTTTCAAGTCCAGTATGGGGGCATAATGGAAAGCAAGTTACAGAACTCTATGGAGAGTATAAGCCCATCAATGTAAAAGATGTGTTTACACATGCATTTAAATGGTCTGAAAGGATAATTTTTTAAGGAAGTCTTCCGAAAGTACCTAAATCTCAGGAGCAATAATAGCACATATATAAAGCTAGCTGCAGCTGACCTTATTTTCACTATGATTTAGCACCGCAAACTTAGAGGAAAAAAATGCTACATGTTTCAGCACGTCCACCCTCCCTGTTTGTGTTTTATGTTGAGACCTGTCGCTTCAGTGGCTGTGCTGATAAGACGACCTCAGAACCAGGGCTCAGTGCGTGCATCGGCATCGCGGAGGGGTGGTCAGAACCCTGGTTCTGCTCCCTCAGCCTCTAGCCAGCAGGTGAACCTTAGTTTCCTCATCCAGAAAGGCTGAGGACCACTCACATCTCACCCACGTCTCCTTCCAAGTCTAAAATTTGATGATTCTCTCACCGCCCTTCTCCTTCAAAGATGTGGAACTTCACTAAAACAGAAGTGACAGCATTTGACAGACAAGAGAATAGACCAGGAGGAGACATACTTTCTATTTAATACCATCACAAATCTGAATGTGACTGACAGAATTTCATTTTTTTTCCTATTTTTCAAATTAATTTGAGGGACACCCTAAAATCAGATCACTTCTTGGGAACCAATGTGAAATGTCAACATACTAAACAGCTTCATACAAACGAGGAAAATTTTTATCATAGGTCTACAGCATAAAAGCAGAGCTCCCCAGCATGAGACCATGACAAAGTTAAGGTGTGAAACTGAGCCAGTGGAAGCCCCTGATTGCTAGCTTGTCTGCCACTACTCATTTACACACATATACTCCCTTTGTAACCCAAGAACTCTCACTAATAAATAAGCACCACCAGGCACCAAAGTTCAAGGAAAAAAATGTGGGAGAGAAAATTTGATTCATCAATTACTTTTTGTTTTCCTACAAATTTGAAAGGAGTCCCCACATTTCTTTTATCAGTAGATCACTCTGTTCTAGTTGTTCTTTGGAAGCACAGTTTGAAAACTGCTGCTATAAAACCTATCTTTGTTACTTGAAAGATGACCTTCCATCTTTCACTTACTGCAAAAGGGCACTGAGTACTAGAAATCAGAAAGCATCTGTACGAACCTGGAGCATCCAAGCTAGCATCCTATTAAAGTTAGGACAATAGGTGTATTTCCTCTTAAAACAGCATATTGAGCATTCAGGTTTCAAAATGATTTACTTACTGTCATAGTTTTACTAAGACAGTGATCCAAGGATCCTGCCAGTGAAGTCCAACCTTTACTCTAGTGCTGCAGCAAACACAGAGAAGAAAAAGTAACAAGATAACTATTAAAGGCTGGGAAAGTAAGGAAAACTTGCACTAAGGAAGTTCAAAACATTCCTCCAACAGTTTCTTAACCTCAGCACTACTGACATTTGGGGCTGGATAATCCTTTTTGAGGGATACTGTCCTGCATGTTGTATGACACTTAGCCCCAAACCTGGAGTCTCCCCACTAGTTGCCAGTAGCACCCCACCCCAGTTGTGACACCCAAGTATGTGTCTCCAGACATCACCAAATGTCCCCAGAAGTGAGGGGGTAGGGGAGGCAAAAGTGCCCTGGTTGACAACCACTACTCTATCAGCAGGAGAAAAAGGACTGCACAAAAAAAGAAAAAGATATAAGCGGTAGCTAGAGAAGTTTCTTAAAGCTTACCAAGATTGGACCAGTCAACTTCTTTCATTCTGGAAAATGAAAATCCAACCATAACAACCATCTAGCTCATCCAAAACCAAAAATCCATTTACCTGGCAAGCTCCTAAAGCTGAAATCAATGTGGTTAGAATCCTAATTGAAAATCTTACAAACAAAATTGTTAGTAACTTAAAGAAGTTTTAGGACAATAAAAGTACATGCAAAGACATACTAAGTGCTTTTTGAGACCTCAAGGCAAATTATCTCAAGATGGTAAATTGGTTTTACCTCCTCTGCCAACTGGTAGAGGCTGCCTGGAGCCCAGAATTCAACAGGATTCTGAGGCTGAATGTGAGCTCAAGAAGAGTAGAGTATCTGCCTCAAATATCAATGTGTGCCACCAGCAGGTGAGGGGGGTGTGGTGACTGGTGTGCCCGCATCCTCTTGCTTGGTGCTTCAACTTCCTTTGTGCTTCACAGGCAGGTGCAGTGTCTTCCCCACGTGAGAATGCGCAGCACATGGTAGGCGAAGCACTTTGGTGGGCTGCCTACAAGGCAATCCCCTCCTTTACTCATCTCTTCTACTAAGGCAGGAAAACCCAAATACCACCTTCCTGCCTCCATGGCAGCCGGGGTGGTCAAGCGACATGATTATAGTTGATGACATGCCAGCAGAAGCCTGTTGAGGGGGCTTCTGGAAGAATTTTTATTTCCCTAATGACTTCCTGGTAGAAAACCTGGGTAGAAAACCCTGAGGTAACAAACATTAAGGACGAAAGGCCACTGATAGCTAAGGACAACAGAATGGAAACACAGAAATGGTCTGGGTCCTAGTTAGGCCCATAAAGCCACTGCACCACCTTAGAACCATGTACCTCCAGACTTCTTACAGGTGAGCTAATTCAACATCTTTATTGCTTAAGGCACCATCATTAGGGCTTCTTCTTTCTGGTGCTGAACTTATTCCTAACTGAATGAATAAACCTTCAACAGAGGGAGGTGAATGAATGAATGCAAAGTGAAATCTACTAACGGTTCAGAAGATTACATTTTTTAAAAACAAGGCCTCAGGGTAGGGTGGTGGTGTGATGAATTGGGAGATTGGGATTGACATATATACACTAATATGTATAAAATGGATAACTAATAAGAACCTGCTGTATAAAAAATAAATAAAATAAAATTCAGAAATAAAAAACAAGGTCTCTAAGAATCTGTTCAACTTTGCCAAAGCATGCTTTTCTAGAATTATTGACCCAATTCTGTTACAGCTTTTTAATGGACAAAAAAGTAAACACAATCTCTTTAAAAGCAATGGAAATGTTCACATACAAAAATGCTGTAGAAATTGATTTTCACATTTTGGAAAAGAATGGAATACCAAACTTAAAACACTAGGCTGTGATCTTGAAAAGTCTGCAACTGCTGTGGCTACCTGCAGGCATGTATAGGCAAAAAGAAAAAGACCGATAGTAGCTGGTCGGCTGCCATTCCCTCCTACTTTCTTATTTTGAGATCTCTGACATGAATCTCTTTTTTTCCAGTCCCTATCCCAGTCAAGTATTTCCATTCAAATTTCCAAGATCAAACAACAACCATTTTTCTCTTTTTGAGAAAAACAGGGTAGAACATAAATAAATAACACATAAGTAAAATGTATTAAAAGGGGAGGAGTGGACCTTGGCAGTGTTGTTCCTCAGCAAGACAGTAGGTCCTCAACCAAGCTGATTCCCTTAGATAGCTGACCAATTTATATTTTAATCAAATCATTTACTCATACTTAAATAAGTGTATTTTAGAAAGAAACTTCATAACACCAATGGAATGCCAGTACCATTTGCCATAAATAGAAGACAGGGCTTCCCTGGTGGCGCAGTGGTTAAGAATCTGCCTGCCAATGCAAAGGGTTCGAGCCCTGGTCCGGGAAGACCCCACATGCTGCGGAACAATTAAGCCCATGCGCCACAACTACTGAGCCTGTGCTCTAGAGCCCGCGAGCCACAACTACTGAGCCTGCGTGCCACAACTACTGAAGCCCATGCAACTAGAGCCTGTGCTCCACAACAAGAGAAGCCTGTGCGCCGCAACAAAGAGTAGCTCCTGCTCGCTGCAACTAGAGAAAGCCCGCACAGAGCAACGAAGACTCAACGCAGCCAAAAATAAATAAAGTTATTTTTTAAAAGACAAATCCAATGAAGACATAACCTTATTAAATTCTAGCTACTGTTGCCTATTCAGATCTCTAAACTTGAAGCTTATTCTCTATTTAAAAACAAAAGAAAAGAAAAGAAAAAGGGGCTTCCCTGGTGGCACAGTGGTTAAGAATCTGCCCACCAATGCAAGGGACACGGGTTCAAGCCCTGGCCCGGGAAGATCCCACATGCCGCACAGCAACTAAGCCCGTGTGCCACAACTACTGAACCTGCGCTCAAGAGCCCGCAAGCCACAACTACTGAGCCGACGTGCCACAACTACTGAAGCCTGTGCGCCTAGAGCCCATGCTCCACAATTAGAGAAGCCACTGCAATGAGAAGCCAGCGCACTGCAATGAAGAGTAGCCCCCGCTCGCCGCAACTAGAGAAAGCCCGCGCGCAGTAGCGACAACCCAACACAGCCAAAAAATACATAAATAAAATAAATAAACAAACAAAAAAAAAGGTGGGGAAGTGAGCAAGAGGTGTTAAAGACAAGCTAACCACTAAGCTGAGACTTTCTCTTGGGCATGATCAGGACAGAAAGAGAACAGAAAAGGAATTAACTTTCTTATTGTGTGATTTCATTCTATTTAGTTCTATTTATATCCATTCCCCACCTAAAAGTATCCCTTATACAATCCCAAATCATCTTCCCCTTTTGCTTAGAGTAAGAGCCCATTTCCTTAGTACTACAGCCTAAATGATCCTACATCACCTGGCCCTAGCCCACCACTCACACTCCGCTCTCAGCTCTCACGCACTCACAACAAGGACCCAAGGCCACATCTAGCCCACTGCCTGTTTCTGTAGGACCTGTGAGCTAAGAATGATTTGGAGAGATGAGTACTTGTAATCAATTTGACAACAAGGAACATTAATTTTGAACTCCAATTAAGTTAAATGTTGTACTCTCCAAAAACAGAGTCCCATGCTTCTCGTTAGTAGACCTGTATTACAAAATATTGTACTCAATTGTTATAACATTTTTATTTTAGGCAATTAAAAATATGTAGAAATGTGTCTTTTCTTGTTATATAAGTATCTACATAATATCCTCGAGTTTGCATCTTGACCAGCAGAGCCTAAAACATTTGCTATGCAGCCCTTTACAGAAAGAGTTTGCCCATCCCGGAGCTACATTGCGGTTGACGTCAAGTACACCAGGTTCTTTCCCGTCTCCAGGTGTCCACACTTTCCTTACACCTGGGAACCGCTTTCCCCTGAGCTCCTCAAGGCTGGCCCTCCCTGTGGTTACTCGGGTCTCAGAACATCACCTCCTCCGAGAAGTCACCCTAACCCATGTAACGTACCCTGCCAGCACATCAGTCACATCACCACGTGTTACTTCCTTCAAACCACTTTCTGGTACTACCTCTTTAACTTGTTACAGTTTTTAATACTAAAAATAATAATGGCAGCAAATACTCATAGCACTGCACACAATGGAAGCATTTTACATACCAGGCTGAACCCTATAAAAGTGCCAATCTGTAAGTCAGAACGGTCAACAGTGGGTAACTTCATAGGGTTCAACCCAACATATCAACTTGTTAGCAGCTCTCAACCACCTATGAGGTAGGTACCAGATGAGGAAATTGTGGCACAGAGAGGTAGAGTAACCTGCCCGAGGTCACACCGCTAGTAAGTGGCAGAACAAGGATTTGAACCCAAGCTCAACACTCCCACCCCCAAGAATGTAAGTTCCAGGATGTCAGACGGTCTTGCCCATTGTCCCATCCATCCCCTGTGCCCATCAAAGGGCCCACCACGTAGCAAGCCCTTACAAATGCGCGATGCATGAATGAGTGAATGACTGTCCCTCGCAATCAGCGCCATCCGCCCGGACTCGCGGCCCATTCCTCTTTCCTTAGGCAACCAGAGCATCAGTCCTCCGGCCGCGACGGAAGCGGGGAAGGAAGCTCTGGGCAGGCGGGTGCCCCAGGGGCTCACCTTGAAGTCGCGGCTGTGCTGCGGCGTGTACTCCAGGGTCCAGAGGGCCCGCACCAGGTGCGCCAGCTGCTCGGTGACCTCACCCTGGCCCTGCGCGCCGCGCCCGGAGGGCTGCTCGGGGTCAGGCGAGGGCTCGGGCCGCCCGGCCCGGTACTGGCCGAGCGCCAGGTACTCGGCGAAGAGCTCGGTGTTGCTGAGGCACTGAAGCGTGGCGTTCATGAAGCACGTGTTGCCGTGGTTCCGGAGCCCCGCCACCCCGGGCACCGGCTCCGCGGCGCAGGCGGGCGGCGCGGGCGAGGCGGGCGGCGGCGGGCACGGCGGCGGCGTGGGCGCGGCCGTGGGCCCGGGCGGGAAGCAGCTGCGGAGGCCGCCGCGGTCCGGGGCGGCGCCCTCGGAGCTAAGGTGCGAGAGCGTGGACAGCGTCTTGAGGACGCGGCTCATGAAGCTACCCACCGAGCGCGCCGACGAGGGCGAGGAGGGCGCGGCCGGCCCGGGGCCCCCAGCGCCGCCGCCGCCGCCCGCGCGGCCGCTCCGGAACAGCCGCTTGCTGAAGGAGCGCTTCTCCTTCCCGCTCGCTGCCGCCGCCGGCGGCCCGAGCCCGGGCGCCGTTACCTTGGACATGGCGGTGGCCGCCGACGCTCATCACTGCGTCCGCCCGCCCGGCCCGCGTCCCCGCCACGGCCGCCGCCGCATCCCGCCGCGCCGCGCCGCGCCTCGCCGGGACTGGGGGCTCGACACCCCACACACCTCAGAGCGCCGCGGAGCTAGCAAGCGAGCCGCGGCCGGCGGGTCGGCCGGGCGGGAGCGCGCGAGATCCGCCCAGCTGGGCCGCTCACGTGACCCGCCTCCCAGCGCCCCCGCCCCGCGCTGAAGCCGCCGCGGCCGCCATGTTGACTCCGGGAACGGAGCCGCCTCCCCAGCCAGACGCGATGACTGGCGGCTCCGGGCGCTGTACTGCTCCGTGAAGCCCGAGGGAGGCCATGTCTAGTGTGGGCAAGGTCCAGGCGCCGCCGGGTAGCGCTGGGCTAGCGCTGGGCTAGCGCTGGGTGGTGGACGACCCGGAGTGGGACTCCGTCTTGACTGATCTGATGGTGGAGGCCTTGGGAAAGTGCAGGAATCAGGACGCCCCCTTACCATGCTCTGGAAGAGGTGATGGACATGGCCCTGACCGATCCTGGGCAAGCCAGCCCCGCCAGGCTCCCGAGGGACCCCGACGGTCAGCTTGCCCACTCGAACGCCATCGCAGAGCCTGGCACGTTTCGGCCAGGCTTGTCTTCCAGGCGGCACTTTGGGGTCGCGGTGAAACTATATTATCAGAATACCTTCCTTTTCAGACCCCCCTGAGCTCTACCATCATTCATTCATTCATTCATTCATTCTACAGTTACTGTTAGTGCCAGGCAGGGTCCTAGACGCTGGGAGTACGATGAAGTGTGAAACTAACAGGGTTTCTGCGTGCTCTCTTGTTAGTGGATGCTGATAATAGCTGCCGTTACAAGCATTGTGCTAAGCATGCAATCTCTCCTTCAATCTTCCATTCAATTCCTTTGAGATTGGTAGACTCTTATCCATTTCAAACCCAAGTATGTTTCAAAGCCCCTAGACTTGCCTTATAAACAAAAGGTCACAGACCCACAAATATCAGGTGGGCCTATCAGCGAATGAAGAATTCTGGTGTTTCAATCATACTATTATTACTTTAAGTGACTTGACTTAGTGTTGCGGAGAATATAAGGAATGGCAGGGACTCTGGCAAATTGCAAATCAACATCCTTCTAAAGGAGGTGGCTGCCACTCAGCTCCAGCCAGTTGTTCCCATGCAGAAATGAGGGCTCAGATCATCTGATTCTTCAAGAGAAGGTGGAAATCCTATTTTTAAATGTTGGTTCAATTAAAAAAGAAAAAAATACTGCAAAAAAACCCAAAAAAGTACATCTTTGTGCTGCCAAATCCACTGGTTTATGACCTCTTCTCTGTAGATTCTCCTCTTTGCTAACCCTTCGCCTGAGTCCTGGTTACTGCAGAACAGAGAAATCAGGGAAAGGAGAGCCTTTCCTCTTTTCAAAACATAAATCTCACCTTATACCATATTTCAAAGTAAATGGCTTTTGCCTCTGACCTCCCACCCCGTAGTAAGCAGGACCCTTATGCTGATACCCAGCGGATTCTTTGCACTAGTCCCCAAATCACCTTGCAGACATGTTTAAATTTTTTCAAATATGAAATTGTGGTGGAGGAAGGCACAAGAAAAGGGAGAGCTTTGGGTGAAATTTCAAGCAGTTTGACAACATTTTATCACAATATTCAGCCATTATGCTGAAAGTTTGTTTGTTTGTTTGCTTGCTTGTTTCTGGTATATGGGAAGGGTCTTGGAACTGTGGTCTCTCTCTGTAGATTCCAATCTAACTTGGGAGTTAGCCCCCAAGCTTTGCTTGCCTATGCTGCCTTTATTTATTTATTTATTTATTTATTTATTTATTTATTTATTTTAGCACTTCTCCATTTTGGACTCATGTCCATAGCACCAATCACACTTGCTCAAAATCCGCAAAAGACTGTCAGCTCTTAAGGCAGAGACTAGCTCTCTTTTGCTGACCATAGATGCCCAGCACTGACTATGGTTCTAATAAATGTTTGGTTGAATGCGTAAACTGTTTTAGAAGGGAACTGAGCATAGCAACAGCTTTTCATCCCTCATGTCTTATGCCCTGAGTCTATCTCCAATTTCAGCCTCAGCTATAAACTGTGTAAGTCATTGCCGTGTGACAACCACCCACCACACCCCCCCACACCCCCGCCACTTCAAAAGCCTGCTGTTTCTTTGCTTTTCTGCTTGAGGGTTCTCCCTAATGCCAGGGAACTCACTAGGTGGGGTGGAATTAATAAGCCCCCTCCCCTAAGCAGGGGCAACCTTCAACCAGTGGGAAATATCAGCTGGTGGAAAAACATCCCAGCCTCCCATCCTTTGGATGGACAACTGGGGTGCGTCCAACAGAGTTCTTCATAGAGTCTCCAGCAAGGTTGAGCCCCAGTTGCTCTCCATAGTAACCAGTTCAATAATGCACCCTTTTCTAGATTTCTTTACTTCCCTGTCTCACTCTTCCTACTCCCTCAGTCCTGCTTCCAGGATCACCTCCCAAATAGACTATCTGCACCCAGGTCTTTGTGTCAAGCTCTGATCTAAGGGGAACACAAACCGAGACATTGAGTCACTTTAATTAGAACTGGGGAATTCAAACCCAAGACAGATCTGGAATTGGTTGAAATGGGGTTTTCTTTTAGCTGCTGCAAACAATCCTTGGCCTTCTCCACCAATGCACCTTGTCCACGTGACTGTCCTGACAGCTGCTTTCCAGAACATCATTCCTTCCTTTACATGCATGCCTGGCAGACCGTAGAACTCTTGTTAAAAAGAGTTCTTTTTTTTTATTTAGAAAACTGAGAGTGGTCAAAGACCAGTGGAAATTTACCACCCTGCTCCTCTTCTTTATACTGGAGCCTTGGGCTTCCCTGGTGGCGCAGTGGTTGAGAGTCCACCTGCCGATGCGGGGGACGCGGGTTCGTGCCCCGGTCCGGGAAGATCCCACATGCCGCGGAGCGGCTGGGCCCGTGAGCCATGGCTGCTGAGCCTGCATGTCTGGAGCCTGTGCTCCGCAATGGGAGAGGCCACAACAGTGAGAGGCCCGCGTACCACACACACACACACAAAAAGTAAGTATACTGAAGCCTTAGGCAAAATATGGCCACATTGCCTGGGCCCTCCTTTCCATTTTCCTTGATTGTCCAAGCCAGCTACTCAGAATCCCGTGGCTATCGTGTGCTTTGAAGAAAGTAGGGCACCTTAGCACCTCCTTAGCACCACCACTGGTGGTGGGGGAAAGCTATGGTTCACCACACTCCTTTGAACGTTGCCCCCTCCCCTAGCCCAGTACCACCTAATTGTCACTCCCACCAGCATGTAGCTGGAATCCAAAATGTAGTTGCTATAGTTCAGCAGTAATTGGAGACTGGTTTCCTTGGTCACCAGAGTCCAGTAAAATACGGTTCTCTCCGATGTTACTCACGTGGGAGTGTCCTCCAATCACTGCTTCTAGCCCAGCATTATGGAATGTCTTGTTCTTCCCCCACACCCTCAGGCAATTTGATCCAGACCCATGGGCCTTTGCTCAAGATGTATTCTCTATCCCAAACACCTTTCCCTGGGCCTCTTCATTTACACAAGCGCTCCCCATCCTCAGAGTCTTAGCTTAGGTGTCACCTGCTCCAGGAGGTGTCCCTTCCACAGGCTCTCGGTACCTCTCAGTCATGATACTAATTTTACCATATTGGAAGTCAGCTTACAATCTGTCACTTGCCCTAAGGTATAGACTTCAACCCAACAGAGGCTCCTCTTACCCATTATTGGATAATTAGTAAGGTAGCCATTGTATAGCATATTGATTATTTGGCAGCAGTATATCTAAACAACATCTGAACACCTTGATGAGGCATATGAACCCTCTTCCAAATCTGGCCCATTTTACCATTCCACTCCAGGCTTATCAGTCCCCAAGGGGCCCCAAAGCCATCCTATCCCAGCTTGACCGAAACAGGCTTGGAAAAGAATTCCTAGTTGGAGCACTCAGATGGTCATTCTTTAAGACCCACCCCAAACAACATTCTATAGTAAATCTTCCACTCTCTATACCCACCCCTTACCCGCAAACTAGGTAAACACAAATTAGAAACAACAGTGCAGTGATTAGTGTCATGATCTAAATTTGGTCCATCCCTGCAACTATCTCCTTAAGCTGACACCTTGGGCCAAAGGGTATGCGAATTTCATATTTTGACACCTATTGTGTCAAGCTCACCTCCAGAAAGGTTTTATCCTGTCAACAATGAATGGGGTGTGCACATTACCCAAACCCTAGACAGTACTGAGTTTTTTAGTCTTTTTCACATTGGCAAATTCAGTGAAAAAAAGATGGCATATTAACGTACTTTTATCTGTAGGAGTGAAGTTGAACAACATGTTCTGGTCTTCTACCATCCAACATCTAAACAGACTTCCTTTTTGAAGAGGATACCAAATTAGGCAGAACAATTCAAACTCCATTATGAAAACTGAGCAGGGGATGGGGAAAAATTATTTGCCTTCCCACCCCTGGAAGCTAGAGCCCAGGAAGATCACCTAAGAAAGACCAGTCAGATGCTCCCACCTGGACCTTGGCTCTGGATGTATAGATACAAGCTTAGTTGGAGATAATTAGTGAATCTAGTGGCTCTACATTCAGCAGAAGGTCTAGTGGTGGCAGTGCCAGTGATGGTGGCAGTGAGTGTCCAGCTGGCTGCTCTAGTGGCAAGTTCTTACTGGTGTCTGCCTACCTGCGTTTCTGTCCAAGCCTGTTTCTCCAGCTCTGTTTATTCTGCAAGCTAACCTAATAGGCTTCCCATACATTTCTTTATTGCTGAAAGTAACCAGTGTCAGTTGCCGTTGTTTGCAATCAAGAAATGACTAGTAATGCCTTTTAGTTAGCAATTTGTATTTTTGCTACTGTGATTTACCTGCACACATCATTTGCCTATTTTTCCTTTGGTGTGTTCCTTTTATAAATATTGATCAATAAAAGTACTTTGTATATGAGTTATTCCTTGGTCTCTGCAATTTCATTTGGTTATTTACCTTTCACCATATTTGCAGTATTTTTATATCAAATAGAGAATTTAAATTTTTTTTTTTTTTTTTTTTTTTTTTTTTGCCGTACGCGGGCCTCTCACTGTTGTGGCCTCTCCCGTTGCGGAGCACAGGCTCCAGAGGCGCAGGTTCAGCGGCCATGGCTCACCGGCCCAGCCGCTCCGTGGCACGTGGGATCTTCCTGGACCGGGGCACGAACCCGTGTCCCCTGCATCGGCAGGCGGACTCTCAACCACTGTGCCACCGGGGAAGCCCTAAATTATTTTATATAGTCAGATAGATCAATTTTTTCTATAAAGATTTCTTTCTTTTTTTAAAAAACATGCTTAGGAACTCCAAGATCATAAGAATACTCATCTGGGCTTCCCTGGTGGCACAGTGGTTAAGAATCTGCCTGCCAATTCAGGGGCCACGGGTTCGAGCCCTGGTCGAGCCCTGGTCCAGGAAGATCCCACATATCATGGAGCAACTAAGCCTATGAGCCACAACTACTGTGCCTGCACTCTAGAGCCCAGGAGCCACAACTACTGAGCCCCCGTGCCACAACTGAAGCCTGTGCACCTAGAACCTGTGCTCTGCAACAAGAGAAGCCACTTTAAAATATTTGTACCTCAATTTTTCCTTTCTCTTGTCTAATTGCCCTTCTAGAACTCTCATAAGTAATAGCAATGAGAGTGGGAAAGCCTGCATTGTTCCTGACATTATGCTTCACCATTAAGCATGGTGCTTACTTTTGGTTTGAGATATATATTATTTACTGCATTAAAGTAGTATCCATTTATTTCTACTTCAGAAAGTGTTATTATCAGAAATGGATCTTGAATCTTATCAAATGCCTCTGGGCACCAACAGAAATGAGCATATGCTTTTATATCCTTTGACCTGTATACTCATCACAAGTTCTTGGTAGCAAACAATATAAACCACTTCCAGCTAACTTAAACAGAAAGGGAGTTTATTGGAAGGATGGATATCAAACAGCTCACAGAACTGTCAGAAGAGTTTCAGAATCAGACTTGGGGAACCAAGGAAGACAGTACATAGTCAGGACCCTGCACCAGAAAATGGTGCCTTAAACATCTTACATGTCATTTTTGGCACCACTGGTGAAGCTAGACACACCGCTGCCACCAAAGCTGGCACCACCATTGAACAGTGGCAGCCATACTTCTGGACCCTTGGTTCTGCTATACCAGATGTGAATAATCTTGAATAATTTCTGGTTGCCTTGAACTTTTGCTATCATACCTTCAGAATTCTAAGCGCAAAGTGAAAGCATCCATTTGGTTGGGCTAAATCCTAGATCTGATTACTAGCTTCTGGGAATTAAGAAGAGGACCACATAGTGGGAGAAAGGGCTGCCTCCCATTCATCTTGAGATTCCCTCCAACAGGAAGACTACTCAAAGCTGGTCAGCCAAAAACGACAAATGTCCACTGCAACCTACTCATGTGATGTGTCTTGTTGATAGCGTTAAATGCATTGCTTTATCTACTTGCTACTATTTCACATAGAATTTTAAATCTATTTTTATAAGAAAGCCAGCTTACAGTCTGTGTGTGTGCACGCTATCCTCGGTAGATTTCAGCTTTACCAGATTTTTAAAAGCAAGGGCCACCCCAGGAGACATAAGGGACATTATGCTTTTTAAAAGCGTCCCTATTTTCCTCAGGCTCTGGAACAATTTAAATGATGTGTTTTCAAAGGTTGTAAGAATTCTCCCATTTACTGTCTGGATCTGGTAGGGCAGGGAGTTCTTTGAAATAGTTTGTAATTTCCATCCATTAATATTGGTCTGTCTAGATGAATGGATAAAGAAAATATGGTACATATATATAGTGGGGTACTACTCAGCCATTAAAAAGAACGAAATAATGCCATTTGCAGTAATGTGGATACAACTAGAGATTATCATGCTAAGTGAAGTAAGTCAGAAAGAGAAAGACAAGTACCATATGATATCACTTATATGTGGAATCTAAAATATGACGCAAATGAACCTATCTATGAAACAGAAACAGACTCACAGACATAGAGAACAGACAGGTGGTTGCCAAGGGGGAGGGGGCTGGGGGACGGGTGGAGTGGGAGTTTGGGATTTGCAGATGTAAGCTTTATATACAGAATGGATAAACAACAAGGTCCTACTGTAGAGCACAGGGAACTGTATTCAACATACTTGGATAAACCATAATGAAAAGAATATTTTTAAAAATATGTATGACTGAATGATTTTGCTGTACAGCGGTAATTAAGACAACATAGTAAATCAAATATACTTCAATAAAAATTTTTTAAATATTGGTCTGTCTGAATTTTCTCCTCTTGAATTAATTTCAGTCATGTTATTTTGCTAGAAAATCACCCATGTTTTCCAATTTGCTAGCACAGTCTTGCAAGGATTATCTTAAAGATTCTATTTTCTTTTTTTGGCACAGAACCATGAAAGTGAGTTAAATATATTCTTCCATTTGTGACTCTCTTATCATTAGGAAGATATAATGATATCTTTGGCAAGATATGGCAATGGCCTCCCCTCTCCCCGTCCTTCCTTTTTTTTTTTTTTGTAGTATGTGGGCCTCTCACTGTTGTGGCCTCTCTCTTTGCGGAGCACAGGCTCCGGAGGCGCAGGCCCAGTGGCCATGACTCACGGGCCCAGCCGCTCCGCGGCATGTGGGATCTTCCCGGACCGGGGCACAAACCCGTGTCCCCTGCATCGGCAGGCGGACTCTCAACCACTGCGCCACCAGGGAAGCCCTGTTGTATAGTTTTAACCCATTAAGTTGTGGGGTAATTTGTTATGATTAGATAACTGAACAAGTATCTAGATAGATTTTAATGATATTGTTTTGTTTTCCTCTATTCATTTTTACATTCACCCTCTATTTATAGAAACACTGTTTTTCTACTTGCTGCAATGATAGGAGGTTTTATTTTTAAATACATTTAACCCTTGAGTGTGGGCTAGACTTCATGACTTGCTTCCAAAGAACAAAGTGTGGGAAGGGAGAAACAGTAAATTTGTGATATGGAGCAGACACTACCTAAACCAAGTGATGATGAAGGCTGACCTCACTCAGAGATAAGTCATGTTGATATCATGTTGATATCACTAACACTAACGCTTTGCAGTTAGTCACATTTCTACAGAGAAACAGATCCAGTAGGTAGGATGGGGGGGTGGGGGGGGGAGAGAGAAAATAAAAGAATGAAAAAGATATAAATCTACAAAAGAGAGATTAAGAAAGGAGAATACAGTCAATGAAAGCTTGTGTAAATCAAAGTTCTATCGAAACAGAAGTCACTCTGTGTGTTTTGATTAGGGAGGGGAAATGTCGGGCTTACCCCACCATGTAAAGCTGGGGAATGCAGGGCAGGCAAGCCGCTGTCCCCAGGCTCACCCCGCAGCACCAAAGCGACTGAATCTCAGGAACACCCTGGCAGCTCTGTGCATACCGAGGGCAGGGCCAGGTATAGGGTGAGACTAGTGAGGCAGTCACCTTCTATATAGACTTTAAGAGGATTCCAAAGCACTCATGTGCCAGCGGGTCTCCAGAGAAACAGAACTAACAGAGCAGATATGTGTATGTGTTATAGAACTTGCCCCACATGGTTGTGAAGGCTGAGAGGTCCTGCAGTCTGCTGTCTGTGAGCCAGAGAACCAGGAAGGCTGGTGGTATAATTCATTCTGACTCCGAAGACCTGAGAATGGGGCCGATGGTGTAACTCCCAGGCTGAGTCTGAACCAGGGTGATGCTGTCCAAGGGCAGGAGAAGACGAATGGCCCAGCTCAAGCCAAAATATCAAATTTACCCTTCCTCCGCCTTTTTGTTCTATTCAGGTCTTCGGTGGAGTGGGTGATGCCCAGCTGCACTTGTGAGGGTGGATCTTCTGTACTCAGTCTACTCATTCAAATGCTAATCTCCTCCAGGAGATTAGACACACCTAGAAATCATGTTTTACCAGCTATCTGGGCATCTCTTAGCCCAGTCAAGTTGACACTTAAAATTAACCATCACAACTCATTTATCAAAATAAAGAATATTTTAATACAATATTTTTTAAAAAGCAAACAATGCAAAAAAAATACATGGTGAAAAAAACTCAGAATTTTAAAACATAATTTTTTAATTTAAAAAAATTCAATTAAAAAATGTTAAGGGCTTCCCTGGTGGCGCAGTGGTTGAGAGTGACTGCCTGCCAATGCAGGGGACACGGGTTCGTGCCCTGGTCTGGGAGGATCCCACATGCCGCGGAGCGGCTGGGCCCATGAGCCATGGCCGCTGAGCCTGCGCATCCGGAGCCTGTGCTCCGCAATGGGAGAGGCCACAGCAGTGAGGCCCGCATACCGCAAAAAAAAAAAAATGTTAAGCAGAAAACAGTCTGATTGTGCATTTGCACGACCCTACCCTGCTCACTTCACCCTAATCGCAGCCCTGCTCAGTAGCTCTGGGAGAACCTATGGTCTTCCCAGCTAACGTAGAATTAAAAGGAGTGATTTAAAGTCCTTGACTGGGAGATCCTGAGAACTTCAAGTTTACTGTCTGCTCACCCATCTGCCCACAATGGCTGCCAGAGAATAACAATTTCTCTTTTATCTTCTGAATTCTTTGCGGGTACCTCTCATTAGCAAACACTAAGAAAGAGATTCTTGGAAATGTACTTCTAGGCTTCTTCCCTGTGACACAGAGGGAACTATAAGAGAGAGGTAATGCTGTCAAGTTAATAAGAGGTAATCCAACAGAGAGATGTCAAGACTGTTTCAAAAGCTGGAAATCAGGTAAAGATATAACCAGAACTGAGAAATATGAATATCAAATAGTCTCAGAGAGGAAGAAAACAACAAACAAACTAAGTTGTTGAATCTCTAAAAGCTCAGTGTTATGGGTTGAGTTGTATCCTGCCCCTTCCCTCAAATTCCTATGGTGAAGTCCTAACCCCAGTACTTCAGAATGTGACTGTATTTGGAGATAGGATCTTTAAAATGGTAATTAAGTTAAAACGAGGTCATTAGGGTGGGCCCTAGTCCAGTACAGCTGATATCCTTGTAAGAAGAGGAGATTAGGACAGAGACACACACAAAGGGAAGACCATGTGAACGCACAGAGAGAAAACAGCCATCTACAAGCCAAGGAGAGAGGGCTCAGAGGAAAACAACACTGCCAACACCTTGATCTCAGACTTCCAGCATCCAGAAATGTGAGAAAATAAAAGTCTGTTGTTCAAGCCCTTCAATCTGTGATCGTTTTTTATCCCAGCCCTAGCAAACTAATACAGTCAGGAATTAGAAGCATCAGATGCAGTAAAAGATGGGGTAAAGCATGGGGCTTAAAATAGGGAGTCTGGTTGAAAGTCTATATATTTAGACGCTTAGGTACCCTCACTTATCACACACATCCAAAGCAAAGATGCTTCTAGCTCCAACATCCAACATGAAGTATATTCGACAAAGACATTAAACTAGAGAGTTTCCAACTTCGGAGAGTTTCCAAATTTAAAGGTCTGGTAAAGGACAGACAAGAGGAACTATTCTGAAAAGTAGGGAACCAAGTAAGACACTACCACCTAAAGATCACGAAACCATACCTGACCCAACCCACTTTTGCCATTTGGCCCCAGACTGGTACAGAGGACATCAGCAGGAAATTGGCATTCTTTTCTAGAGAAAAGGGGCTCCGAAAAAGGTCTGCACACAGTGACATTTGGGAGTCTGACACAAATGGCTGGATTCCTTCTGAACATTGAAGCCCTCTGAGTTGAAAAGTCACACCTAGTGAAGTAAGTCAGAAAGAGAAAAACAAATATTGTATATTAACACATATATATGGAATCTAGAAAAATGGTACAGATGAACCTATTTGCAAAGCAGAAACAGAGACACAGGTGTAGAGAACAAACGTGTGGACACCAAGGGGGGAAAGTGGGGTGGATGAATTGGGAGATTGAGATTGACATATATACAATACTACATATAAAACTGTTAACTAATGAGAACCTGCTGTATAGCACAGGGAACTCTACTCAGTGCTGTGTGGTGACCTAAATGGGAAGGAAATCCAAAAACAAGGGGATATATATATACATATAGCCGATTCACTTCGCTGTACAGCAGAAACTAACACAACACTGTAAAACAACTATATCCCAATTAAAAAAAAAAAGAAACGTCACACCTCATATCTACAGCTTTGTGTGTGTGTGTGTGGTACGCGGGCCCCTCACTGTTGTGGTCTCTCCCGTTGCGGAGCACAGGCTCCGGACGTGCAGGCTCAGCGGCCATGGCTCACGGGCCCAGCCGCTCCGCGGCATGTGGGATCTTCCCGGACCGGGGCACGAACTCGTGTCCCCCGCATCGGCAGGCGGACTCTCAACCACTGCGCCACCAGGGAAGCCCTCCAGCTTTTTAATACTCACTGTTAAAGGTAAATAGCTCAGGATCATCAGACATCTAAGTAAGACATTTTCCTTCCTTTGGAGGAAATTGAGACAAAGCAGAGAGCTAAAGAAAAGTTTTTAAAAATTGTACTTGACATGTTCAAAGAGATAAGAAAAGATATTGCATCTATAAAACAATAACATAATTTTTTAAAAATAAGAATATACATGACTTTTGGGAATTAAAGTTTTGATAGAAGAAATTTAAAATTGAACAGAAGAGTTGGAAGATAAAGTTGCAGAAATCTCCTAGAAAGTAGAATTGTAACCAAGCAAGACCCTATGGGGCCTTCCCGGGACAGACCCCTCCTCATATCCTCTACTTTAGCTCCTCTCTGAAGTACCTAGATAATAGTAACTGATGCACATTTCCAGAGTCGTTTTACAGTTGCTAAAACCCCCACCAAATGGAAGATGTTAACTGCTTGATGACCATGAACACACAGCCTCCTGGAGTCTAAGGACTGATCATGTTAATCCCTGTGACACCACCCTGTAATCTCACCATCAGAGAATTGTGCACGAGCTGATCACAGACCCTGGGATGCCTCTCCTTCACCTGTCCTTTAAAATGCTTGCTGAAACCCTTTGGGGAGTTTGGGGTTTTGGTGGGGGTATGAGCCACCCATTGTCCTTGCATGGCCCTGCAATAAACCTTTCTCTGCTCCAAACTCTGACGTTTCGGTATTGTTTGACCTCACTGTGAGTTGGGCACACAAACTTGCATTCGGTAACAGAATTAAAAAGAAAACAGATGGGAGAGAGGAAAGAAAAGATAATGAGAAATAATTCATTGAAGTTCAATACTCAACTGACAGTAATTCTACCAAGAGAGCAGTAATTTCCAGCAGGCGATAATAGAAGAAAATGTCCAGGACTGAAGAACATGAGCATCTAGATTAAAAGTATACAGCACTGGGCTTCCCTGGTGGCACAGTGGTTGAGAGTCCGCCTGCCGATGCGGGGGGCGCGGGTTCGTGCCCTGGTCCGGGAGGATCCCACGTGCCGCGGAGCGGCTGGGCCCGTGAGCCATGGCCGCTGAGCCTGTGCGTCCGGAGCCTGTGCTCCGCAGTGGGAGAGGCCACAACAGTGAGAGGCCCGCATACCGAAAAAAAAAAAAAAAGTATACAGCACATTATATTTGAAAAAGATCCCCACCAGGGCATGTAATTGGGAAATTTAGAATCCCAAGAACAAAAATATCCTAAAAACTTTCATAGTGAAAAAAATAGGACACAGTCACAAAAAGAAAAAGGGAAAAAAAGGGGAAATCAGAATCTCATCAGACTTTCAAAAGCAAAATGAGAAGCTGAACACAATGAAGTAATGCCTTCAAAATAATGAGGGATTATTTCTAATCTATAATTCTATTCCCAGACAAACTATACTTGAATCAAGTGTGAGAATGGAACAAAGGTAATGCCTCAGAAAATATACTTCCCATGACTCTTTTGTCAGGGCTATTGGAAAATATAGTCAACAAAAATGAGGGGTTAAACCATTAAGACCGACAGAAAACCGAACACAAGAAGAGGCTAAAGAAAATTCCAGAATGCTCGTGAACAACCAGTTCAGAAGGAGTAAGATTACAGAAGACTCCAGGAAAGACGTGGAAAAAAGGGAAACTTGATGTGTCTGACTACATAAAAAATTTTTTTCAAGTGAAATTTTGCAATTCTGTTGGAGAGTTTAGAGAGAGTTAGAGACAGTGACATAGAAAACTAAGCAAACAAAAACAAGAAGCCATAACTCCAAGGAAAACACAAAAGTTGACCAAGGGAGGAAATTAGGCAGAGTACACGACACAGATCAGTATGGAGTAATGTTTACATAAGTCAAATAACACGAAACACTGAATTAAATAAAAACTGTCCCTTAGCCATATTGAGAGGTTGGTAAGGGTACATGGTGCTGTGAAGGTGCTAAATCCTTTTCTTCACTGTGGCTGTCAGTGCTAGTTGCCCACCTAATATCTATTCTCTCCTTATGATTTAACAATAGAACCCTGATTTTTGTTTTGGGCAGCAATGAACCCGGTTTAAAAATTTCATTTTTACCTCCCCTGCATCTAGGAGTAGTCAGACAGAGTTCTAGTGCCTGACATCTCTGTAGAGATTTCTTGGAAAGTTTTTCTTTCCCAGTCTAGGTGCTAACGCTTCCACCTTGTCACTTGCTTCTTCCTCCCAGGAAAGATATTCCAGACCAAGGGATGAAGAGGTCAGCTTGTAACCCTGAGATGCAAAGGACAGTGGAGCGAAAGAAAACAGGAGACTGGACCTTGGCATCCTTGAGCAGCTGCATTAACTTCTAGCAGCTGGTAACACAAGAAGAAAATGAAATTTAAAATGAAATCATTTATGACAACGCCAAAACCCATTGAATATCTGGGAATAAATCTGACATGAAACATAAGACCTCTACACTAAAAACTATGAAATATTGCTGAAAGAAATTAAGCAAACCCAAATAAATGAAAGGATATACCATATTCATGGTTAGAAGACTCAGTATTGTAAAGACAATATTGTAATGCCAATTCTCATAAAATTGGTCTATAGATTCAATACATTCCCTATCAAAATCACAGCAAGCTTTTTTGGTAGAATCTGACAAGCTAATTCTAAACTTTATAAGAACATGCAAAAGACCTAGAATAACCAACATTATCTTGAAGAATGAGGACTTACACTACCAGAGATCAAGATTATATAATTAACTTATCTGTATTACTTTGGTGTTATCTGCTCTTATCATTTCCTTCCTTCTACTTTCTTTGGATTTTATTTTGCTGTTCTTGTTCTAGCTTCTTGAGATGGCAGCTTAGAGGGTCGATTTTCAAATATTCTTTAAAATTTGTTTAACTTTTTATTTTGAAATAATAATACAGGACTCACAAGGAGTTGCAAAACTAGTACATAGAGTTCCTTGAACCCTTCAGCCAACTTCTACCTATGATGATGTCTTACATAACTGATGTGCAATATCAAAGCCAGGGAACTGACATTAGTACAACATTGTTGAATGACTACAATTATTTAGTTTTCACCACTTTCAAATGTACTCATTTGTATATGTGAGAGGAGGGAATTCTGTGCAGTTTAGTCCCATGGATAGATTTATGTGACCACACTACAGTCAAGATACAGAATTGGTCTATCACCACAAAGCAACTCCCTCCTGAAGGCCCTCTATATTCCCACTCACCCTCTCTTACCCTCATCCCTGTCCCTTAGCAACCATCAATCTGTTCTCCATCTCCATAGTTTTGTCAATTTGAGAAGTTATATGAACGGAATCCTCTGGAGTATGACCTTTTGAAATTAGCTATTAGCACTTTACGTAATGCCCTTGAGATCCATCCATGTTGTTACATTTATCCACATTCATTCTTTTTATTGCTGAGTGGTATTCCACTGCATTAATGTATCAGTTTGTTTAACCATTCGCTTACTGAAGAACTTCTGAGTTATTCCCAGTTTTTGACTATTACAAATAAAGCTGTTATGAACATTCACATAAAGATATTTGTCTGAACATAAGTTTTCATGTCTCTGGGGAAAATGCCCACGGATATGATATGATTGTTAAGTTTTATAGTAAGTGCATGCTTGGCTTTTTGTTTTGGTTTGTTTTGGTTTGGATTGGGTTTTTTTTTCAGGTTTGGTCTTATAAGGAACAGCCAAACTGTTTTCCAGAGTACCAGTTTACATTCCCACCAGCAATGTATGAGAGATCCAGTTTCTCTGCATCCTTGCCAAGAAATATTCTTTTAAAATATGTGGATTCAAGTTATAAATTTCCATCTGAGCACTCCTTTAGTTGGGTTCTCTAGACTCATTGTTTAAGCCACTGTTAATCAGGGCTTCTAATACTTGGAGCAGAATGAAATCTTAATCAGTTGTATCCTTTACAACTCCAGGGGGCCACCATTAACATCATGGTCTAGAGTTTTGTAAAACAAAATTTGAAAGCTTCTATTAGGTATCTTGAATTCAGTTAGGGGGAATAACCCTAATTTAAATTGAGTGGTCATGAAAGACTTGTTGGAAAGGTGACTTTTGAGAAAGGATCTGGAGGAGATCTTGAGCTAGGCAAGAATTAGGAAGAGGGGCATTCCAGGCAGAGGGTAGCCCAAAAGCCTGGGTTGGGACTTCCCTGGTGGTCCAGTGGTTAAGACTCCACACTCCCAATGCAGGGAGACCAGTTTTGATCACTGGTCAGGGAACTAGATCCCACATGCCACAACGAAGACCAGTGCAGCCAGATAAATAAATAAATATTTTTTTAAAAAACAAAAAACATGCCTGGGTTGTTTGAGAAAAAGCAATGAGGCCAGTGTGGAGGTGAGTAAATGATGGGCAAGTAGCAGGATATGAGGTTAGTATGGTAACTGGTTTAATGGCACTAAATCATGTAGGGCTCCAGGACAGACTGTATGGTAGGCCATAAAGCAGGCCTCAATACATTTAAAAGGATTGAAATCATACATCATATGTTCTCCAACCACAATTGAGTGAAATTAGAAATCAGTAACAGAAAGAAATGTGGGAAATTCACAAATATGTGGAAATGAAACAAGATATTTCTAAATAACCAATGGTCAAACAAGAAAGCACAAGGGAAATTAGAAAATACTTTGACATGAGGGAAAATGAAGACACAACATTGCAAAACTTATGGGATGTAGCTCAAGCAGTTCTTAGAAGAAAATTTATAGCCTTAAATACCTATATTAAAAAAGAAGAAAGATATCAAATCAATAACCTAACCTTCCACCCTAACACAGAAAATGAAGAGTAAATTAAATCGTGGAGGGCCATATGGGACTATAACTTCTGATTACCTTTTGTATCCTGTTAATTTTACATGTCAAGTTGACTGGGCTAAGGGATGCCCACATAGCTGGTAAAACGTTATTTCTGAGTGCTTCTCTGAAGGTTTCTGAGAGATTAGCATTTGAAACACTGCTGAGTAAAGAAGATCATCCTCACTAGTGTAGGCAGGCATCGTCTAATCTTTCCAATTAGAAGCAAAAGGAAGAGGAGGAGCAAGTTTTCTCTCTTCTTGAGCTGGGATGTCCATCTTCTCTGCCTTTTTGTTTGAGCTCTCATGCTATATTTTTAGAGACTATTTAGTGCCATTCTCTCATATTTTTGTGCCTTTTTTTGGTGATTTTGCTGGGTTTTTTTTTTTTTTTTTGATTTTGCTGTTTAAAATGGCCCTCAATTGTAGTGCTTATGTGCTGTCCAGGGTTCCCATACACAAGAAGGCTGTGATGTGCCTTTCAGAGAAAATACATGCATTAGATAAGCTTTCGTTAGTGCATGAATCATAATGCCATTGGTAGTTCAATGCTGATGAACCAACAGTAAGGTATTTTTAAACAGAAACACACATTCTAAAATTTATGTATTTAACAGTTGATGAAGATGTTGTGACTAGAGGCTCGCAGGAAACGAACTCTCTATTTCTCCTAAGAGAAATGTTTCAGTATTTGCTAATTCGGCGTTTGTGTGACTTCATAGAACATAACTACTGCAAGAGTAAATATCAGGAATCGACTGTACATTTTTTGTTCTAAAGGCAATCTGAGTGTGACATCTCTTATCTGTCATCTGTGCTGCTTGAACAACCTGTCTGGAGGAGGTCACTTTCACTATTTCATCCTTCTTGCAGTATCCATCTCAAATCTGCAAGTGGCATTTTGTGAGAGAGGAACATACCATTAGAGACCTCCTGCGAAACGGGAGAACCCACGACGGCATCCATGGCTGCTGTCCGCGGTGCTGATCATCTGAAGAAACCTTCCTGCAAGAGAAGCATCAGAAAAATCATGAAATTCACACAAGTGAACCTAAGGATCCTGTTCCCTGTTCCCTAGTGATCAAAGACAGTAGGTTTCCAAAACTGGTTAGTGAGCATGCATGAAGAGAGAGCCTTGATCTCATCCTTGTAACATCAAGTTAACATCCACAAGAACAGAGGGACATTATTCTAGAGCTACAGGAATCCTGGAAAGAGCCATACTTGGGAACAAGCTTACTTATTACCACTGGGTTCCCACACTTAGCCAATCCTGTGCCACTGAGGTCTAAGCCCTATTATCAGTTTAGCCAAACCTTTTAAACCCCTTTAGATCTCCTCTGACTCTCCAGAAGATTTAAGATTTCCTGGTATTGATATTTCTCATGTCTGGCTTCCTGAGTCCCTGAACCTTGATCCTCTAAAACCCAGCGTCTCTACAGACTCCACATTACAAAAAGTTTCAAAAAGCAGAAATAAATTTTAGATAAATTGATACAACATAGAAGCCAAGAGAAGACAGTGTTTCACTGAGACAACTATCAATTACAAGTGCCAAAGAAGGCAAAATTGGGGAAATTATAGAAGATCAGCTGTTTTGAAACCCAGAATTCACTTGGATTTTGCTTTGGGGGAAATGACCCTTTTCTCACTCTCAGATCATGTGTTTTGGGTAAAGGTGATTCCAAACCTAAGCATGTGATCCACACCTAAGCCAATCAGCACATTCTTTACTTTAATCACAGCTTTCAGTTAGAAGTTAGGACATGCTTCAAGCAAGGTAATAAAGCCTGCTTAGGATCATTCAGAACTAACTGTATAATCTATTCTGGAGCCACCAGTCCTGCTGAACTCAGTTTTGTACATTTAGGGGCTGGAGCTAATGCAGCCATCTTACAATTGCACTGGACAGAGAATGGCATGAACACTGAGAAAGTAGAGTCAAGACTTAAAGACAGAGAAAACAAGTCCTGATGACATCTTTTGAATCCAGGTTTATGCTGTGCTGAAACCAAACTCCTCAGTACATGAGACAACTTATTCCATTTTAAAACCTAAACTAGTTCAGAGTTGTTTGTTTCAGATACTTGCAAAATACAGAGCTCTACTTGGATTACAAATAAGTGCTAGAAGATGATGCATGATAAAATGTGCAATTGACAAAGGACTAGTGGGTTGGATATAGGGCAGTGAAAACCCTTCTGACATAGCTAGGAGGTTGAGAAGACTTTTCACATGTTGGCAAAAATGCTGGTTAAATTCTCCTTAAGGGAAGGTTTTTATCAGCTGGCTTGGGAAGCGTGTCCTTCCTGAACCAATGATGGCCAGAGAGAATATGTTATGATTGGTGTTGAAGGGGGGATTCCTACCAGAATCACATGGCCATAAGGTAGAGGACGAGGATTTCCCAAAGGAAAACATGGGCTCTGTTGCCAGTAGAAAGTGGAATGGATTCCATGTAGGCAGGAGAAACAGATTCCATCAAGAACTCTCCTGTGATAGTTGTCTTGTGTGCTTTCAATAAGTCCCCATCATCATAGGTAATCTGTGCATGTCTCTTGAGCCTTAAAAAATCTAATTAATAAAAGAATGTTTCTTACACTAGATAATGATTCGAACTTTTATTAGAAGCATGTGTGCCTCTTGGAGAAAAAAAGTGTCCTAGAAGATGAAAGTAACCAAATTTACATTTCTTTAATATTACAACAATTAATGCTATTGCTCAAAGCTAAGTCTATATGCAGAAATAGTATCCAGGTCATTGGGAGCTAGGGTCAGATTAAGAAATAAGAATGATCTTCTGTCATGCCACTACCTCTCATGAGCCTAGCAAGTTGTGGAAGATGGCCCTCACTGGTGTCATCTGGCATAGAAAAATGTTCCCCAGAAAGTTTGTAGATCCTGCGTCTGGGACTGGATATGGAATACACTTACTTTAAGGAGCGGAAGATGGCATCACCCTCTCCAAGCAGATTGTTGGCTGGGGCTCTTTTGATTTCTAGTGAGAGAAACTGAACTCAGAATGTCTTAAGCACAATAGCAAATGTATTGGCTCACATGACTGAAAACTCCAGGAGGTATACCCAGCTTCAGGTAGTGCTGGGTCCAGAGACTCCCATTTTATCATCAGGGCTGGAACACTCTCCATCTCTCAGCTCTCCTTCTCTCCCAGGTCCCATGTGATTCTCCCAACAGTTCTTAGAGTACACAATTCTTTCTGCTGTTAGCACCAACAGTAAAAGAAGTTCTCCTTTTCAATCTTTCAGAAAATGTCCTGGGTGGGCCTGACTCTCATTGTATTGAATTGGGGCCCATGTCCACTCCTGAACAAAACACTGTGACCTGAATGATAAGATAAGCAGATTGGCTAGACCTAGAGCCAGAGGTGTGATCAACCCAGCTTGAACCACAGTTCAAGTACTAAGAAAGGAGGATGAATTGGTCTCCAAAGGATATTCAGGATGTCTCCAGAATAAGAGGAAATAGGTGTTGATAAAAGAAAGAAAGAAAGAAAGAAAATAGATGACCACTATACCAATGTTTCGGGCAAGCAAATCTATAAAATCTGTGCATTCAGTGTATGTAGGGGACAGTGTAAATCTTATCTAATATTGCCTTCTCCTAAATGGTCTAGAAGTAGTACTATTAACACAAAAGGATGTGTTGGTTCACTTCATTTTAAGGTTTCTTCTTCACTCATAGCCACATTCTCTGAGAATTGCCCATCCACCCATAGTGGTGGACATGTACTGCCATGTTTAATCCTACCCTCATGATGCTAGCTGATTGGACCAGGCATGAAGACAGCAGATCCCAAAAATCTAGCTTATCTGCATATTAGCAGCTAATCAAATTCTTCATGGCCTCCGCTGAGACTGAGAAGGGGTTTGGGAACCCAAAAAAGGCCACAAAATCCTCCTCCTGAGAGATCCAGAACATTCCTGGTTCCCATTCTCCTGAGGCCTTATTTGTGTTTCTTCAGATCTTGTTAAAAAGACTTCTGCCTGCATCCATGTAATAATTTTTTGGTTTTGCTTATGCTAATTTGAGTCTATTTCTGTTAACTGAAACCAGATGACCTTACCAAGACTAATTCCAGTCACAAGCTTCCAGTAGCACTGAGGAAGGAATAGCTGATTTTGAGTGTGACTTTAATGTTCTCTGAACTTGGCCCCTGTGATTGCATTTCCTAGGCTCTAAGCTCTTGCTGCTAAGCCTGTCACTAGTCCCAGTAGTCCTGAAATGTTTGGGTCTTTCAAAGCTCCTGTCTGAGTGAAGTAGTACCAGCTATCAATTGCCATAGCAATGTTGCATGACTGGTGCACCTGGAATCAGCTGTGGGGTAAGCGTGGCAATCCACCTGATCTTGACTGGGCCTGCCATACAGGAAAATAACAAAGGCAGGCAGGTAGGAGGCATTTGGAATGATAGGAAATATTGTGATTTGATTTTATTTTTTTAAAGTCTTTATTGCATTTTTTACAATATTGTTTCTGTTTTTATGTTTTGGTTTTTTGGCCCCGAGGCATGGGGGACCTTAGCTCCCCGACCAGGGATTGAACCTGTACCCACTGCATTGGAAGACGGATTCTTTACCACTGGACCACTAGGGAAGTCCAAACATTGTGATTTTAAATAGGGTAACCAGGGAAGTTCTAACTGATAGAAAAACAATAACTCAAAGACTTGACGGAGGCAAGGGGATAATCCATGGAATTATCTAAGTGACTGTGTGTGTGGGAGGGGGGTGTGTGGAGAGAGAGAGAGAGCAGTTCAGATAGCAAGCCCTGAAGCAGGAGTGTGTCTGTCATATACAAGAAACAACATGGAGTTTAATGAGAAAGAAGCAGAATGAGCCAGAGTAAGGGTGGTAGGAGATAAGGGAAGGGTGATAACAGGGGTCAGGTCATGGAGGACCTTGTAGGTGACATGAAAGCTTTGGCTTTTACTCTGAATGAAGTAAAACACCATTGAATGGGTTTAAACAGAAGGGTGACATGATCTGACTAATTTAACAGCATCCCTTTCGGTAGTGAATTGACAACAGGCTGTAGGGGACAGACTCAGTGAGACTAGTTAGGAGGCTATGGCAATGGTCCAGGTGAGAAAAAAATGATGGATTGGAGCACAGTGGTGGCCCCAGAGGTAATGAGAAGTAGATTGTAGATATATTTCATAAATATGGACACGATGCTTCCAAAGGGAAAAGAAGTTGCCTATGGTCTAATGATGACAGAGATGGTTCAGAGACAGCACCACTCTGTACCAAAGATGGTTTTTACAACTTTAATCAACTATGCCTTATGCAAGCACCTTGATAGAAGGCTTGCTGCCTCATGGCCTAGGAAGTGAGAGCCTTCTCTGCATCTCAGCCATTCCAAGCAAGGACTTTTTGTCATTCTTCATGTTGGGCCTGGGAGAATGAGGGTTGGTCCCACTCACAGCAAGATTCTCATGCAGCTTTGTGGATAAGTGTGTAGGCTTTGTATTCTACAGAGCAGACTTGGATGCACATCTTGGCTCTACCACTTACTTACAAATGGTAAACTTCAGCTTTCTGAGTTTCAGTCCCATCATCTGTAAAACTGGGGTAATAATAACTCAGTAAGCAGAGGCAGTGATGGCATAGTGGAAAAACAAAAGCCAGAACTGAATTCATGAAAGAAAACCAGACACAAAAGGGTACATACTATGTGACTCCATTTACATGAAATTTAAGAACCAAAAAAATTAATCTATTATTGCCATAGGAAACACTGGTTGCCTATGTGGGAAGTGAGTAAAAAGGAGCTGAGGGAACTTTCTGGGGTAATGATCTATATATTGAGTAGGGTGATGGTACATAATGTATACCTTTATCAAAACTCAATGTAAAATCTGTACATTTCACTGTATATAAATTTTAATTGGATTTTTAAAAAGAAGACAATCCAGCCTAAATTCATTATATCCTATGGTGATATAGAGCTGATTTTAAGTCTTATCCCTGACTTCAGCTAGCTCCCATCTTGTAAAAACAGTCTTATTTTTATGGCATAGGTGATATGTGTGTATATATATATATATATATTTATTTATTTATTTATTTATATCACAAGTAAAATTTGTGATATATATAACACAAGAAAACACAAGTAAGTAAAATTCAATTGTAAGCCTACCCCAAGAGATAACCTCTTTTAAAATATTTTGATATATATTCTATTATTCTATATATTGTTTTGTAGCCTGCCCTTTTCACTTAACTGTTCTTTTTGTTGTACCAATTAAACTGGGTAAGTACATTGACAGGAAAAAAATACACCAGTAGAAATTTATCCCAAGGAAATAGAGATGTACATGATATTTTACAGAATAAGTTATATAAGTGAAAACTTAGAGGAAATCTTAAACTATATGAATAGATCGATTAAGTTACATGAAAGGAATACTTGGGTAAATGTAGTTATTGGCAAGGAAAGTTACACATAATACATCATGAAGTGAAAAAGCTGGCTTTATTTTACAATGAGAATCTAACTGTGCAGTGTATTGTCATTAAAACAAAGTTAAATTAAAGAACAGTGTGCACATCATTATATATACATACTGGTAACTATGTTACCGGTATTTAGTGGGCGTCGCAGATTATGGAAAGATGCCCATTTTCTCTTTATCTTTTGAGTTCTTAACCATGAGGATGTATTGTCAGAAAAAAAACAGTTGATATTTTAAAAGATGATTTTCTTTAAATTGCCCTCCCCAAATACTGAACCACTCACTTGGGCAAGTGCCCCTTGCTAACTCAAAGTGTGGTCCTTGGACCAGCAACAGAAGCGTCACCTGAGAAATCCAAATTCCCAAGCCCCGTCCCACCCCTAATGAATTAGAATCTGCACGCGAACGCGATTAGCATGTGAAAGTCTGAGCAGCTCTGAGCAAGAGCGGACCACTTCCCCTGTCTGTGTCCTTCCCTACTCAAGGGGCCTGTGACTGAGGTGTCCCTGTGGTCCCTCACAGTTGCAATTTTCTAAGCTCATGTCTTGTTTTCAGCGTGAATGCCTATAAAAAGACAGCTGAAGAGACTAAAGGATGAACGGTCTGCCTGAACAGCCCTGCTGCCCAGGTGGGCACTGAAGTAGCCTCAGGCTCCATCCAAGTCAGGAGGAAGCCAGGGGCAGGAGGCTACTTGGGATTTCTCTTGATGGTGGGGGCGGGAGGGCGCCCAACTGGACCAGAATGGAAGGCGCTGGGCAGTAACAGGGCGGCAGGAGGCGCTGCGAGGTGCTTGAGGAAGGTGCAGCACAGACCCAGCTGGAATGCAGGGTGCAGGGTGGCCTCAGGGCGGCAGCAGGTGCTGCGCGATACCACCTAAAAGCACAGCGCAGGATGGGCTGGGGCGCAGTGCGGCCTCAGGATGGCAGGGGGCGCTGCAGAATCGCGGCCCACTCTGGGCTGCCGCAGGTCCTCGGCCGCTGGGGAAACACACCTGGGCAGGCGGGGGCGGGGTCCGAGGGGCGGGGCTCCAGGGGGCGGGGCTCCAGGGACGGGGCCCAACCCACAGGAGCCTTGGCCGCTGGGCTGCGGGATGCTCTCGCTGTACGAGGAGCAGAACACAGCGTAACCGGATCGCGCACACGCTAGCCGCGGACCCTTCGGAACTGAGTGAGGTGAGCCCAGCCGGGTCGGGTCGCACCAGCTCGGGGGTTTCAGGCACCAGAGTGGCCTCGGAGTCCCTGGGTTTCCCGGACACTGTCCTCCCGGTCGGCGGCGGAGCGGGCATGAGCCCGGGGCTGCCTCCCGGCACCTGGGATGCTGGGACACCTTCCCAAGTCCATTCGGTCCAGCTTTCTGCTGGTCTGCCCTCGCCGTGGCCCGGGACGCAGAGCTGGGGCGGGAGACGTTTCTGGGTTACTCAGAAAACGGGTGTGGGGTGTACGGGGCCGCGCCCCGCCTCGTCTCTCCACCCAGCACCTGCTCATTCCCTTCCTGGACTTGGTGAGACGCGTGGACCTCACCGCGATCGTTCCTTTTCCCCTCTGGAATGTTTTCTCTGTGGTGACTGGGGTTGCAGAATGTAGCAAACACTTGAAGCGGGTTGGTTGGGTTCTCTCCGGCGGCCTCAGCGCGGCTGCCCTGGGGCAGACGTGGCTTCGGCCACAGCAGCCGGTCTCTCGGCGCGGGGAGGGCAGGGGCTGCAGAGTCGGCCCCTCGGGAGGAGCGCGGGTCTGGCGCCCAGAGCCCAAGGCTTGGGTTCCATCACTAAGGTCTAGGGGATAGTTGAGGTTGGGAATGGGCGAGAGGGGTGCAGTAGAGAATCATGAGGGACCCCGGAACTCCAGAGAATCTTTTAATCCTTCCTCCCGGTGTGGCATTGGACAAGTTGCCTAAACTCTGCACCTCAATCTTCTCCTCTGTGTCTCATATAATAATAATGGTGATTAAATAAGGTAATGTGTGAAAAGAGTAGGAGAAGGAAGTCTGGGAGTAGAGTAAGGGGTCAATAAATGATAGCTGCTATTATTTCTGTTGTTTGTGCTGTTGCTGTTGTTGTTACTGTTATTATTATTATTATCTGAGGAGCAGTGTGTAGTTAAAGGCATGGTTTCAAATCCCAACTCAGCCACTTTCTAGGGTGACCTTGGGCAAGCTACTTAACCTCTCAGTGTCTCAATTTCATGTGTATAATGAGGGAACTTATGGTGCCTATCTCAGAAGATATTTGTGGAAATTAAATGAGTTAATACCTGGAAGGTGCTTAGAAGAGTGAGTGCTGGGTGTCAGCTACTAATTCTTCCACAAGGGTATCATGTTTAATCAAGCAGTGTAACCTAAAGGTAGCTACAACCTTGCTTTGTTTATAAGTTGAAATATTATTTGTGTGAACATGTATATGTTGTATGCTGTGCAAGATGGGTTCCCTTCTTTCACCTGTGGTTTCACTAACATTGGTGGCTGATCCACTGGGGTCAAGGTAGTCCTGGGGAAGGGGCTGATGGGGCAGAGTGACCCCAGGAGTTAGCTTCAGTGAGAAAATGGAGGGTTTGATGACAGAAGCTTCCAGAATCACAGTTTCTGTTGAACATTCACAGAGGAGAAAATCTTCCCTGGGTTGCAGTTTTATTTGACAGGAAATTGTACCTGGATCTAGGTTTATAAAAACAAACTCTTGCGAATTTTTGCTTTTGGATTGTAGTGAGAGAGGAGATGAGGATGGACACGATTTTAAATGATAAAACACAGTAAGTCACATTCTTCTTGCCAAGAGGCTTCTTGCATAAGTTTGAGGGTCAGAGATCACAGCAAGATCATATACGTCTGTGGAGGGTTAGAGTGGTCTGGCTGCCTTTGGATGTCTCACCTTCCTCCCGCAGCACTCTACATCCTTGCCATCATAAACCTGAAACCCACTAACATCATTAACTTGAAAGCCTCCCACCTTTGCCCCAGCTCCCGATTTTGGATAATATCCCATGGGTTCAGGGTGGAGAAAAAGTACTTCCTCAATGCCAGAATCCTGCCTGAAGAATGTGATGGGGCAAACTATAGTCTTTGTCCCAGACCCAGGCCTTCTGGGGGCCATGGGGATTACCCTGTATATCCTACTCCGAATTCGAGTATATCCTAATTTGCCTCTGTCACGTACGGTAGGCATAGGAAACAAAGTTTCCATATTCCCCCTCCCCAGTACCAGAGCTCACCAATACTAGTGTTAGGAAGTGGCCACACTACCTACCCAGAGTTTGGAAATTAAATAGCTCAGGATTCCATCTCTTTCCACCCCCCACTTAGTCCCACGGACTGTTAATTAACTGTCTTGGGGAGGGGGCAGCACCCAGCACAATACCAGGCCCCTCAAGGCATATACCATGGCGATAAAGGCTGCAAGATTCCAACCCAGCGCCTCCACTTACTAGCTGTGTAATTTTGCACAAGTTACTGCTCCTCTCTGAGCTCATTTTCCTCCTCTGTAATCTGGAAGTAATAACAGTATGCCTACCTTATGGCATTGTTGAAACATGAACTGAAATATATAGAGAGATTATATATATTTGGAGAGATATTGATTATATATATGATATATGGAGAGAGAGACTGTATGCATTTGTGAGGCTAATGAGACCATATATTATTTGAGTTCATTTTTTAAAAGATTATTATTTCACATTGTAAAGTTTCTGTAATTCATGTGCAGCATGTACATTGATGAACGCGGTCATTTGCTTTCCAACACTCTTCCCCAGACAAAGCTGTTACTAAATCAAAGTGTATTCTCCAAATTCTCTTCGAATCAAGGAAATATGGCGTGGTGCCTGGCAAATATTAAGTGGTCAATATTTGTAGGCTATTATTATATCAGGTGCTCTAGAAACACTAAGGGCTTGACTGTAAAGAGAAGTGAAACAGAAATGAAACAGAAACACTCCACTTGCACTAAATCAGCTGAGAAAAGGCTGGGAAGATACGGCTGGGCTGAGAAGGGACTGGACACGGTCTAGGGTGGCTGCCCGGAAATTCTCTTGGCAGATTTTATCTGTTAGAATCGATTTGCAAGGTGCTTGCTCTGTGCTAGGCACCAGGGGGCAGGGCAAGGTAGGAACGATGCCCTAAGGAAGGCAAGCTAATGGAGACACTAAGATCAGACCCCTGGATGCTCTAATCACAATGGAGCTTGATAAGAGGGGTGTGGAGGCTGATTGGGATGGGGTTGCCCAGAGGGCTCCTGCTCCAAACACCCAGGGAGAAGGTCCTGCAAACAGTGCAGTGATTTTCACAGGTTACACCTCACCCAGCCTCCACACAGCTTGGCCTGGGGCCCACAAGAGAAGAAGGTAGCTCTTTGGCAGCTGTGGTAGCCCAAAAGAAAATATCCTGGAGCAAGGGCCAAGGCCTCAAAGCAGACTGTCCAGGCCAGAGGGAAAGAGGAAGGCAGCCTCTGAGGACATGAGGGCTGGTGTTTCCCAGCGCCCAGCCTCCAGGCTGTGCCCACTCACCTGCTTTTTTTTCTCTGCCCCTCCAGCTTGCCTGCCCCACCAAGTCCCATCTTCACCATGGCTGCTGGAGAGAAGATCAAAGCCAAAATCAAGAAGAATCTGCCCGTGAGGGGACCTCAGGCACCTACCATCAAAGAGCTGATGCGGTGGTACTGTCTGAACACCAACACCCACGGCTGCCGCCGCATCGTGGTGTCCCGTGGCCGCCTCCGGCGCCTGCTCTGGATTCTGTTCACGCTGACAGCCGTGGCCCTCATTTTCTGGCAGTGTGCCCTCCTCATCTCATCCTTCTACACCGTCTCTGTCTCCATCAAAGTTCACTTCCAGAAGCTGGATTTTCCTGCTGTCACCATCTGCAACATCAATCCTTACAGGTAAGAGGCAGGAGCAGGGACAGGGAGGGAGGGGTCACTCCCCCTCCAGGTGCCAATGCCCCTCCCAAGGGTGACGCACTCCAGCCTGCAATCATGCTTTTTAGAAATCTGAATTCATTGCCAGTGTTGGTAAACTGCCCTCTCCCAGGATTTAAATCTGTACCAAAGTTTCAGTCCATCAGCTACTTCTGAGGATGGGCTAGCTCAAGGAAGGCAAGAGGGAGAGGCTGCAAGGATCACTTTTGCTTGGTGGTTGGGCCTGGAATGAACTAGTATTCCTCCTACCCTGGAGACACACACACACACACACACACACACACACACACACACACACACACTCACACAGCCCAGCTTAGCCATTTCCTCTGAGCTCTCCAAGCTCACACCCTCACTCTCCCCTGAATGTGAGCTGGAGGCTGACTCAGACATGACACCTAGGTGACTTCCAGAAGCATCTCAGCTCATCTGAGCAAACCCAGCCCCACTAATGAGATCACTGGGCTCTGGGCACAATCAGCCCTTGGAACTGCCCAGTTGTCTGCTGCAGGACCTGTTCTAAATGGGTCATTGGAATCCTTCTCAGGATTATTGAAAACTGATCTGTGAGGCAAATCAGAATCTGGCAGAATTTGTCAGAGCAAGTGTGAGGGTGGGGAGAAGGGAAGAGCAGGGGAGGAAGGCCATCGAAGGGAACTAACACGTCCAGAGTCATCAATGAGTTGATGGGAAATCTCAAAATCAAAATCGGGTCTAAACTCATCCTCCACCTCAAAGTCTATCTTTCTTTCTTTCTTCCTTCCTTCCTTTCTCCATCCCTCCCTCCCTCCTTTCCTCCCTTTACCTCACCCTCCCTCCTTCCCACCCCCCTCCTTTCTTCCTTTCATCCATTGTTCCATAATCTTTTACTCAGCATCTACAAATTGTCATTCACTGTGCTAGATTCTGGGGCATGGAAGTGAATGACCCAAACACAGTCTTTGTTCTAGTGCAGCTGACGTTGTAGGAGAGGACTGAAATATTAACAAATATAATTACACTAATAAAATTAATAACAGTGACCATTTAACAGCATATGTGTGTGTGTATATATATGTATATACATACATACACACAGAAATACATGGATGGATGGATGGATGGATGGATAGATAGATAGATAGATAGATAGATAGATAGATAGATAGACAGACAGATAGATAGATAGAATAAACTCATTGACTCTTGCCAATAACCCCATTTTACAGGGGGGGAAACTGAGACACAGAAAGGCTAAATGGCTTGTCCAGGGTCACACATCCAGAACCAGAATGGGGAACTGGAACCCAGGTAGTTTGGCTCTGGAGTTTATACGCTCAGTCACTATGCTGTGTGGCCTGTGCCCCTAGCAAGGGAGAGAGAGAGTGGGGAGAGTTAAGAGGGAGGCCAGGACCATTGGTATTGTGAAAATTAAAAGATGGTGTTATTATACTTCATGTAGTCAACTCCCAGATCATGCTTCTGTGTTCTTGGGGACTGTCAAGGTAACAGTTATACCTCTTCTCTCCCGGCATTGATTCGAGGAGAACCCATGGGCAGGGGCAAGTATGCTGGGTAGAGACAGAGCCTGCCCCCTGGGTAGACTCCTGGTTAGCAGTTATTTACTTGTCTCCACTGTGACTGGTTTATGGGAGGCACCTGACAGTCACCACTCCAGAAATGCTGGTTGGGGCAAACTCATCAACACACCCTGAGAGCAAGCAGACAGTGGTGGCAAAGGTGAAACCACAGGAAGTCACACAAGGGTCATATGGGAGCCTGCCCCATTTACTTGAACCAGTGGTCACATTGGAGGGGGCAAATTATGAAAGGCCTGGTTTTCTTGGCCAAGGGCTCTGGGGTGATGGGTACAGGCTGACACACATCGATGGAAAGCAGCGTGGGGAAGTGCCAGCCTTCCGCCAGAGGGCTTTCCCATCCCTGACTCCTCCTTCCCACCTTGACAGGTACAGTGCCGTGCGGGACCTTCTAGCCGATTTGGAACAGGAGACCAGAGGGAACTTGAAGACCCTGTATGGCTTTTCGGAAATTACATCTCGGAAACGCCGAGACGCAGAGTCCTGGAGTTCGGCCAGGGAGGACACAGGCTCGAAATTCCTCAACCTGGTCCCGCTGCTGGCCTTTGATAAGGGTGAGACAAGCAAGGCAAGGGACTTCCGCACAGGACGGAAGCGGAAAGTCAGTGGCAGAATCATTCACGAGGCATCAGACGTCATGCATGTCCATGAGTCCGAGGTGGTGGGATTCCAGCTGGTAAGATGCACATCCTCACGGTTTCGGGGAATGGGATGGGATGGGGGGTCCAGGGAGGTTTCTCCTTTGCCATTAGCCCTATAATCCCACAGGAAGAAACACACTCAGTTAGGGTGAGTCAGCTGTCAGCAACTGAAACTGATCCAGACAATCTTAAGATAAAAAAGTCTTTGAAGGTAACCAGTAGCTCATGGAGGCCTCTTGAGGGACAGAAATTAGGGAAGATCCAGGGATCTCGGGGGCAAGAAATGAGGAAAAGTCCTTTCAGATACTGCTACTGGATTAAATAAGCTTCAACTGTTTTCAGTCTTTTTGTTAATCCAACCATAAAGATGGATTCAGATCCCACTTGGGGACTATCTGGCCAAGTTTGAGTCACCTGATGGCTCACATAGGGTAGGACATCTTGATGGACAGTCTCAGCTGACTGTATCCAAAGGGTGGAAGGAAATTCGACCAAAGCAAAATTGGGGTGCAGATACCAGAAGGAAGAAAATAGATAACAAACAGCAGAAACACAGTCTTCCCAGCAGTACTTGCTTTCGTGAGGTGCTAAAGCTGACTCCCCATCTCTCCTTCTTGGTCCCATTTGAGGGACTCTGAAGAAGCAGCCGTTCACCAGGAATGAACTCCATTGCCTTCCTGGCCAAACTCAACCATCACCCTCCTCTCTGTGCCCCAGCCACCTCTGCAAGATGAGAACTACCTCCACTTTATAGTCTTGGTTGTTGACTGTGAGACCTCATGGCTCCAGTTGCAAATCCTGGGGGAAAAAATGGCCCTTTCTCTAAATCACTGAGCCTTTTTTTTTTTTTTTTTTTTTTTTTTTTTGCGGTATGCGGGCCCCTCACTGTTGCGGCCTCTCCCGCTGCGGAGCACAGGCCCCGGACGCACAGGCTCAGCGGCCATGGCTCACGGGCCCAGCCGCTCCGCGGCACGCGGGATCCTCCCGGACCAGGGCACGAACCCGCGTCTCCCGCATCCGCAGGCGGACTCCCAACCACCGCGCCACCAGGGAAGCCCCACTGAGCCTTTTTGAAGTCTTCCTGGGTCCTTATATAAGATAAAGTTCTCCTTGATACCAAAAATCCATCCTTTGGTGTCCATGTTTTAAGAGAGTTTTCAAGCCCTGTGTGATGAGAACATCTGGAATATACCACAAGTTCCCTATAAAACTCTCATTATTATGTATTTTAAACGCTGGTCCTTCCAACTACCATGTGAGGTGGGGAAGGGTGGTATTTTGGTCAACATTTTGTAGGTGAAATAATAGATAGGTAATGCGTTGCCCAAGATTCTGCAGAGAGGTCGTGGCAGAGTCTGAGCTAGAATCTCGATTTCTAGACTGTTGACCCAATAAGAAATGGTGAGAGTTGGGTGGGAACTCAAGTAGCCATAATCAGTCGAAGCCTGGATGTCTGGGGACCCTGAAGAAGCTGATTTTGCTTCTCACTTGGTAGGGAGTCATGAGAGTGAGGCTCTGTGTCCTTCCTTACTCAGCCCCTTCTTGGTCCTTGAGGCTTGAGGATGATGTATCCCAGGTCCCAGAAGTGAGAAGAAGCCCATCCTTGCCCCAGATATCCCTCCTGTTCCCCTGAGTGTTTGATCTAGAGTTTCCTTACAGTCCTTCTGAAGGCCGCTGGTAGGGCTGATAGCTTCATCCTGGTGTCTTCTCCTATTCACAGTGTTCAAATGACACATCCAGCTGTGCAGTCTACACCTTCAGCTCGGGGGTTAATGCCATCCAGGAGTGGTACAAGCTGCACTACATGAACATCATGGCACAGGTGTCTCCAGAGAAGAAAATCAACATGAGCTACTCTGCTGAGGAGCTGCTGGTCACCTGCTTCTTTGATGGGGAGTCCTGTGATGCCAGGTCAGTAGGGGAAGGCTGCTCTCTCAGCTCCAAGGACCAGCGGCTCTGAGTGCTGGGCTCCTCGCATGCACCTGAAGCTCAACTAGAGGTCTTGGGAACGACAGGTGCTCTTCTCACTGACCCTGTCTTTTGGAAAATGACTTATATAGGAGCTTAGCTCTAGAGTCAGTGAGGAAGGTGGAGATGGTGTAGGGTCAAAATATCCTTAAATTCATTCAATTACGCACAGAAACAGAGTAGTTGGGCTTCCCTGGTGGCGCAGTGGTTGAGAGTCCGCCTGCCGATGCAGGGGACACAGGTTCGTGCCCCGGTCCGGGAAGATCCCACATGCCGCGGAGCGGCTGGGCCCGCGAGCCATGGCCGCTGAGCCTGTGCGTCTGGAGTCTGTGCTCCTCAACGGGAGAGGCCACAACAGTGAGAGGCCCGCGTACCACAAAAAAAAAGAAAGAAAGAAAGAAAGAAACAGAGTAGTTGATGGTGGACATATAACCTTGTATATTACCATCACACATACCAGTGAGAACCATTGATCTAGTACAGGAAGGAAAGAAGAAAGGGAGGAAGGAGGGAGGGAAAGAAGAGGGAGGGAAGAAAGGTCTATGTACAGATGTGTGAACTTTCAGAACTTTCCACCTTTAAGTTAACACTCAGATTCCTGGTAGAGACTGGGCAGTCATGGGACATTCTAAAGTGTTCCTGCTTATCTGAAGGGCTTTCTTCATTCTTTTGAAATACTAAGCCTTTCTATATGTTAGTCCATATACTGACCCTTGCAAAAACTGAGTGATTGGAATCGTGTCTCCCTGAAGGTTGGGTTCTAAAGTCAGTATAAGGACACATATGATGTGATTCCTTTTCTGGGGATCATTTGCTAGGAATTGGAATGGAAAAAAGTCAAGTGTTGGCTGAGAAATTCAAGAGTAGAGGAAATGGGGCGCAGACATATTGGCACAAAGAATGCCAAGTCAGGATGGAGATGGAGGTGAGAAGATTAAGAGGGAGAACAGAAAGCAGAGAGCGGTTCTACATCAACATGGGTCAGTTGGACGAGGGACCTTGTTTGTCATCTATCAGAGGAAAGATGGGGGAAGTAAGTCATGTCTATCATCCATTGTCCACAAAAGAGAGCTGGCCCATTAGCACTGCCCATTTGGACTTCAGCTCAGGAGCATGAGGGGAGTTCCCAGCACAGCCCTTTTCTGACCTGTATTCTCCCCCCCCGTAGGAACTTCACACGTTTCCACCATCCAATGTATGGGAATTGCTACACATTCAACAATAGAGAAAATGAGACTATCCTCAGCACCTCCATGGGAGGCAGTGAATATGGTAAGGAAATCTGCACCAAGGAGATCCTGGGGTGCTCTAATGGCAAGCGTGCTGGCAGCAGGACAATTGGGGATGCTTTAGGCCTTCCAGAGATGCAGGCTTTCCCCACCTGGCCAGAAGCTTGGGGCACAACGTTTCTTCTTGCAGTGTTTCCATCAACATCCATATCGGTTCTTTCCTTCTTTATCAGAGTCTGTTTTCCTTTGTGACATCAACTCTTTGCTTTTGAGAGAGCAACAGGGACAACCGTGGGGTTTCTTCTCCCAGCTAAACCACTTGGGTTTACGCTTGTAACTGGAGTGAGTAATGCTGGGCAGGCAGTTTCCAGATGGACTTAAATCCAGATGTGCTGAACAGGAGATTAGGGAGGCAAACACACCTTTATCTCGGTTAAGATGACAGATTCTGGAGCCAAAACCCAGCTCTGCCACTCACTGTGTGACCCAGTGCAAGTTACACCCCTTCATCTATAATGAGGGAATAATAATAGTATCGATGATACAAGGTGATTGAGAAGACAAAATATAAAAAGCACTTAGAATAAGACCTGATACACACTGTATTCGTTTGGTTGGGCTGCCATAGCAAAATATTACAGATGGGTGACTTAAACAACAGACATTTATTTTCTCACAGTTCTGGAGATTGGAAATCCTTGGTCAAGTTGCTGGCAAATTCAGTTTCTGGTGAGGACTCTCTTGCTGGCTTGCAGTTGGCCACCTTCTCTCTGTGTCCACACATGGCCTGTCTTCTGTGGAAAGAGACAGCTTTGTTGTCTCTTCCTCTTTTTATGAGAACAATAATCCTAGGGGATTAGGGCCCACCCTTATGACCTCATTTAACCTTAATTACCTGTCGAAAGTCTGAATCTCCAAATACAATCACATTGGGCATTAAGACTTCAACACATGAATAGGTTGCAGGGGGCGACCTGCGGAGAGACAGAAAATTCCATAACACGCACTATACACACAATAAATGCTAGATGTGGTTGTCATTACTACTATTACTACCATTACTACCATTGCTGCTGCTACTACTATCACCACCAATAATTACTACCTCCAGTATTAGTATTACTACTACTCTACTACTGTGACTTTTGTAGAGAAGGCAGGAACTCAACAGACTGGACTGGTTTACCCACAAAAGGAATTCTTGAAAGGTCCTAAACAAATTGAACATGATTTGATATATAGATATGCTCCTACAAGGAAAGGCAAGGTCTTGTCATGGAGGAAACCCCACTTGGACTCCTCATCTATGTTACTGTATTCTCTGTGTTCTTATCAAATCTGCAAGAAACCGTAATTCAGGGCACACACGTCAGTGGGAAGAAGTAGTTCTGTGAACTGTTGCACAATCCTGGCTCTGCTGCATGTGGGCTGTGTGACCTTGAGCAAATTGCTTCCCCACTCTGGGCCTTGTTTCCTTTACTTACCAATAGAAGAAGTCAGAATAACTCTCAAAGTTCTCTTCTTTCAACTCATATAGGCCCTGCTCTTATTTGTTTACCAAATGTTTATTGAGTGTCTTCTGTATGCCAGGCCCTCTTCCAAGTCTTAGGGAGGCAGTGGTGAATAAGACAGATGCCACCTCTGCTTTCAGGGAGCTTGCACTTTGTTGCAGAGAGACAGATAAATGAGTGAATAAGCACATAGATATTATCTGGTTATCAATCCTAGCGAGCGCTATGAGGAAAACAAAGCAGCACAAGGAGAGAGTGGCTGGGGCTGAGATTGGGGGTTTATTTCAGATAAGGAGGTCCAGAAAGGCCTCTGGGAGGAGGGTTATTTAAAGATGGAAAATACGCATTAAGGTCCATGGAAGAGCACTTTGGGCACTAGCAAGTCCAAGGACCCCAAGAGGGAAATGGATTTGATGTGCTCCAGAAACAGAAAGAAGACCAGCGTGCTTGGAGCTTCTTGATGGAGGGGGAGAGTGGAATGAGGAGGGAGGCATCATCATCTCCCTGAGAGCCACAGTCAGGTTTCTGGACTTTATTCTATGGCATCCTCTTGTTTGCAATGAGATGCCACTAAAGAGTTTCAGGCAAGGGAGTGACCTGATCTGATTCCTGATTTTAAAAGGTCCCTCTGGCTGCTGAGCTCAGATTAGACGGCAGGCGCAAGAAAAAAAAAAAAAAAAAAAAGAGTGGGAGCAGGGAGAGGAGTTAGGCCAGTGATCGGATTCACCACTGGTGTCTCTCCCTGAGGGTTTAAGCAGCCACAGCTCTGTGTGTCCCTTTGGGTGCCCAGCAGAACTCCCCATCTCAAAGAACCACATAGAGATTCGTGTCTTGGGCAGGCTAGTAGTTTTCCTTATGCTTAGCAAACCTGCAGTAGTGACAGTGTTTCTGAGCCCTGTTTTGTGCTAAGCCCTGGAGACAGAGCAGTAAACAAGTCAGGCTGGAGCTTCCAGTCTCACCCTTGTCTACCTTTCACTTGTGGGAAATGCCTGGGTCTTGGTTTGGAGACTCCCAGAGCAGTGGAGAGGTAGGCTACCACCAGGGAATGTTCTCCTGGCTTTTGACCACAGCAGGCTGCCTTATCCTCCCAGGGCTGCAGGTCATCTTGTACATAAACGAAGAGGAGTACAACCCCTTCCTGGTGTCCTCCACTGGGGCGAAGGTGATTGTCCATCGGCAGGATGAGTACCCCTTCATCGAGGATGTGGGAACAGAGATTGAGACGGCCATGGCCACCTCCATAGGGATGCACCTGGTAAGAGAATATTCTGACTCCTGTCGGCTTGGTGAGGAGGACAGATTTTGTTCAAGGATAACCAGTGAGGTGTAGCTTATGGAAAAGAGTGTTGGTTTCAAAAGGAAGCATGGTCTAGTATTTTCCAATGGTTACCCCAGTGGTCATTCTAGTAGTTATACTAAAGGCTGTCTTTGGATGAACAAGGACAGGATGCCATTTTGGATAAGAATTGAAGGAACCTTCCTTGTTCCAGAGACAAATGTCAGCATTTATGGAAACTGTGCTGGTCAGACACTAACTGTGTATTTGTCACTGATATAAATAGAGCAGAGTAACACCTTTCTAGGACACCTAGAGGCCACTGGGGCATGTAAACCACTTTTGGAAAGTCATTGGGCCATCAAAGGTCTATTTGGACCATCCTACTTCCATCAGTTTCACCTCATTTACCGAGAGCCACTCCCCTCAAGTCTTTGACCTTTTCTGACCTCACTAGGTGCTGAGAACACTCATACCTGTCAACAAAAGCACATCTGGGCTGCAGACTCCAATCCCTGAGCCAGTCATGCCCAATGGAAGCAGAAGGGCAAGGCGAGGAGTGTGCTCAGATGCCCCTGGCCACACTTGTACAGTCTCTTGTTTGCAGGCCTGGGGTCTTTTTACGCCAGTCTCTGTCTCACTCTGTCTCACTCACTCACTCTGTCTCTGTCTCTTGCTCTATCTAATAGAATAACTATTAAGTACTTATTTAAAGGGAGTATATGCACAAAGTAAAAAACCCAAACAATACAAGGAGCCTACCATGCAGATGTATCTCCCTTCTATCCCTGACCTCTGGTTCCCTCCTTCCTCTGCACGGAGACTATTGCTTATACCCACACACGAATATGCAAATTTTATGCAAATACAAAATACTGTTCTGCCCCATTTTCCACTTGATACTATGGCTTGGAGATAGTTCCATATGAATACACATATAGATTCTGCCTCATTCTTCTTAAAGACCCATAATACTCCATTGTGTGGATAAGTTATTGAAGCAATTTCCTGTTGATAGACTTGAGATTGTTTCCAGGTACAACTAAAAGCAATGGTGCAATGTGACGTGATGTGTAGTCATCGATTGCTTCCTAGAAGTATATCAATCAGTATGCATATTAGCCACATTGTCCTCCAATAAGGTTGTACCCACACGGGTATTAACCAATTTTTAATCTTTGCTAATCTGTCAAGAAAAAAATGGCATCTATCATAATTTTGGACAGTCATTCTTAGTGGCATTTTTTTTCACCTATTTATGGAGGAAAAAAATCTCCTTGTGGGCTCTTTGTTTATATCCAACCTTAGTATCCCAAATTAAACATATTAGCCTTCATCCCTCACAAATTTTTCCTCCAGAGCAGTCGTTTCCAAACTTGTTGATCAATAGATTCAGATCTACTGAATCAATGTCTCTGAGAGATGAGCCCAAGGATCTGTATTTTTACCAAACTCCAGTGGTCATTTCAAGAGGCCACAAACTCAGGAACCTCAGCTTTAGAAACCTGAGTAGTTCAGAATGAGAGAAGAAAAGTGTGTCTTCCTAAGAGAAAGTAAAGCTAGGATGACACCAAAGCTTTAGCACAGCCATAAATGATGGCTTCAGAGTGAGTTATAAAGTGATATGGTGGGCATTGGGGCTTGTATATTCCTCCATCATCTATTCATTCAACAAGCATTTTCTGAGCACATCCTGTGTGCTAGGTGCTGGGGCTACATCCGTGTCCCCAGGACTGTCGCTGTCCTTTTAGAACTTAGGGTCTAGCAGAGAGAATCAATAACAAACAAAAAATTGCACAGGTGATTAACTCTAATCATCATAGGTGCTAAGAAGGAGAAATACAGGATGCTTGAGAGCATATCACAGAGACGCCTGATTTAGGGCTTTTTAATAGGGAGAAGAGGAGAGTTCAAGGGGTGCTTTCCTGAGGAAGTGGTATTTCAGTTGAGACAGCAGAGAAGATAAACTGGCATCTGTGGCTTCGGTGCCACACCGTGTCCCATCAAAGGGCAACCCTGGACAAGAGAAAACATCAGGATGGCACATCTGTGAAGCCGTGTCATTTAGTGACTTTGTTCAATGTGGGAAATTTGTTCCAACATGAGCAGTGTTGTATACCTACTTGGGCTGTGTGAATGCTGATTGCCCAAGGAAAAATCTTGAGCCCCAACCTGCTCGAACTGTGGTTTGAAAAGACCTTAAGTTACTACCTTTTTTTTTTTTTTTTTTTTTTTTGGTCACACCATGTGGCATGCAGGATCTTAGTTCCCCAAACAGGGATCAAACCCATGCCCCCTGAATTGGGAGCACGGAGACAACCACTGGACCACCAGGGAAGTCCCTTTAGCTTACTACTTAAGAAGCCAGGTCTCTGATTCCTCTGTTCACTGGCAGATTACAAAACTCCCAGATCAGAATAGCGAACATTTTGATCCAACATTTCTCAGGCAGTTTTATACCTTGAAGAAGCACCTGGGATTTGCAGCACATTCTTACCTTCTGCCTCTCACAGTGTCTGCACACTTAGAGCTTGGGAAAGTACAAGAACTAAGGAATTGCCCTCTGGTTTTCTTCCCTGAGCTTAGAAAAATATCCATCACACTGTTAAGCAAATGCTCTCTTTAACAATGATGGTAAACAAAGACATGGATCGGTTTTCTGCTGCACTTAATTTGAGATATACAAAATCAAAGCCACAGAGCAGGGTCAGGAAGCTCTAGTTCTGACTTATGAGCATTTAAGACTACAAAAAAACTAGGGATTACTGAGACGTCACCAGAGAGTCACTAGAATAAGTCCAAACAAACTAGACTTCCTTCCTTTCTTATTTATTTTTTTATTTAGTTATTTATTTACTTTCGATAGGCATGTTAAACTGGTAGACTCGGTTTGTTAGGCAGTTGGTTAAGGAATCTTCCTTCATTCACTGAGGCATGTGTGTCCAAAGCACTGGATATTCAGAGGTGGATACAACAGAGCCCCTACCTTCAAAGATTCACCTTCAAGAGAAGATAACATACCTTTGCAATGCAGGTCCAAGCTCTGTGAGAACAGGGACCTTCTCTATCTTGTTCCCAGGCTCAGTTCTTAGAACGCAGTAGATCCTCAGTAAATATTGTTGGATAGATGGATGGATGGTTGGGCACCAGGACAGAAGCTTTTGGTGAAGGCTTTCTAGATGATGGATTCTTAAAGGACAATTGTCAGGCAAATAGTATCAGGAAAGGCTAGTCCAGACAAAGGGCATAGCAATTACAAAGGGGTCGCAGAAAGGATTTGAAGCCATGTAGTGAGTCATTCTGAAAAACCACTTTGGCTGAAGTACAATCTAGATAGTGGAGACAGTGCAATATTTACAGTAACACTAGAAAGAAATGATGAGGCCCTAGCTGAGGCAATGGCTGTGGGGATGGACAGAAATGAATGGATTTGAGGGATATTACAGGCAACAGGGTTTGACAACCGAGGTCACTGAGGAAAGGCCAAGGAGAGTTAGATTGATAGTTAGGTTCTGGCTTGGGTAGTGGGGTGGATGGAAGTGCCAGGTTCTAAATTCGGGAATAGAAGAAGGGTAGGTTTGGGGGAGAAGATAACCACTTCAGTTTGGGACATACCCAAGTTGTTGTGCCTTTGGGAAATCAAGGTGAAAACGTCCTGTCAATAGATGCTGTGAACCTGGAGCTCAGGAGAAAAATCCGGGGGCCACGGTGGGGTTGAGGGTGGGGTTACATCTAGCATAATTCTAGACTTGGAAAGAAATGCCATCACCGAAGACCTGAGACAGAATGCCAATGTTTAAGGGCTGAGCAGAAAGAAAATGGAGAAACAGAGGCACCAAAGTAGCAGCAGAAGCTGGAAAGGGTTGGTGTCAGAGAAACGAAGAGGGTTTCCAGGAAGCTATTAGCTAGGGTGCCAAACGCAGTTGAGAGGTCAAGCAAGGTAAAGGGCAAAAGCTGTTGGGTTGGGCTACCAAGAGGTCACCGGTTCTCTGCCAGAGCAGTTTTCAGTGGAAGGAGTGGAACAGAAACCAAAGTACAATGGGTTGGATCACGAATGAGAGATGAGGAAGCGGGCAAGGGCAGATTCACCCAGGGGAGTGTGGAGCCAGGCCCCGAGAGGGGCGAGACTTCCCTGTCATTGCAAACCTTACTGTACGTTTGTGTTTTTTTTAAGATTTATTTATTTATTTTTGGCTGCTTTGGGTCTTCGTTGCTGCACGCGGCTTTCTCTAGGTGCGGCGAGCGGGGGCTACACTTCGTTGAGGTGCACGAGCTTCTCATAGCAGTGGCTTCTCTTGTTGCAGAGCATGGGTTCTAGGTGCATGGGCTTCAGTAGTTGAGGCACGCGGGCTCAGCAGTGGTGGCTCGCAGGCTCAGTAGTTGTGGTGCACGGGCTTAGTTGCTCCGCGGCACGTGGGATCTTCCTGGACCAGGGCTCGAGCCCGTGTCCCCTGCATTGGCAGGCGGATTCTTAACCAGTGCGCCACCAGGGAAGCCCTCCTACTGTACTTTTTTTTTTTTTTTTTTTTTTTGTGGTACGCGGGCCTCTCACTGTTGTGGTGTCTCCCGTTGTGGAGCACAGGCTCCGGACGCACAGGCTCAGCGGCCATGGCTCACGGGCCCAGCCGCTCCGCGGCATGTGGGATCTTCCCGGACCGGGGCACGAACCCGTGTCCCCTGCATCGGCAGGCGGACTCTCAACCACTGCGCCACCAGGGAAGCCCCTACTGTACATTTTTATCTCAAAGCATGCACACACTTCTCTTCACAAGCATATGTATAACAGGGATTAAGGGCTCAGACTTTGGAGCCAGACAACTGGGGTCCAAACCCCAGCTTTGCATTTTGATTGTGTGATCTCTGTGTCTGAGTTACCTCATCTGTAAGATGGGGATGATAATAATGTTACTGCATAGTCTGGTGAGAATTCAATGAGTTGATTCATGTGCAAATTGAAAACAGTGCTTGGCATGTATTGGGTGCTCCAAAAATATTGGCTATTACTCTACATTTTTTTAAGAAAAGAGATGTGAAGGGAAGGAAAAATATTTGAACCAAAAAGAGGGGTTAGGGAAGATTTTTCTTGTCCTCGTGACACCCTTCTGAGTGAGATATTGAGGAAGATATTGATCTGTTCCATATAGTATATAGAAAGTATTAATTATTTGCCATTTGTGTTGCAACTATCTTTCCCAGTGTGTGCTTTTATTTTAGTTTTCATTATGCTACTTTTTCACATGCACATGCAAAAACGTCAGATGTTTACATAGTCAAATTCTTTGTTTTCTTCTTTAGTCATTACGTTTATTGAGGATTTTCCCTCCTTGAGATCATATACTGAGCTGATTTTCCTTCCAGTTATTTTATTATTTCATTTAATAGTTTAACCAACTAGAATTTTATTTCTGCAGGATGTGAAATGCAGAATTCCTCCAAATTCTTAACAAGTAGTCCTAACTTCATATGTTGCATAATTCTTTTTTCCTCCATTGATTTGAAACGTAAAAAATAACTTTTATAATTATTTACATCTATAAATTATTTTATAACATTACAAACAACTTTCATAATATATTACTATTTTAAAACAGAACAAAAGAAAAAAGAGTTAAAACACCCATAATTCCACCTATAGCCTCCTGCTGCCACCTGGGCTTTTCCCTGGCACAGTTCATACCTTTAAAGAGGTGAGCTAAGGACTCTGTGCAACTGCCCTCCTCCCCCAGGATTCTCAGAAGGAAGCAGATAGGACCTCATTTTGATAAAAATGAGTCCTGTTCCCACATACACCCACATACAACACATGTGCACACAGATGCCTAATCACACCTACACATACCTGTGGCATGCCACACACATTATCTACCTAGCTATCTATCCATCTAAACTTGCACACACTCTCACACACACATACATGTATACCCATTCTCATTTTGGGGTCCCCAGGGGTCAGGAAAGAAGCCAAAATGTTTCCCCACGCTGCCCAGATCAGCACTTCTGGTAAACTGATGGTGAAGTGGGGGAGTGAAAGGCGGCGGGGGAGAGAGAACAAGAGCAAGCCCGGGCCCTGTCCCAGTTCATCTAGCTGAGGCTTTGAGAAGCTAAAGACCTCTCTTCCCCTCTCAAAAGGCCATCGGCCCCATCTGCCCCAGCCCCAGGTGTTTCAGGAAGTAACCTGAATAACCCAGGAACTCTGAGTTTGATAAGCATCATTGCAAAGTAAAGGGCCATCGAGTACTCAAAAAGCATAAAAATCACAATATGACTTCTCACAATCGGTTTTCTGGAAGTGGTCCATGGCCTGGTTCTCAAGGTAGAAAGAGCCTCAGCCACCTTTGCCAGCTGCACAGGGCTTACCTGCATGGACGGACCCTCTCCCCTAGATGCCAGGCTGTTGAACTCTCCCCACAGGCAGGTAGGGCCCTGTACCTAGTAGCTGACGCTCTAGGCTCTGTGGACATCCTGGGCCTGGGGGCTCCAAGGGACATCCGATCAGGGAGACTGCTGCTTGGAGAAGCTGAAAGCATAGCATTGAATGGAGGTGCCCTCGAGGGAAGCCACTGCTTGGCATCTTCGTGCCCAGTTCCCAGCCCAGCCCTGGCATGCACTAGAGGCTCTAAATCAGTTTGCGACCCAGCTGTTAGTGGAATGAAGTAAGTCTGTTTCTTCTGTACTGACGTGGAAAGACACTCACTCTTTATTATTAGCGAGAAGAGGACATTGCAGGGCAAAGGGAACGTGTGATGTGTGTCTGGATCTCAGGATCGAGATCTGACCTGTTGTAGTGGGTACCTGGGGGAAGAGAGGAAACCAGACAGCTACTTTCCTCTCTGCTTCTTCTGTTGAAACGTTTTAAAATGAGCACTGTCTTTTGCCCCAACGGTAAATTAATTTGCAATTAATTGAGGGAGACTAATGGGTCAACAGATGAATTATAATACAAACAGAAAGAGATTATAGCCACTTGAGATGTCTGTAGTCTCTACCTGCGCCAAACTTCTTGATTCCTTCCCCCCACCCAATCACCTTTCTCTCTGTTCATACACTCTTCAAAGGAAAAAGAATTTTCTTCCCTCCCCTAAATCTGCCATCCATTTGCCCTTTAGCCTCCCCATTTCATAAAAGACAAAACAAAACTCTTTGTACACATGTACACACACACACACACACACACACACACACACCAAATCCTATATTGTGATATAGTCACAATATATTCAGCTGTTATTCCCCCTTGGGAGACATTACCCCCCCTTTTTTTTTTCTTAATTGGCTTGTCTGGATTGTTACTTTGCAGTGACAAATATTAAGCTAGAGCCAAATGTAGTAAGCCATAATAAAACATAATTGAGTAAGGCTTTTGAACAGTGAGTAATGATATGCTCTTACGTCCTCTGATCAGGGTATCATTCTGCTCTGCTGTGTATTCTGTGGTCCTCTCTAAGAAAGTCCATTTTTTCAAGTCAGCTTCTGGGACCAGAGGACAAGAGGGTAGGAAATGAGTCCTTCAATGGAGACAAGGACCCCGTGCAGCACAGTCACTGCTCATATTTCTAATCCCTCCAGCCCCTCCCCGTGGATTCTCCAGTGGCTCACTACATTCAGAAAAACAAATCCAAACCCAAATTTCTCAGCACAACATAGGAGGCCGCCACGATTTGGCCTCGACGACCCTCTCTGACCTCATCTCCAGTGACGGCTCTCCCTTTTATCACGTTCCGGCCACCCTGGCCCTCTCCTGCCTCCAGCCTTGCTGTTCCCTTTGCCTAATCCTCGTCCTACCTTTCTTGGCAAGTCCAGCTCTTTGTTGCCATACCATTTCGAGCCAACATGTCTTTTTCTCAAAGACATCTTCCCTAATCGCTTTTGGAAAGACCGCCCCCTCCTCCCCACCCATCTAGTCTCTCTACCCAGTTTCACTGATCACTATCCAAAAAGATCCAAAATGATTTATTTGCTTTTTGACCATCTGTCCACCCCACTAGAATGTGAGCTCCACAAGAGCATGGAACTTGTCTATTTTGATCACTGTGGATTCCATAGTGCCTAGAATAGCATCAAGCTCCGAGTAGGTGCTCAATAAATATTTGTTAAATGAATGACTGGGTAGCTGCTCAGCTCCTCGAAGCTGCTAGAAATGCCCCTTGTCTGGGTCCTGGGGGAGGTCAGGGCTGAATGTGTGCTGCTGTGATTACAGACGGAGTCCTTCAAGCTGAGTGAGCCCTACAGCCAGTGCACAGAGGACTGGAGTGACGTGCTGATCACGAACATCTACAATGCTACGTATTCCCTCCAGGTACAGGCTGGAGGCAGCACCCAGCCCCGGGTTGTGGCCTGGACCCAGGAAACAAAGTTATATATAGGCTGGGGTGTGTCTGGGACTGGGAACTGTGGTTAAAATCCTGGGGTGCATCCAAGGACCTCAAGAGCAAATGATGCCAGCTGGTTCCGTCCTCTTCAATCCATCTGTAACCAGAGCTTAATTGATTCACTGAGGTTTGCATAGAACAGAATGTACGGCTGAGATCCACTTCCTAAGTGGGCCTTGGCGAGTGAGGGACAGGAGGAGGAAGCCGTCTGGGAGAGGCACTGGGTGAGGGGTGCCCTTCACCCACTGATGGCTTTGGGCAAGTTGTGTGTGCCTCAGCAGTCACTCGGGGAGTTTGGATTGGATCGGGGGCTGCTGAGTGGCAGCTCCCAGGTCCCTTCTACCCTGCTCACCTGGTTTTTCTGGATGGTGTTTAAAAGTCAGGGAATTTCACAAGAAAACCCAGATTTCTAGCTTCTCTTGAAAAACAAGATCTGGCAACATCGGACCCATATTCCTACAGGATAAACAGTGGGTGGAGTGGCCTTATCAAACGAGACATGTTCTCTGGTTCCCCATGGTCTCCACCACCCGCTAGTGTATTACCTATGTCAACCCTTGAGTGAGATCACCTGTTACACTGCCTCCTGTTCTGGCAGTCGGCCCTTCGCCTCCCACCAGGACACTAAGAGAGCCAATGAGAATCATCCCAGCAGAACAAAAGGACCGGGTGTCCTGAGTGCACTGAGTCCACTAGCTTCCACCAGAGCTGAGCTGAGGGGTGGTGGAGACACTGAGTAAAAAGAGACTAGTAGTCAGACAATGTCTGCTTGTAAGACATAGAAACACATTCACACTGACTTCAAGACCAAAAAGAAAAGGTGGCGGGGGGGGGGGGGGCGGTCAGCTCATTGGAAAGATACTCTGGATAATATTTAGTGAGAGGCTACCATTTACAAACACTTTACATCTTTCAATTCATACTCACAACAACTTCATGAAGTAGGTCTTGTTATACTTATTTCAAAAATGAAGAAACCAAAGCATCAGAGAGATTAAGTAACTTGCCTGAGGTCACACAGCTGGGAGGTAGCACAGCTGGTATTTGAACTCAAGCAGCCTGCCTTCCGAGCCCACACCGTTAGCTTTTATGCTATAAGCTTCATGGATATTATGATCCCCAGGGATCCAGCCTGGAGGGCTTGGACCTGAGAATTGGAAAGTTGGGGGCTGAGTTTGTTTCTCTGTTTCTTAGCACCTGCTCCAAGTTTCCCACTTATATCTGGGTCAGCACTTACATGATGGAAAATGACCACCGCAGCTCTAGCTCAACCTGGCCTCCACATCTGTTTAAATTCCCAATAAATTTTCTAGCTTTGTCCCTGTGGCCCTATCGGCTGTGACATGAGGGGTACATTTATGCTGTCTGCCAAGGCTGTGGGAAGCTGACCCTCTTCAACTGAGGGATGTAGGGAGGGGGTCTGTGGCATCCACAAGGAGGTTAAGGGAATTCCTGGGTCTTGTCTTTCAGATCTGCCTTCACTCATGCTTCCAGGCAAAGATGGTGGAGAAATGTGGGTGTGCCCAGTTCAGCCAGCCTCTACCTCAGGGAGTCAACTACTGCAACTACCAGCAGCACCCCAACTGGAGTGAGTGAGACCCACTCCCGCCTTGCACACCCTAGGAGCGGGGTCAGCCCAGCCCTGGCAATAGCTAAGGCGCTCCCGGGACCCTGCCCCTATGGCCTTTGGCCTGAGGGAGATATTGATAGAGAGACACGGACCAGTTTCACTCCTGTTGTGAAGCCTGGCTTGAATTCTACTTTCTGATTAAGGATCAAATGCTACACTCCAGCTCGTGCTAAAACCTTGACCACCTCTGTCAGCTCCAGGAAGTAGGAACTATTGATAGTATCCTCTGACAGAAGAGGTAACTGAGGCTCAGAAAGGTTAAGCAACTTGCCCAAGGTCACACAGCCAGGGAGCAACAAAGCTAGACCCAAAGCAACGGCTGCTGACCTGCCCCCCACCCTAACTCATGTTCTTAGCTGTGGCAGTATTCTGTCTCTCAAAATCACAAGCCGGAAATTGTTTCCAGAGAACTAGTGTTTGTAGAAAGTGGAAGGTGTTGAGGGAACTTCCCTGGTGGTCCAGTGGTTAAGACTCCATGCTCCCCATGCAGGGGGCCTAGGTTCGATCCCTGGTCAGGGAACTAGATCCCACATGCATGCCACAACTAAGACCTGGAGCAGCCTAAATAAATAAATAAATATTTAAAAAAAAAAAAAAAAAAAGAAAGTGGAAGGTGAAATCATTAAAAAAGAGACTGTGAGGGCACCACTGGAAAACGCTAGGAAAGGTCCTGTGACCCCAAAGCTCATGCCACCCCGCACTCTGTTCCTCAGTGTACTGCTACTACGAACTGCACCAGGACTTTGTCCGGGAAGAGCTGGGCTGCCAGTCGCTGTGCAAGGAAGCCTGCAGGTGGGTGGACCCAAAGCAGCGGGGTGAGCAGGGCTGGGCTGGGCCAGGCCTCCCACCCTCACTCCATACCCTTCTCCACGTAGCTTTAAGGAGTGGACGCTGACCACCAGTCTGGCGCAGTGGCCATCTGAGGTTTCTGAGGTGAGCTTTCTGTCCGCTCTTCCCGCTGGAGTCTTCAGCCTGGAGCCTCATGTCCTGATTGTGTCCTCTGGCCTCGGGGGTGATCCACAGGGGAGGACTGGGTCAGGGGCTGGGGCTGAGAGGGGAGGGCAGACAGGCTGGCTCTGGTCTCTCCAGGCATCCGCAGGCCACTTCTTTCTCCACCACAGAAATGGTTGCTGTCCGTTCTCACTTGGGACCAAGGCAAAATAAAGAAAAAACTCAACAAGTAAGTTGACCTCCGCCCTGCTTCCTCTGCCTCCGCCGGCCCCCGTCCCAGCCGCCTCACTTGATTCCTCAGTGCCAAACTCTCTCCTTTTCATTCATTCATTCATTCATTTCTTTTTTTTTGCGGTATGCGGGCCTCTCACTGTTGTGGCCTCTCCCGTTGCGGAGTACAGGCTCCGGACGCACAGGCTCAGCGGCCATGGCTCACGGGCTTAGTTGCTCCGCGGCATGTGGGATCTTCCCGGACCGGGGCACGAACCCGTGTCTCCTGCATCGGCAGGCGGACTCTCAACCACTGTGCCACCAGGGAAGCCCCATTCATTTCTTTATGCAACAAATATTTACTGAGTTCTTATCATGAGCCAGGCCCTGCTTGAAGCCTGGGGCTCTCAGACTTTCTGACCATGACCCACAGTATGAAAATACTTTTTCCACTGTGGCCCATTGAATACATAACTGAAATAAAAGTGTCATGAAACAGTCCTCCCTTATGATGTACAACGCATTCGGGCTGCTTCTCAAATGTTGCACCCTCGTGTACCAAGCCAATTGTTTACATCCATCCCGATTGGTCACAGCACAATTCTGTGCATGCAATCTGATCTTTTCTATTTCATTTTGTAAAAGGTACTGGTCATGACCCAGTAAGTTTATCTCATGGCTTCCTGATGTGTCTTGACCCACCTGGAAAAATACTCCTTTGAGCCATGCAGCTTCTAATTCCACTTGAATTTTCCACATCAAAATTCACTTCCGGGCTTCCCTGGTGGCGCAGTGGTTGAGACTCCGCCTGCTGATGCAGGGGACATGGGTTCGTGCCCCGGTCTGGGAAGATCCCACATGCCGCGGACCGGCTGGGCCCGTGAGCCATGGCCGTTGAGCCTGCACGTCTGGAGCCTGTGCTCCGCAATGGGAGAGGCCACAACAGTGAGAGGCCCGCGTACCGTAAAAAGGAAAAAAAAAAAAAAAAAAAAAAAAAAAAAAAAAATTCACTTCCAAGGGACCTTTAGCAAAAATCAGCCAGGGCAGAGTTCAGGGACCTCAGCAGATGGAGACAAAGATGGGAGAGGGTGGGGGTGGTTGCCGTGCGAACCCACATCTCTCTGGGCCACTACTGTCTCCGCAGTGCCCAGCCCTGGGCCAGATCTTTCTAGGTTTGAATACCAGCTCTGCCAATCATGAGCTATGTAGTCTTGGGCAAGTTACTTATCCGATCTGTGTCTCAGTTGCCATATCTGTAAAATGGGTATGATGAAAACATACCTGCCTCATAGGGTGGTTGTGAGAATTAAATAAGTTGACTCACATAAGGTTCTTGGAACACATAAGGTTCTTCCAGTGCTTGGCAACACGGGAAGTGGTCAATAAATGCTAGCGGTTATTATGGTTATTATCGTTATGACCTTATACCCAGCCTGCCTCGCTCATTTACATCACTCGCCTGTCTCCCGTACATGTTTTAGACTGCAATCAAACAACTACAATGTCCAGGTTTAATGAAGAACATTGTGCTGTGGGAATGCAGCTGAGGGAACTTAGTCTACAGGTGGGGAAATGGTTTTTGAGTGTACAGGTGGGGAAGTGGTTTTTGAGTGAATGAATGAACCAGCCCCAGGCCAGAGATGTGCTCTGTGGTGCAGAAGGAAACCCATAAACCAGGTTCTAAGACCCTGTGGAGCTCAGAGCCTGGTCCGTGCTGGGGGCTGGGGAGGAGAGAGAGAGCCATGCTGAGAGGCTGTCCATCTGATAAAGTGCAAAGGCCTCCAACTCACCTTGGCCCTGCCTATTGGAATCTTTACAGGACAGACTTGGCCAAACTCTTGATATTCTACAAAGACCTGAACCAGAGATCCATCGTGGAGAGCCCTGCCAACAGCGTGAGTGGCTTCCTTCTGGGACCCGTCCAGGGTCTGCGTGTGTACGCATCTGCCTGGCCTTGGGGAGCAGAGTCAGATTGTGGGGATCCAGCCTGAGCTCGTAGGGCCACCAAAAGCCAACCAAGCCTCAGATCAGGCAGAGTAAGAGGCGACAGGAAAGCTGCCCCCATTTTGCCCCAAAGCTGTTCCGGGCCAGGGCTAGCCAGTGACTCCCTTGGGAACTGGGGTCTCTGCATGAAGCCAACTTGGCGGGGGTCCCTCCTGACAGTCTGGCTTGGCCTCCCTTGCAGATCGAGATGCTTCTGTCCAACATCGGTGGCCAGCTGGGCCTGTGGATGAGCTGCTCCATCGTCTGCATCATTGAGATCATCGAGGTCTTCTTCATCGACTCCCTCTCCATCGTCGCACGCCACCAGTGGCACAAAGCCAAGGAGTGGTGGGCCCGGAGACAGGCGACCACCTGCCCCGAGGCTCCCCCCAGCCCTCAGGGTCAGGACAACCTGGGCCTCGATGTAGACGATGACCTGCCCACTTTCACCTCTGCCTTGTGCCTACCTCCAGCCCCGGCAGCCCAGGTGCCGGGCACGCCTCCCCCTAGATACAACACCTTGCGCTTGGACAGGGCCTTCTCTCGCCAGCTCACAGACACGGAGGTGCCAGCTGAGTCCTGAGGCAGGCTGGGGAAGAGAGACCGAGCCAGGACCACCCGCCATGGTCTGAGAACTTAGATCCCGTCTCCTGCACGCAGAGCGGATCCTCTGCACCCCCTCTGGGCTTTTCAGAGACATTGACTACAAGTCTACTTTGAACGAGGCAGGGCCTGGGCACGTGCAGGGAACTGTTGGACCCCACCCAGCAATGCTCACAGCCGCCCAGGATGAGATAGTTCCTGCAGCCCAAACCCTTAGGACATCTGCTGCCGAGACAGATGGGGCCGAGGAAACGCGGCCGGCCTGGACAAAGGCCAGGAGTGAAGCCTGACAGAGTTCTCCGCCAGATCCGCAGAGAGAAAGACTCTTCCAGAGCCCGGAGCTGGGGGTTCCGGCCACTCCCGCAGCCTGGGCTGGGACCCAGGGATGTGACCTTAGGTGTTGAGGCCTGACAGTCTCTGCCTGCTGCCAAAGATAAGGAGGAGGCAGCTCCAGGCCTGGAGCTGGAGCCGTTTATGAATAACCTGCTTGATCACTGATATTGCGGCAAGGTCTGCTCTGTGCCCTGAGGCAGGAGCTGGCCCAAAGTGCCCGGAGTATGTAGAGGGGGAGGGGGCACTAGAGGGAGGGCTGCGGGGGAGGGGGGGGCGGTGCCAGGAGGTCCTCACTCCAGGGTGGGTGTGGGACATATTCTGGGCAGCTAAGCCAGTGCTCGGGGCCCTTTCCCCAAGCAGAGAAGGGCCAGGAAAAGCACATTGTTGGACACTGCTGTCCAGTGGTAGCCCGAGCCGTAATGGATTATCTCCTGATAACCCACCTCAGCTCCTCCTCCAAGGCAGACCCTGTACCCCCACCACCAATGGCCTGCGCCTCACCAACAAGCCAGCCACGGGGACAGCCGCCGCCTGGCATATTCACACCTTCCAGGGAGATAATAGCTAGCATGTATTAAGCGCATAGTAGGTGTTCAACATCAGCTCAAGGGCAGTGTTCTGGCTGCTCTCCTAAACACTCACAGAGATTGGCATAGGAGACTGCAAACGACAACACACAGGCCAAATCCTATTTTTGCTTGTGACCTAAGACTGAGTTGGATGGGTTTTGGTGGTTTTTTTAAAAATATTATTAAAAATATCAAAAGAAGGACAGTTTGTGACCTGAAAATTATACGCAATTCAAATATCAGTGTCCGTAATAAAATTGTATTGGAACACTGTCACGCCCATTCGTTCACTAATTGTCTATGGCTGTGTTTGTTCTACCATGGCTGGCAGAGGTGAGTAGCTGCAACAAAAACTCTACAGCCCCCAAAACCAAAAGTGTTTCTTCTCTGGCCCTTTACAGAAGAAAATACCTGCCAACCCCTGGACTAGCACAGTAAGTAGGTATCCCACTGTATGGATGAAGAAACTGAGGCATAGAAATGTTGAGTTACTCGCACAGGGTGACACAGCTAGGAAGTTGCAGAGCTGGGATTCGAACCCAGGCACTGTGACTCCAGACCACGCCCCCCACCCTGTGCACTTTATCACTCCATCATTTCGCATCCAATCAGTGTCTGTGCCTTTTATGTGTGAGGCTCACGTCAGTTCGGGTGGGAAGAGGGGTAGGCTCCCCACCTGGTTGTAGGACAGAAGGAAGTCCCACATCCGTGGGTGTGGAGAGGACTGCATCCAGGACTGCTTCCCGCTCAAGCAGAGGCAGAAGTCTTGGTGAAAGAGCAGGGACTGGGGGACCCTGCCTGGCCCAACCCAACCTCAGACCTGTGGCTACCAGAGCCATCTCTGCCACCTGCAGTGGCTCCTCTGACCCTCGCAGGTGGGACGCTGCTAGGAGGCACGGCAGCCAGCAGAGAGATGGTCACCGTGACCCCTGGCTCCCCTGAGGAGTGGGTTCAGAAGCCAGGGCTGATGCAGGCAAGCATCAGGTTGCCAAAGGCAGGAGCCTGGCTCCTGTCCATGCTGGGCTGGGGTGGCCTCTGCCAGTGCCGACAGGGAACTTGTAATGGATGCCTACCTGGGCATTGCCTGGAGAGAGCTTCCTCCTCCTCTCCAAAGCAGGAGGGGTGCGGGCCAGGCCCTCAGATTCATGGAATTGATCTGCCTCAGCATGACATCACAGGCAGGAACATGTTCAGCGGGGCTCAGCTTTTGCTGGCTTTGTTAAAGCTGAGGCCAAAAGCATCTGGAGGCAACAGTCACCCATATCTCCCCCAGCATATACCCCACGGCCCAGCCATCTCCTTCCTGCCCAGCACCCAACCTTGTGCACCTGGAATGCCAAATACTGCCCTCTCTCCACCTCCACTCATCCTTCCAGGTACAGATATCACCACTTCTGTAAAGTCTTCCCATACTTTCCCTTACCCCAAGAAGTTGGAGCTTTCTCTCTTACAGAATTTCCATCCCCTAATACAATTTTTTAAAATGTTTTTTTAAATATTTTTAAATTTTATTTATTTATTTTTCGCTCTGTCAGGTCTTAGTTGCAACAAGCCAGATCTTCGTTGTGGGTTCTTTTGTTGTAGCACACGGGCATAGTTGCCCCACAGCATGTGGGATCTTAGTTCCCCAACCAGGGATCGAACCCGTGTCCCCTCATTGGGAGGCAGGTTCTTTACCACTGGACCACCTGGGAAGTCCCACCCAATACAATTTTTTATCCATGTATCTGTCTCATTAAACAGTGAATGCTTTGAGGGCAGGAATTGTGTCTTACCCCTTTGTCTCCAAACTGGAGTAGGATTGCATACAGTGATGGTATTTGGGGAAAGTTTATGGAGCTAATCAAAAAAATAACAATCATAACAATGGCTAATATTTGACTGAGCACTTATTGTTGGCCAGAGAATCTGCTGAGAACTCCACACACGTCAGTTTGTGGAATTCTCACAGCACAGGTATTCGTACAAAGAAGGAGATGGAGGCACAGGGCACCATCCCTATGGGTCCCATTCTCACGGCCCCAGTCACTAGTAACTGGTGGACACAGGCCTGCCCCAGAGCTCGTGCGCTTAACCACTGTGCAAACTGCCTTTCAGATGGAAGCTTCTCCCCAGAGGCCAAGTCCACATGCCCCTGAAGAGGTCCCCTCCAGTGTTCTCTGGCTTCAGGTGTTCTTCTGCCAGGACAGAGGTGGGTGGGGGGGACAGGGGGGACTGCTTCATTCCCAGAGCCCTGGGTAAGTAGCCACATGGCCAGGAGTTACTGACTCTAAGGGACAATGGCTCCACGTGCAGGTGGTGGCAACGTTTGTTCTCGACACGCCCTTGTTCTTCTCAAACTGAGCTCCCAAGCTCACTGCTTTTCTGATCTCCCTTCTGGGCCTCTGAGTCCCAGCCCCAAGCATTTCACAGCCCATAGAATGTCTCCCTGATGATAGAGGTGTCTCAAACTCAACATGTCCCTGCGGAGCCTGAACCCCAAGGGGTGATATCGGATAGACTCCAGCCTCTCCTGGAGTTGAAGACTCAGGAGAGAGGTCTGGGCCAGAGAGACACATGAGGGGGTCGGCAAGGGTGGGTTGAGGTCACGTGGAAGAAAAGAGGAAGAGAGAGTTGACGACGGGACCCTGAGACCTCTACATTTAAGACGCAGCTGGAGCACAAGATGGAGCCGAGACAAAAGGTAGAAGCATCACAAGGCTCCATCCTCACGAATCTCCCAGTCCCCCAGCTCTCCTCCCTCCCATCCCAACTCCACGCTGTGCCCGGAGATGTCTCCACGAGGAACGCCCATCACAGATGTCCCGCCGAGATGCCTCTGGAGGCCCCCCCATCACCTCGGTCACATCTTCCAAGTCACAGGACCTACCCTACAGTGGTGGTGACTTTAGGTGGCCCACAGACTTAATTACAATGCCGAACTCTGATCTTTCTCCACTAACCCTCCAAGACCAGGTACAGATGTCACCATCTCTGGGAAGTCTGCCTTGACCCCCCCTTGCCTGCCCCCAGCAGATGGGAGCTTTAAGTACCATTGACTGACAGAACAAGAACGCCATTCCGTTCTTCAACGTGCAAAGACATCAGTTCCCAGCGTGGGGCTCGTAGGTCTCTAACAGTCTCTAACGGGTGCTCAGCTCTCTTTTCTAACAAAGAGAGAGCTGCCCCAGAGGCCATAGATTTCTAGCTATCAAGCCAAATTTAATTGCATCACTGTGTTTATTTTACACTGCCTATGTTTTCTCAGTTAGCTTCTGCTTATTGTAAGCAGGAACGGTGTTTCCCTTAGTCACTGGTTGGACAGTGTTTATTCATTTAACAGCTGTTTATTGAGCACTGCGTTAGTTTCCTGTGGATGCTGCACCGAATTCCCGCAAAGTGAGTGGCTTAGAACCACAGACGTTTATTCCCTTACAGCTCTGGAGGCCAGAGTTGTGAAAGGAGCCTCGTGAAGCTAAAATCAAGGTGTCGGCCGGGCTGGGCTCGCTCAGAGGCTCTAGGTGAGAATCCATCTTCTTGCCTTTTCTGGCTTCTAAACTGCATTCCTCTTCAGGGCCAGCAGAGTAGCATCTTGCTTCCGTTGTCACATTGACTTCTGCTGCAACCAAACCTCCCTCTGCCTTTTTTTTTCTCTTTGTTAAATAAGGATAATTGTGATTATATTTAGGGCCACCCAGAGAACCCAAGATAGTCTCCCCATCTCAAGATCCCTAACTTAATCGTGTCTGCAAAGGCTCTGTGTGCCACAGAGGGTAACATTCACATGTTCCAGGGATTAGGACGTGCACATCTTGCGGGGGGCGGGGGGGGGGGTCCATTATTCAGCCTCCCACAACTGCTTACTCGGTGCCAAGCACTGTTGTAGCAGCTGGGGATGCACGTGTGGGGCAAACAGACAAAGCTCCCTGCCCTTGTGGCACTCACACCCTCCTAGGGGGAGAGACAGACACAGAGACGATCTGCCTTAGAAGTGAGTACCCTGGATAGCATGTCAGAGGGTGAGAAGTGCTATGGAAAGAAGAAAATGTAGAGCAGGGTAGAGAGGGCCTGGGAGTCTGGGGGCAGACAGAGGGGCCAGTCTCTGTGTTATGTGGTCAGGGGAGACCTTTGTGCAAGGGCATTATCTGAACAGCTTGAGGGAGTCATTCATGCAGACATATCTGGGAAAATAACTTTCCGGGCAGAGAGAAAAGTCAGGGATAATGAAACAGTTTCCTTTTGCAAGAAATTCATTTGCAACGGAATAGTACGCAGCCATAAAAAGGAATGAAGCACTGATACGTCTACAACACGGATGAACCTTAAACCCACTATGTTCAGTGAAAGAGGCCAGCCACAAAGGCCACACATCGTGTGATTCCATTTATATGAAATACTCAGTATAAGTAAATCCACGGAGACAAAGTAGGTTAGTAGTTGCTGGGAAGAGGGGGAGGGAAGAGTGAGGAGTGACTGCTCAGTTGGGTACAGGGTTTCCTTTGGGGATGATGAAAGTTCTGGAACTGTACTGAGTGCCACTAAGCTGTACACTTTAAAATTTTAAGTTACGTGACTTTTACCTCAATAAAAAAAAGTCCAAAAAATCATTTAATTAAAAGAGTGAGTTGGGCTTCCCTGGTGGCGCAGTGGTTAAGAATCCGCCTGCCAACGTAGGGGACACGGGTTCAAGCCCTGGCCCGGGAAGATCCCACATGCCGCGGAGCAACTAAGCCCGTGCGCCACAACTCCTGAGCCCACGTGTCACAGCTACTGAAGCCCGTGCGCCTAGAGCCCATGCTCTGCGACAAGAGAAACCACGACAATGAGAAGCCCGCGCACCGCAACGAAGAGTAGCCCCCGCTCACAACTAGAGAAAACCCGCGTGCAGCAACGAAGACCCAACGCAGCCAGAAATTTAAAAAACAAATAAATACATACATTTATAAAAAAATAAAAAATAAATTAAAAAAATAAAAGAGTGAGTTGACTTAAAGAAAAATGGTAAGTGAAACTATAAAGAAAAGCAGGATGCACTGATCACAGAAGTCAGGATAATGGAAATTTCTGGAGGTGGGGGGCCGGAGTGGAGGCGATCAGAGGTCTCCACGTGGAGAACTGGCTGTCAGTGATCTCCTCTTCATCGGGAGTACAAACACGGGTGTTTGCTCTCCTGTTTTTTAAAACCACATACATGTTCTACGCATACCTCTATAGTGCATGATTTTACAGAGTTTTTTAAAACTCAGAAAACAAAGAGAATGATGAGTAGGCAGTAACATAGGTATTGCATGGATGTTAATAACATCCTAAAAGCAACGCGGTGTTCCAGGAAATGCTTCCAAGTGGCAAATCTCTCTGTGGCTCTGTCCCCTCCCTCCTCCACTGAGGCAGCCCCGGAGATGGCCGGCAAGGTATGCCCCAGGGTGGGTACCCTGGGAAGGTCCCCACCAGGCCCAGCTCTGGCCTAGGCAGCCACAGTCACCTCCCAGCAAGCTGGAACTGTTCCAGCTCCTTCTTTCCAGAGGCGGGACCAGCCTGGTGCATCAGCAGGATTCCTGAGACACATGCTCTAATTGCAGGCTGAGGGCTGAAGGCCCCTCATTCATTGTGCCCAGCTGGAGCTGGAAGGAGCCAGAAGAGGAGGTGGAATGAGCTGATTGTTCACAGCTCCTTCCCCGCCTCCGGGAACACTCCTGGAGCAATGTTCCCAGCCATGTCTGCTCACATCTCGGGCCAGATCTGCAGGTGTTTGTTCGACAAATTCTATTTCACAGCTCTGCTTGTTGACTAACTACGTGTACTCAGGAATCTGACAGTTGTCTTTTGGTATTTTTAAATAACATTATCAAAAATACAAATTTATATTTGTACAAAAGTAATAAATCTTGTGTTAGGAATCTTGTCACAAGTGCCAAAAACCTAACTCACATTGGATTAAGAAAATTTTGGCTCAGATAATTGGAAATGTGTCTCTAGCTTCAGGTATGGTTGGATCCAGAAACTCGAATGATGCGATCAGAACTCTCACTGCCTCTCCTCTGCACTCTCCTTCATGTTCGCTCTATTCTCAGACACACTCCCCCCTACAGAGTGGAAGCCCCAGACATGTGTCCCATCTTTCACACCCCCAAAACGAAGAGAGTTTCTCTCTTACAACTATTCCTAAAAGCAAAATTATTTAATGGTTTTGCATTGGACATACTTGAGACTTTTTCTTGAACCAATCACTGTAGCCAAAGAGATGAAACACTGTGATTGTCTGGGCCTGGATTGTGTACTTCTTTCTTTATTCCCCGCCCCCCCACCCCGCCCATAAGGCTTGTGGGATCTCAGTTCCCTGACCAAGGATTGAACCCAGGTCATGGCAGTGTAAGCCCGGAATCCTAAACACTAGGCCACCAGGGAGCTCCCTGTGTACTTATTTCTGTATTAGGGGAGCATCCTCCCCCGAGAAACTATACTGAAAGAGAGTGGGGTAAGGGGTGGTTGCTCAAGAGCCACTAGGGTGCTGCTATCACAAGAAGAAAGAATGGTTCCACCAGCACAAGCAATAGGAACCCACTACACATTGTAGAAAGTTAGAAAGTTTCAGACAAGCACAGAGAAAATAGAGACCAGCCATTATCCCACCATAACAGTCTTTCTCCGTAGATGCTCTGGGTTACTCTTTCATGTGGGAGGGAACTCAGTCAAGCTCAGAGGATGCCCCAACCCAGCAACATGACAGTGATACAAGTAAGAGCACGAGAACGAGAAGAAAAACAAAGGGTCCTTTGGTGAGACAATGAGGCTGGCTATCCACGGTTCCCTGCCAGCCTCCCCTACCACTCTGTCCCCAGGTCCCCACCAAGCTCAGAGCACACTTCTGCCTCCTCTGACACCTCCACTCACCCATCCATCCATCATCAGTTCATTCATCCACTTCTCCGTCTATTCACATATCCATCCATCCAACCTATCAACCACTTACCCACTAATTATCTTTCCAGCTGTTAAGTCAGACTGGGCACCTGAGAAATCACCACGCTGGACCTCCATATAGATGCAGGTCTGGGGACCCGGCCCTTCATATCCTTGATGGACAGTTTATAGAGATGCACAGGCTTACAGAACACAACGGGAGCCAAGGGGGGTGTCTTCATCACTTTTCCCCCCGGGGCAGAGATGTCAGGAAAAAGAGGATGATTGGGGAGGTCACTAGCTGGTTCTCCAGATGGAAAATTGGATTTGGATTTCTGAGTCAAGGACTGAGATCTTGGAATAATGTTCCAGGCCCTCCTGAGTGATGGGTACAGCTCATGGAAAAAGGGGAGACTATAGTTGCCCTGAGCCAGCTTGCTCCAGAGTTTTTACACTGAGTTCGAGAAAAAGGAAAAAGAACAGGATCAGGGCATGGAGTTAACCCATGGCCACAGGAGGGCCCAGCCCACAGTCAGGGTCAGGAGTCAATCTGTGGTCAGGATCCGGTTAGCGCCAGGCCCAGTGCATGACTAGGTCTCTGGTCCTGCTGACCCCACTTTGTTCTCAGGCTTTCGGTGGAGGCCACTTCCTTGCCTGCAGTCATTTCTCGAGGTGGGCTCACCTTCCCCCAGACCCTCTCTGCCACTTCCATGCCCCTCCTTCCAGCCTTCTTCCTGTGAAGCTCTTGCACCTGATACACACAATCACCCTCTATCATCCAGAGCCCTGTTCACATCCCCCGGGAGACTTCGGTCCCTGATGCCCTGTTTTCTTCTTGAAGTTGTGCTTTTTCTGTGGTGGCAGATACCCCAGCTCACACTGGCGTCTGCAAAGGGTGGGGTTGGAGACTATTTTGACTTATTTATTTATTTGGTCATGCTGCGGGGCACGTGGGATCTTAATTCCCCAACCAGGGATCGACCCCGCACCCCCTGCATTGGGAGCATAGGGTCTTAACCGCTGGACCACCAGGGAAGTCCCTGTTTTGACTCATTTAAATGAAACATGTAGATGCATCTAGCTTTGGGCGTGGATGGACGCAGCTGTTCAGTCAGTCACTGGGGCTTCATCTATCCCTCTCCCCCACTTCCCTGATCAACTTGCCACTTCTCAAGACCACTTCTCTCCATACAGTGGGAAGACGGCCTCTGACCCCCACCCCCACTATCCCAAGCCTATGTTGCTTTGACAGCTCATTGATGTCAAAGAAAATGAGATCCTCCTTCCCCAGCATACATATATCAAACTCACTAAGGGACTCTGACTGGTCCTGCCTGGGCCACATGCCCAGCTCTACTAATCACTGTGGCTGTAGGATGGTGCACTCCCATTGGCCATGTCTGTGTCACATACCCACCCCTGATAAGGGTGAGTTCCATGCAAACAAATCACACGGATCCCCAAAGAATGGTGGCTGAGCAAACTAGCATAGATCCTCACCTTGAGCAAATTGAACTTGAACTGTGAATGACCCACTCAACCGGAAGACCTCACAATTCCTTGAGTTCCCTCACTCAGATAGCTTCATCTCCATTCCTCTGTAGCCACCCACTCCCAAGGCTACACCTTGGATATAAACATACCCCTCATCCCTCCACATTTCCTACTCTGTACTCCCTCCACCCCTGCTTCTTGATCCAATCCGATTCTCCAGACTCCCTCAGCCTTCCCTAGCCACTCAGCTCACCAGCCCTCTTCCTTGTCTTCCTTCCATCCTAGACCCCATGTTCAAACATTGCAACCACTCCGTCACCACCATCTTCATATTCCAGCCTCACGACCCTGGTCAGTCCAAATGGGAGGTTCTCTCTTCCTACTAGGGGGTTCTCCAGTGGGGACACAGCCATATTTTGATGCCAATTGTTTATATTTATGGTAACAGTGGTTACTTGGCATAACGCTTCTCAAATTTTGATGTGCATATGATTCACTTGGAGATCAAATTTAAGATGCAGAAGCTGATTTCTTAGGTCTGAAGTAAGGTGTGCTGTTCGAACCAGCTCCCAGGTGAGGCCGGTGCTGTCAGTCCTCAGAGCACACTTTGAGCAGCCAGACCTTGGCAATACTTCAGTGTTCCTCCTACTTCGCTCCAGGGAAGAACCACCTGGGGGCACTTGTTAAATATAAAGGTTTTCAAGTCTCTTCCCTGGTTTGGGTTGGAGGCACAGAGACCCTGTGATTCTAACGCATTCCAAGTGACTCTTATCTCCTGGGACACTTGGGAAATACTGCAGTCTCACGGTCATTTGGTTGTATGATGCATTTTGGCTTCCAGACCTCCTCTATCATCCACAAGCTCCACGCTTTCCCCATCACCCCCACCTTCAGCAGGTAAGCTGGGCCCTATCTCCCAGAGAAACCCACCTCCCCAGGTGGGCTGACATAAACTCTCCTGCCAATAAACTTTAGTTATATCACCTCATCTTTTTTCTTTTCCTTTCAGTCTTTGAGAGAGAGGCACCTCCTCCAAAGGTCCCACCTGCCTTACTCAGCCAGCTTGTTCAATTACAGCTCCCCTACATGTTCACCTTCAGCCTCTGCCAGTCTCCTGGGCCCTCCTCTGCCTGTGAAATCTCTCCTGTCCTAAAATCCCACTCTCCTGATACCCTACCTTCCTCTTCCTTTCACAACCAAGCTTTGTTTGGGGTCATGTCTAACTACATTCTACAACGCTATCATGGTAGAAAAAGTGATATTTTTAGGTCAGTAAACTTATTTTTAAAACTTTTTAAAAGCTTTTTTACTTTGAAATTATTTTAGAGTTACAAGTGAGCCACAAAAATAGGACAGAGAGTTCCCGTACACCCTTCTTCCAGCTTCCCCTCATGTGAACATCTTAGAGAACTGCGGCATGTTGGTCAAAACTAGGAAACTGATGTTGGTACAATACTATGACCTAAACTACAGACTTTCTGATTTCACCAGTTTTCCCACTAACGTCCAAAAAGTGTATATTTTTAATTATACAAGGCCTACAATTAATCATTCTTTTAAAAATTAGAAAATATAAATATAAAAAGAGAAAAAAATCATGGTCACCAAAAACCACCATCCAGACACAACTATAGCTAACATTTTGTTGTTCCTCCTGCAGTGCTTTACCCATAAAAATCAATTTTTTTACAAAAATATGCTCACCCTGCCCTGCGATGCGCTTTTCCCACTAAACACTATATTGTAAATGGCCTTCCATGTTTAGTACTTATAGCTCCAGATATAATTCTTATTGTATTAAACTTTTTATTTTAACTTTTTGGTAGGCAATAGATTCACATGGTCCCAAATTCAAAAGGTAGGAAAGGGTATTTAGCAAAAATATAAATCTCCCTGCCATCTCTATTTCCCCCTCACCCAATTCCTTCCTCTGCCAAATTATTATGTACATCAAAAAATGTCAAAGGCTGAAAGCAAATTCTGGGATGAATAAACCATTGTTTTACTCAGTCAATCCCCTATTACTGGATACTTAGGTTGTTTCCACTGCTTTACATTATAAAGGACACTTTGATTTAACAACTCTATGCCTCCTCCCTTGTCCAGCTGTCCAGTTATTTCCTTAAGATAAATTGCTAGTGGAGTGGCCAGGTCAAAGTCTTGACATTTGTGGGGAGAGGGGGCGGGGTTTTTTATTTCGAATTGCTTTTTCCAAAGATTATACACGACTTCCTACAACCAGGCCCACCCAGGCTATCAGATTATACCTATCAGATAGGCCATGGTGATATTGTTTTAATCTGTATTTCTTTCATAACCAGAAAGGTTGAGTCATGTTTATTTGGTATCTATGCGCAGATGAATTTCTTGGAAGATGTCCTCGGATGACTACCTCCACTTCTTCCCTCCCCATTGACTCCTGACAATCTGGGGTCCAACTTCATCCCTCCCCAACCAAGATGCAAAGCCTGGCACATAAGTAGCCATTCAAACAATCCCTTCGCATCCTCATCCTATTTAATTTCTCTCTGTCACTGAACATTACAGACGACGTCATCCTTTAAAAAGGAAAAATTGTGGTTGTTAGACTGAGTCTTTTTTTTTAATCCAGCTTTGTTTATAGAATTCACAATCTTATGTATTTGAGTTTTGACAAACATACAGTCATGTAACCACCACCACAATCATAACATAGAATATTTCCATCACTCCAAAAAGTTCCCTTGTGCCTCTTTGTAGTCAGTTCCTCCCCAGCCACCGTCCCTGGCAACCACTAATGTGCTATAAGCGGAATCATACAGTATTCGGGTTTTTGTTTCTGGATTTTTTAAGATTCATCAATGCTGCTGCAAGTATTAGCTCATTCCTGTTTACTCCATTGTATGGATATGCCACATTTTGTTTACGCATTCCCAAGCTGATGGACTTTGGGGGTGTTTCCAGTTTGGGGCTATTTTGAATAAAGCAGTTAAGAACATTCAAGTCAAGTCTTTCTGTGAACATAAAATTTCATATTTCTTTGGTAAATCCCTAAGAGTGGAATTCTGAGTTACTGTGTAGACGTTATGTTTAACTTTGTAAGAAAATGCCCATCTGTTTCCCAAAGTGGCTGTACCATTTCACATTCCCACCAGCAGCCTATGAAAGTTTCAATTGCTACACATCTTCGCCAACACTTTAAGGTGATTCACAGTCCCACACTGATTGGTTCAGAGCTGGACATGTGACCCAGGCAGGACCAATCAGAATGAAACCCTTGGTGAGTTGTACACTGGGAAAGGAGGATCACATTTTCTTTGATGTGAATGAGCTGTCAAAGCAATATAGGCTTGAGGTGGTGCGCTTGGTATTGTTGGTCTTTATAATTCTAGCCAGATGAATAGACTTGCGGGGGTGTCTCATTGTGGTCTAAAGTGCATTTTCCTAATGACTAATGAATTTAGCATCTTTTACACATGCTTATTTGCTACTCATATACCTTCTTTGTTTAAAATTTTTAATTAAGTGAAAATTAGGGTTACACATGCCCATGGTTTAGAAATAATTCGGGACTTCCCTGGTGGTCCAGTGGTTAAGACTTCACTTCCATTGCAGGGGCCGTGGGTTCAGTCCCTGGTCGGGGAACTAAGATCCCACATGCTACACGGCACGGCCAAAAAAAAAATTCAAAAAGTACAAAAGGGAAAAGTAAATCCTCACATCTCTGATAACCCTGTGAAGGTGATGGCTGAGGAAACTGAAGCACAGGTAGCTTTCCCCCCAGTTACATAGCTAGACAGCAGTGGGGCTGGGAATTAAACCAAGGCAGTCTGGCTCCAAAGCCAGCCTTATCCATTTTTACATAAATGATAGCACATCCTGTTCTATTCTCCTTCTGATGTTTTTCACTTCAGATATCTTAGATATTGTTCCAAATTAGTACTTATTGATCTCCCTTGTTTGTTTTAATAACTCCATATATTCCACTGAAATGCATATATTCCACTGAAATGATGTCATTATTAATTTGGCAAGTCCTCTATTGATGGACGTTTAGGTTGTTTCCAACTCTTTGCTACAACAAATAATGCTGCAAGGAATATCCTTGTACAAACCTCTCTGTACCCATGTATAAGCATATCCATCCAGTGGATTCCTAGAAATGGAATTACTAAGCCAAAAAGTGTATGTCTTTACTATTTTAAAGTGTCTATTTCCCCACATCCTCTCAAACACTGTGTTAAACTTTTCCATTCTTGCCAGTCTGGTAGATTTTTTAAAAAATGCTACCTCTTCATTGTTTTATTGTACATGTCTTCTTTATGAGTGAGGTTGAGTACGTTTTCATGCCTTTAAAATTCAATTTCATTTCCTGTGAATCAGAATTCTCCTTAAGATGTTTGGTGGTCTCACAGCTAGGCCATAGTTTTGCTCTTACTTCTCTAATTTTTGGTTTTTTTTCCACTGTTGTGGCCTCTCCCGCTGCGGAGCACAGGCTCCAGACGCGCAGGCTCAGCAGCCATGGCTCACAGGCCCAGCCGCTCCGCAGCATGTGGGATCCTCCCGGACCGGGGCACGAACCCGTGTCCCCTGCACTGGCAGGCAGACTCTCAACCGCTCCGCCCCCAGGGAAGCCCCTCTGAGTTTTTTTTTCTTCTCCATCTTCTCTGCTGGCTTTCCTTCCTCCATTTTTTTCCTCTCCAAATGGCAATTCTCTATGGTTTTCTCCTTAGTCCTCTTCTCACTCTACTTTATACCCTGGGCTGTCTTGTTCTTGCCCACAGTGGACATTGTCCCCTTCTTATTTACAATTCTCATTCTCCATCTTTTTGTTTTTTTGGCCACGCGGCACAGCTTGTGGGATCTAGTTCCCTGACCGGGGATCAAACCCGGGCCCTTGACAGTGAGAGTGTGGAGTCCTAACCACTGGATCCCCAGGGAATTCCCTCATCTTCCATCTTTATATAACTTTCTGTGAGCTCCAGATCCACATTTTCAATTGCCTTCTAAACATACCTACCTTGGTACCCTTCAAACACCTCAAAAGTCTCTATATGCAAAACTGGACTCGGTCTCTTCCCTCTCCAAATCTGTTTATCTTCTCCAAATGTCACCTAATGGTGCCTCTATCTACGCAGTTAGTCAGGCAAAAAGTTAGAAATCATTCTGCCTTCACTGTCAATCCAGCCAGCCCTAGACGCTGGGCAGGCTTAAAAAGAGAGTTGACACCTGAAACTAACACAACATTGTAAATCAACTATACTTCAGTAGAAATTTTAAAAGTTAAAAAAAAGAGAGAGAGAGTTGCTCCAATGCATTGGGCCAGAGCCATAATTTAAACATCTACATTTTGCAAAACAGGACTTCATCTATGGCTCTTTGAAACCTCCTCTGGCCTACATTCTTCTCCACTTGATCCCATGATAACCCTTTTATTGCTAAATCTAGCTTTTTTGATGATATCCAAGTAAGTCCTCTTATCCTCAAATTTTTTACTGTGATTAGGTATGGTTAGTGAGTGCTGAGACTTTTCACCTTCTTGAGGTGGCCTTAGGCCTCATTTACAGATGCAGCATGTTGGGGAAGACCCAGATGTTCTGTGCTATGTCCCAGCCAAAAGGAAGTCTGGGAAGGCACAGGTCCAAGCAGGGAGCTTTCATTTGCTATTGGCTGCTGTATACATGGGACTCTTAGAAATAGCTTAAGATATACCTCCAAACTGGGGCAAAAGTTTTGCTCCTCTTATCTCTCCCAGACATACTGCAAATTTAAAAAGCAAGCCTAGACTACAATAATTGTTAACATTGATAAAACTTTTACTATATGCCAGATACCAGCCTGATATGTCATATACATAATCTCATTCCATCCTGCATCGGCCTGCAAAATGGGTACGAGTCTTATTCCCATTTTACAGAAAAGGAAACTGAGGCTCTGAGAACTTAAGTAACTTTCTTTGACTGCAAAAACCCTAGGCTTAAACATTTCACTACACTCCAGCATAGTGGTTCATTGGCGCGGAACCCTAGCCAAGGAGAAATTAGCCACAGACGCAACATCGAAGGGTCTGCCCAATTCCCAGCCCCAGCTGGCTCCCCTTGTCTGAGCCCTGTAGAACAAATTCCTGTTGGCTGCTATCAGGTGGTTCCCAGTGCAGGCTGACCTCAGGGCACCAGCCCGGTTAGGAGAGCTCAGTTCCCTCTACCCTAGGACTTATCTTGCTCCCTGGAGCTGTGACAAGGCTCCACCCACCAGTGTTCCAACATTCTTTCTGATCGCAAGCCACCATCTCCGGCCTGGTTCCTTCAAGCTGGCCATTAATTCTTTCAGTGAATATTCACTATGTAATTTGCAGCAGGCACTGAGCAGGAGACAAAAATAGTGCCTAGTCCTGTGCCATACATATACTTGGCTCTCCATAAATAATTTTTTTTAATTTTTAAAAATTTTTATTGTAGTATAACATTTACAATGTTGTGTTGGTTTCCATAAATGATTTTTAAATGAATGAATAGGCACTGCTCAGTGTAGAGGTAGAATTCCAGGTGTGAGCTCTATGTCAGGCAGAATATGAGCATTTCTAAGAGCACCGTATAGGGTATCTACTTGAGGGAACTTCCCGGAACACTTCCTAGAGGAAGTGGGGCTTAAGCTGAGGCCTGAGGCATGGCTTGCTTAGCCAAGTGAAGGAAGATGAGGCAAGGGAGAATAAGAATAAGAGGAAAAACTCTAGCCACAGAGGAAAATAGGGAAGGGTGCCACTTATAGCAAGCCAGAAACATTAAGGATCTAGAGACCCTTCCAGCTAAGCCGCACTTGAATTCATGACTCACACAAACTATGAAGATAATAGGTATGTGTTGTTGTTTAAAGCCAGTAAGTTAGGGAATCATTTGTTATATGACAATAGAGAGCTAATACACATATCGTCGTGCAGCATGTGTTCACTCAATAGTATGTTTTAGCTCTAGCCGCATTCATACATGTAGATGAGATTATTTATTTTGATGCTGTCACTCTGAAAAGTGAAAGGAGTCTCATTGTTCTAATTTTCATTTCCCTGATAACCAGGGACCATGCCCACTCAGACCCTCCCACTATCTGGCCACCCTCTCCCGGGACTCAGGAAGCATACTTGAGGCCAAGTCCTCGGCAACCCTGGACACTCTGCTCCTCAGAATACTTCCGGGGACGTTCATCTTCCAAGGGATTTCCCTTGAGCCTCCCTCCCCTGGGCAAATTCTGTTCTCTGTCACTGGCCTGACGAAATATACCTAAAAACACCACAGTCGGCCAGCTATTTCTAGGAAGCATGCAAGCTTCAGATTGTAGTCTGGACTCACCCAGTTCCAGGCCTGGGAGCCGGCTCTACCCGCTACCTTCCCCTCAGGAAAGGTGGCAGCCTACGGGAATAGGCAGAAGCCAGCCAGGCCCTGAGCCAGGGTACGGAGTCTTCCACAAAAAGCACCCAGGAATTCTGCCCTCTGGAGGGTGGCCCAATGGGGCAAAGGGGAAAAGGGAGGGAGGAGACATCAACAAGCTTCCAGCGTGAGCTTCGGGCACCTGGCTGGGCCCACGCAGCCCTGCTGATGCCCTGAGGACCTGGCCCGTGGGAACACAGGAACCGGGTGACGGCCTAGGATTTGGCTCAGAGTTGGGCTGTTCTCACAGGCCCTGAGGATTAGCCCAGGCCTCAAGCAGGGTCTGTCTGCCCGCAGCCGGAATCACCCTCCTCTAGCTACCAAGACGGCCACACTCCTCCGTGCTGAGTTGCTTTCCCCAGCTTCAGGGACACTGCCTGATGTCTGTAGGATGGCACACTGTTTATCGGGATTCAGTCCATTGCAAGGCACCATCACAATGTTCGTCATACGTACGTGACCCTGAACGATTATTTAACATCTACCTGCTGTTTTCAGTTTAAACACATTCATTGTAAGTGGAAACTTTATGTCCCTAACTGGCATCAGGTGTCAAAAAGAGAAGTCAACTACAGAATATAACAATGTTAGTAAGCTCTGTTAAACACCGTCCTCTGCATTCTTTGTTTAAAAAGAGGCTAGCTGGGCTTCCCAGGTGGCACAGTGGTTGAGAGTCCGCCTGCCGATGCAGGCGACACGGGTTCGTGCCCCGGTCCGGGAGGATCCCACGTGCTGCAGAGCGGCTGGGCTCGTGAGCCATGGCCGCTGAGCCTGCGCGTCCGGAGCCTGTGCTCCACAACGGGAGAGGCCACAACAGTGAGAGGCCCGCGTACCCGGAAAAAATTAAAAAATAAAAAAAAATAAAAAGAGGCTAGCAAAAGTACAGAGGTACTGAAGACCTACTAGCACCAAATGGAGGTTTTTCTCGGTGATTCAATATTATTTGACATCTGTAAGCCACTTTGTGAAAGAGACCAATAGCTTCTCACCCAAACCCATTTTTATCTTCCATAGTAATAGGGTAGCGGCTGTCCTAGCCCCGATTGTGGTCTAGTGTGCCTGGATTCTTCTGAGTAGAAGGAGAGTACAGGTCACTGGGGAGGACTTCTAAGACTGCAGGGGCCTCTTCCGTGCTCTTTCCGCTCCCAGCTCGTTGAGCTAGTGAAGCCACACGTTGATGGTGATGGAGTCACCACAGGAAGGACTGCATGGACAAGTAGCTTCACCCCTGAACAGCCGCCAAAGGCTATTAAGTGAGCAAGACATGCATTTTTATTGCATTCGTGCCATTACATGTCTGGGTCTATTTGTTACAGCCACTTAGCCTACTGTAAAAGGAGGGAAAATAGTGATGGATTTGGTGACAAAAAAATTCAAACATAGGTGTGGTAAAACAAACAAACAAAAAAGCCAAACCAAACAAAAAAAGCCATAAAGTTATTACATGTTAAACTGTAAACTGGGAAAAATGATTTGTCACAAACCTCCCCCCACCCCACCCCACCCCAGGCCCTATCACACAATTAAGGAAGCTGCCTGGCCCTGGAGGCCTTTGAGTTTGCTTCCTGTGGTATAAGTCTTCCTTTCAAGTCTTTATCTTTGCTTTTCAAGCTTCCAATTTAAGAGATAGGAGAGTTCATCATAATTAGGGTTGAAAACACCCAGATGTAGTTTATGGATATCAGAGATACCCTGCTTCCTGTTCATGGCATGGCATTGGGCTTGTATCCAGAAAGACCAAAACGTACATAAACTCGGGCTCTCCCCCTCAACCTCCCTGAGCCCCAATTTCTCCATCTGTTAATGGGGTTAATGATGGAACCTCCCCATGAGGGGTTTTATTCTGGTGGCATGGTAAGAACTAGGGAAATGTTAGCTATTCATTATGATGGGTGACAGGTTTATGGATGGTCTGGGTGGGAGTTTATTTTCTTCTGTGTACACTTCTGTTTCCCAAGTACTAGACACTGATTAGGTGTTACTATTATAATCAAGAAGAGGTTATTTATATTTTGTCTTTTTTTTTTTTTTAAAGAGGTGACTCGGGTGTTTAACTAATCTCTGGAGGAGAGATCAAGGAAAACATTAGGACGCTCAGGCTAGTGCTTATTAGTCCTTAATCTTTGGGAGTGAGGTCCCCTTCCCAAATTCTTATCCCAGGTGGATGCAAGGATGACTCTGACACCAGCTCTACTTGTGAGTGGCTCTACATGGTGTTAAGGACAGAGGGGCTGGAAGTTTAATACAGCACAGGGTGATCAAAGTCAGGATGCAAGAGAGTACAGAAAGTTACGCTAGATGCAAATTATGACCTGAGGAGCTAGCGGTGACCTTTGAGTCTAATCTTGAAGAGTGAGGAGGTATTCACCAAGTATTGGGGTTGAGAGTCCTGGAAGAGGGAACACATCTGAAGATGCATACAGGCACAGAAGGGCATGACAAGCTGGGGTGAAGCAAGACGTCCACATGATTTTTCCATGAGTGGGGAAGCCAGCAAGGCTGGAATGGTGGGCTGAGGGTTGTAAAGGTCTTGAAGAAGCTTGGAGTCATCCTACAGCCAAAGGGAGATGATTAGAGGCAGATGGGCAGAGAGGTGATGAGATCAGATCCTCAGTTTAGAAAGATAACCCTGAAACAGAGCAGGGGTGGACGGGAACAGAGTGACGTTTCATTCATTCAACTTCATAAATATTTTTTGAGAGCACTCAGTATTTATTTTCTATTGCTCCTATAACGAACTATCACAAACTTAGTGGCTTAAAACCATACAGATTTATTATCTTACTGTTCTGGATGTCAGAAATTTGAAAGAGGCCACAAATGGGTCTGAAATGGCTAAAATCAAGATGTGGGTAAGGTGTGTTCCTTCTGGAGGTGTTTGAAGAGAATCCATTTCCTTGCCTTTCCAGCTTCTAGAGACCCGCCCCCCACTCCTGGCCCCTTTATCTTCAAAGCCAGCATCATCAAGCTGAGTTCTTCTCTGTGATTCCCTCTCTCTGTGTCTCTCTCTCCCCCATTCAAGGACCCTTGTGATCACATCCATACAGATAATCCAGAACCACCTCCCCATCTCAAGATCAGCTGATTGGTAAACTTAATTCCATCTGCAACTTTAATTCCCCTTTGCCTTGTAACGTAACATAGTCACAGGTTCTGGGGGTTGGGATGTGGACGTCTTTGGGGGGGTCACTATTCTTCCAACCACACCCTCTACATATCAGGGGTGTGTTAGCTTTGGGGGATACAGACAAGGAAGGTTCCTGACCTCATGGATCTTATGTTTTACTGAAGAAGACAGACAATTTACAAATAAACAAGTAAATGGTTTTTTTCTTTCAAGACAATTTCAGAGTGTGTTACACGCTCAGTGTGAAATAAAACAGCAATATGAAACAGGATGATCAGAGAAGGCCCCTCTAGGTGACATTTCCTCTGAGACCTGATGAGACGGTGCCAACTATGGGAAGATCCAGTTGGACTGTTCCCAGCAGTGGGAACAGCAGGTACAATGGTCTTGAGGAGTGAGAGGACCATTGCAATAGTTCAAGAGCAGGAGCACAGCTGGAGAGATCACTAGGAAGTAGAGTCCGTAGGACTTAGCACCTGATGAAACATGTTATGTGAAGTTAGCAGAAAAGTATGGGATGACCCTGTATTCGTTGTCCAGTCTTACATAACAAATACCCCAAACCTTAGTGGCTGAGAACAACAGGATTTGTTATCTCACATCTTATGAGGGGGAATCCAGGAATCCAGGAATCCAGGAGCAGCTTAGCTAGGTGGCTCTGACTCAGGGTCTCTCGTGGAGGTTGCAGTCAAACTGCTGGCCAGGGCTGTGGTCTCTGAAGGCTCGACTGGGGCTGCAGGGGCTGCTTCTCAGCTCATTCACATGGCAGTTGGCAGGAGGCTTCAGTTCCTCGCATTGTGGTCCTCTCTGTAGGTCTGTTCGCAGCATGGCTTCCCGCAGAGCAAATAATTAGAGAAAGAGAGTGAAAGAGAGAAGGAGAGCTCAAAACGGAAGCCTCAGTCCTTTGAACGTGCCTCAGAAATGATGCGCTGTCACATTCTGCCATATGAAATTAGCCACATGACTGTGTGAGGTTCCTATGGCTGCTGTCACAAATTGCCACAGACGTAATGGCTTTAAACAACACAGACTTATTAGCTTACAGTTTTCGAGGTCAGAAGTCTGAAATGGGTCTTGCCGGGCTACAGTTCAAGATGCATCATGAGGACGGGGTTCCCTCCGGAGGTCCAAGGGGAGAATCCATTTTCCTGCCTTTCCCAGCTTCTAGAGGCACCTGCAATCCTTGGCTCCTGCCCGCTTCCATGTTCAAAGCCAGCAGTGCCTGGTTGAGTCTTTCTAATGAAGCCATCCCTCTGGTTCTGACTCTTCTGCATTCTTCTTCCCCAGCTCAGGACACTTGTGATTACGCTGGGCCCACCCAGATAACCCAGGATAATCTCCACATCTCTGGGTCAATTAATTAACAACCTTAATTCCATTTACAATCTTAATTTCCCCTTTTCCATGTAACCTAACATAGTCACAGGTTCCAGGGATTAGGACATGGAATCTTTGGAGGCCATTATTCTGACAACGACTCAGAGCCATCATGGTGAATGGGGGAGGGCAACTACCCAAGGACAGGGGTACCAGGAGGCGTGGATAACGGGGGGCCTTCCACAATCCCCCCCGTGGATTTCCATCTTGAGCACATTGGCCGAGGAGGAGATGAGAAACGCTGTAGCCTGGCCTCAGACACCACTGGAAGTCAAAGCTCAGTTTGGTTTTCTAGTCATTTGTATGGACAGGTCACAGTGATCTGTCCCCTTCTTCTTGTTCAGCAGCTGGGCCTATGTTCCCTTCAGAGGAAGATTCTCATGGTGCCGGGAGCAGAGGTGGTGAAATTCCAGTTTTGTCAAATTACGCCATCTCCATCTGATCCTCTCATTACACCTGGCTTCTTAAAGCCAAGGACACCTGGGAAAGCCCTAATGTGACATTGCTCTCCCCATCCGCTCTTAATCTGCTCCCCCCCACACACACACACCAGAGTGGTTAAATCCACCCTTTGGACAAAACAAAATATGACACAGAAAGCAGGTGGGAATTTAAGGAGCATCCGATGTTTGGACAACCAAGGTATGAGGGTTAAGGGTGCTCGTTTCAAGGTGACGGGCTCTGGGTGTCTGATTTCTCAACTTCATACCATCCCTGTTCTAGTTACGAGTTCTGCCCTCATGCTGAGAACCCAAAGCAATGTTTTCCATGGTTACCCTCCATTTACACTGTATCTTCTAGTTGTATTTTCAACAGGAGATTTCTGATTATGCAATAAGCATCCTAGGGTATGAAAACAGGCCAGGCAGCAGACGAGGTCAGCTTTTTTTTTTTTTAATTTATTTATTTGGTTGCACTGGATCTTAGTTATGGCAGGCAGGCTCCTTAGTTGCAGCACGTGGGCTCCTTAGTTGTGGCATGCAAACAGTTAGTTGTGGCATGCATGTGAGATCTAGTTACTTGACCAGGGATCTAACTCGGGCCCCCTGCATTGGGAACGTGGAGTCTTATCCACTGTGCCACTAGGGAAGTCCCAGGCAAGGTCATCTTAAGGTCATTCTCACAGTCCAACTTGTTGCAGGCAACTTCTGGGCTGTTTGGTCCATTCTGGGGCCCCAGATATCCCCCCTCCCCCACACTTAAAAAAGAGGTTTTAAAAATAAGTCCAGGATTCCTGGAGTAGGGATGGCTTTGATACTCTCCTTTCAATACCTTCCAAACGGGGCTTCCCTGGTGGCACAGTGGTTGAGAGTCCACCTGCCAATGCAGGGGACACAGGTTTGTGCCCCGGTCTGGGAAGATCCCACATGCTGCGGAGCAGTTGGGCCCATGAGCCATGGCCACCGAGCCTGCGCGTCCGGAGCCTGTGCTCCGCAACGGGAGAGGACACAACAGTGAGAGGCCCGCTTACCGCAAAAAAAAAAAAAACCCTCCGAACGATCCTACATCAATAACCAGGACCTGTTGCTTCTGTTGCTTTAGTTCCCTGAACAGCCCTAGAGTCTGTCTCCTCTCCACCCTCACTGTTATCACTTTCTCCCAGATGCCACCATCACCTGGACTCCAGCAAGATCTTCCAAGCTAGTGGCTCCACATCCTCTTTGCCCCTTTTCTCATCACAGCCTAAAGATCTATTTTTTATTCTCTCTTTTTAAAATTGAAGTACAGATGATTTACAATGTTGTGTTAATTTCTGCTGTACAGCAAAGTGACTCAGTTATACACATATATAGATTCTTTTTTTATATTCTTTTCCATTATGGTTTGTCCCAGGAGATTGAACGTAGTTCCCTATGCTATCCAGTAGGCTCTTGCTGTCCATCTATTCTACAGATAATAGTTTGCACCCGCTAATCCCAAACTCCCAATCCATCCCTCCCTACCCTCCTCCCTCTTGGCAACCACAAGTCTGTTCTCTATATCTGTGAGTCTGCTTCTGTTTTGTAGATAGGTTCATTTATGCCATATTTTTTTTCATAAATAAAGCTTTATTCGAATACAACAATGTCTATTTGCTTATGCGTTGTCTGTGACTGCTTTCACCCTTCAATGGCAATAAGTAGTTGTGGAGTAGTTGTGACAGATACCACATGACCCAAAACCTAAAATATTTATTATTTGGTGGTTTATAGAAAAAAGTTTGCTGACACCTTCACAGACTCTAATCTCTGTTGGAATCAACTTCATATTTGTATATAGTGGCTGTATCTGTGAGGTTCAAGACCATGTATGTCTTGTTCACCATGGTCTTTCTAGTTCTGGATACAGAATTCATAGTCAATACTGTTGAGTTCATTGTAACCCAGATATCCTTGTATTCTCCATCTTCCATTAATAATTACATTACATTTGTTTGAGCTCTTCTCCTAATTGATCCACTGGAGTTGCAGTCCTGTATCAGGCTGGCCTTCCCAGGTATTTCAGGGGGTCCCTGTGGAATGCTTCCATGTGCCCCATATCTGTTCTAAGGGTCTCTTCCTGGGCTCCAGCTCCTAAGTTCTCTACTGGGCAGCTCTCATCACCTTAGCCCTACATCATTTACTGGAGGCCTGGAGGCCTCACAGAAATTCTGCCCCAAGGGGTGGTTAATCTCTGATTCAGAACTCCGGAACCTTTTTTTTCCTTTTGTGCTTAGTCTGGTTTCACTTCCTCATAGGAGGCCACATGCAGAGAGACCTTGCTCCCGGCACTTCAGACTGGACGTCCTAGTACGAAATGGCTGCATCAGCACCTCAGCTCAGCAGCCCCCATCTGTGCTATATTTTAGATTCCACATATAAGTGATGTAATATGGTGTTTGTCTTTCTCTTTCTGACTTACTTCACTTAATATGATCATCTCTAGTTGCATCCATGTTGCTGCAAATGGCATTATTTCATTCTTTCTTACGGCTGGGTAATACTCTATGGTACGTATGTACCACATCTTCTTTAACCATTCATCTGTTGATAGACAGGTTGTTTCCATGTCTTGGCTATTGTGAATAGTACTGCTATAAACATAGTGGTGCAGGTATCTTTTTGAATTATAGTTTGCCTGGATATATGCCCAAGAGTGGGACTGCTGAATTGTATAGTAATTCTATTTTTAGTTTTCTGAGGAACCTCCATAGTTTTCCACGGTGGCTGCTTATGTTCCTACCAACAGTGTAGGAGGGTTCCCTTTTCTCCACACCCTCTCAAGCGTTTGTTATTTGTAGACCTTTTAATGATGGCCATTCTGACGTGTGTGAGGTGATACCTCATTGTAGTTCTGATTTGCATTTCTCTAATAACTGGTGATGTTCAGCATCTTTTCATGTGCCTGTTGGCTATCTGTATGTCTTCTTTGGAGAGATGTCTTTTTAGGTCTTTTGCCCATTTTTTGACTGTGTTGTTTGTTTTTTTGTTGTTGAGTTGCCTGAGATGTTTGTATGTTTTGAAGATTAAGCCCATCATCTGCACATATTTTTGCCCATTCCATAGGTTTCTTTTCATTTTTCTTTGTATGGTTTCCTTTGCTATGCAAAAGCTTGTATTAACTTTGATTAGGTCCCATTTGTTTATTTTTATTTCTATTGCCTTCAGAGACTGACCTAAGAACACATTGGTACAATTTATGTCAGAGAATACTTTGTCTGTGCTCTCTTCTATGAGTGTTATGGTGTTATGTCTTATAAGTCTTTAAGCCATTTTGAGTTTATTTTTGTGTATGGTGTGAGGGTATGTTCTAACTTCATTGATTTACATGCAGCTGTCCAACTTTCCCAACACCACTTGCTAAAGAGACTGTCTTTTTCCCATTTTATATCCTTGCCTCCTTTGTTGAAGTGTGGGGGGGCCGGTAAGGAGAGGCATAATGACCAGATTTGTGTTTTTAAAATGTCTTTAACTGACCGTAGGTGTACAGGTTTATTTGAGGCTCTCTATTCTGTTCCACTGATCTATATGGAACAGAATCAATGGAAAGACCTTGAAAACACAAATCCAGTCACTATGCCTCTCCTTATCCCCCCACCCACAAAACATAATACTTTCCATTGTTCTTGATTTAAAGCCTTAAATCCTCACATGGCCTACAGGACACTTTGTGGCCAGGCCCCTTTCTACTTTGCTCTCGGCACTTGATTCCCAGGGGCCTTCTGTAGTGGACATTCCACCCTTCCCCTCCTCCAAACCACCTCAGGGCTCTGTTTTGCCTGAGCACGTCCTCTGGTCTCTGGAAATCCTTGTCTACCTGCCTCCCCACCCATCTCCCCACCTCCCCCCCTGCAGCAGCTGTCAGACTGCGGCTGATGAGAATCGGAGTGTAAATACCCAATGTCCCTCACCTGGGTGGATAATCCTGATGTGTCTCTGGTGTGTCCACTGTCTCCCAGTATGCCCCAGCAGGATTAAACCCATTGTCCACAGGAGTCACTGGCTTGAGCGCTGTGATGGTCAATTTTCTGTGTCCACTTGGCTAGGCGATAGTACCAGGTAATCCATAAAATACTGATCAAAATGTGGCTATGAAGGTATTTGGTAGATGTGGTTAACATCTATAATCAATTGACTTTAAGTAAAGGAGGTTACGCTCAATAATATGGATGGGCTTCAATAAGATCAAGGCCAAGATTGAAATCTTTCTCAAGGGAGAAATTCTGCCTTAAGATTGCATCCACTGCTGCCTAAGTTTCCAGTCTGCCAGCCCACCCTACAGATTTCAGACTTGCCAGCCCTCATGTTCATGTGGGTTAATTCTTTAATACAAATATCTCTATATATCTATGCATGTATGTATCCATCCATCCATTTGACAATCTATCCATCCATATCTATTTATCTATTTAGCCATCCATCCATATCTATCCATCTATGTATCTATCTGTCTGTCTACCTGCCTACCTGTCTCCTACAGGTTCTGTTTCTCTGGAGACCCTCAGTGGAGCAAGACTGTCCCCTTTATTGGCTGCCTTCCCTTCCCTGTCTCATTTCCCTGTTTCCCTCCTCTTCCACCTCCCAAATAAACTCCTTGCACGTGACTCCTTTTCTCAGGGCCTGCTTCCAAGGACACTCACTCTAAGAACCTTCTTCAATTTCTTGAAGATTCCATACAGGGTGACCAACTCCTGCTAGTTTGTCCAGAACTTTCCCAGCACTAGCACTGAAAATCCAGTATCCCAGGAACCCCCTAGTCCCTGGGAGCTAGGACAGTTTACCCAAGACTGTCATAGGGGTTTTTTTGTTGGTTTTTTTTTTTGTTTTTTTGCAGTACGCGGGCCTCTCACCGTAGTGGCCTATCCCGTTGCAGAGCACAGTTTCCGGACGCGCAGGCTCAGCGGCCATGGCTCACGGGCCCAGCCCCTCCGTGGCATGTGGGATCTTCCTGGACTGGGGCACGAACCCGTGTCCCCTGTCTCGGCAGGAGGACTCCCAACCACTGCGCCACAAGGGAAGCCCCTGTCGTAGTTTTAAAACTGAAAATATGGTACCCAGAACCTACCCTAACCCTAACCCTAACCCCTAACCCCTAACCCCTAACCCCTAACCCCTAACCCCAACCCCTAACCCCTAACCCCTAACCCCTAACCCCAACTCAGTCTCGGGCAGGGGGGACGGCCGGTCACCCTGCGCACAGGAGCCAGAGGTGGGGCCTCTGACGTGCTGGTCCCTCTGCCTGGAAAATGTTCCTCCGCTCCTCTGGTTAATTTCTATTGATCACCCTTTCAGGTCTCACCCACATTTCATTTCCTCAAGGACACCTTCTGTGACCGCCCCCAAGCCTGGGTCACATCTCCCCGTTAAAATGCTCTGAGCACCATGAACTTCTTCCTCATGGTTATAGTTTTACACTCACAGGTATAATATTTTGTTTGTTTGTTTGTTTTGCGGTACGCGGGCCTCTCACTGTTGTGGCCTCTCCCGTTGCGGAGCACAGGCTCCGGACGCGCAGGCGCAGCGGCCATGGCTCACGGGCCCAGCCGCTCCGCGGCATGTGGGATCTTCCCGGACCGGGGCACGAACCCGTATCCCCTGCATCGGCAGGCGGACTCTCAACCACTGCACCACCAGGGAAGCCCTCACAGGTATAATATTAATGTCTGTCTCATACACTAGAGTATGCACCCCGGTGGAGGAAGCTTGTTCTAGGTTCTCTTATGTGACGACCAGTCAGGTATGGCCACAAGAGGGAACACAGGAGAGGCTCAGGAAAATAGTTTATCCTATAACAGGTCCTAGAAACAGGGCAATGTGGGGAAAGCCCGGTGTGGTCAGCAGGCAGAAAGCAGGAGTGAGGAGAAAGCATGGCTAGGATGGGTTAGTCTGAATAATTTCAGCAGGTTCTTACCTATAGGAGTGGTCCCTAGTCACCTGGTATCTGGCTCTGGGTTGATGAAGGTCAGGAATATTACTTCCTGCGGTATGGGGACCAGAAAAAGCAAGATGTGGCTCTGGATGGGTTCTTTAGTATATCAAAGGCTGAGTCCCTTGCTGTCTCTAATCGGCTCGCCCCAGGAAAGGCAGTCTCTCCCCAGCCAGACTCTTTCTAAGATGTCAAAACATCATAATATACAGAAAATAAAAAATATAGGCAATGAATGCTGCATTGGAGGTAACTCTCCATCGATTCCAGGCCCCTAGTGGGCACGTCAAAGAGATTTATTGAATGAGTGGATTTCCAGGACAGTGAAGGTCTGTCCCACGTACTTCCTTCCCTTGGTTGTCCTGTGGAGGATGTTTATGACGTGGATGGAGAAATGGAGCCAGAAGAGAAAACATAGGAAAGACCTCAGCAGGCAGAAAGGAGCGAGCTCAGATACAGTAAAGGAGGAATCGATTTTTTATCACAAATTTTTGTTGTTATACAGGAAATATGTTGAGATGAACAAAAGAGAGGATATTAAAATTGCCTGTAATTTAAAAACTGGTGAAATCTGAGTTAATAGTATTATACTAGTAGGCAAGATATTATTATGGGGGAAGCTGGGTGAAGGGTACATGGATCTCCCTGTGTGAGTCTTAAACTATCTCAAAATAAAATGTTATAATTAAAAATTGCATATGATCCTACCACCCAAAGATAACTACTGTTAACATTTTGTCATTTTTCCTTCCAGATGCTTTTTATGCATATGTATTTGTGTTTTGTAAATTATATTTAATAATGCTGTTTCCCCCCTCCCCCCACTCCTTAATCACAGTGATTTTTTTCTCTAATTAATTAATTTATTTATTGGCTGCGTTGGGTCTTCCTTGCTGTGAGCGGGCTTTCTCCAGTTGCGGCGAGCCGGGGCTACTCTTCGTTGCGGTGTGCGAGCTTCTCATTGCGGTGGCTTCTCTTTGTTGCGGAGCACGGGCTCTAGGCACGAGGGCTTCAATAGTTGTGGCTGACAGACTCTAGAGCGCAGGCTCAGTAGTTGTGGCGTGCGGGCTTAGTTGCTCCGTGGCATGTGGGATCTTCCAGGACTAGGGCTCGAACCCGTGTCCCCTGCATTGGCAGGAGGATTCTTAACCACTGCGCCACCAGGGAAGTCCAATCACAGTGATTCTTAACTCTGGCTCCACATTATAATCACCAGGTAAACCTCAAAAAGATACTGGTGATTTACTTTCAGAAAGACAGAGTGAAGTCCTTTTCTCTAGTCTTCCCACTAAGTATAATTAAAAACTCTGGACATTATATATAACACCAACATCAGAAGACTCTGCCAGGTGGAGAGAAGAAAGCAGACAGATTAGGGACATCAGGACCAGGGGACACACAGTGTTGAGCTCCTTGGGTTTTCTTTTTGCCTCATATATCCCAAACTTGAAGCTAAAGAATCTGGAACCTGAAAATGTGAACAGGCACAGACCAAAAAAAGCACCAAAAGCCAGCAGAGGAACATCTTAATGTCCGTCTGTTCCTCTCTCTTTCCCACCATGCCCCTCCGTCCCCCATCCTGCTTCCAGTATCACATCTGCTCCTCTAATTCTGATCCTCCAGCCTCCCTCTTATAAGGAAGGACTCTTGTGATTACATTAAACCCACCCAGGTAATCTAGGATAATCACCCCATGTCAAGGTCCTTAACTTAATGACATCTGCAAAATCTCTTTTGCTATGTAAGGCAACATATTCACAGGTTCTGAGAGTTAGAATATGAACATCTTTGGGGAAGGGGGAAGGGAGCCATTATTCAGCCTACCACACAGTACAAGTGAGTAAAAGATAAGTCCCCCTTCCCGACAAGTCCCAGGACTCTACTCTTACCCTACCCCCATGCTGCTCTGTTTCCAATTTCTGATGGGCTCTTCTAAAAATGTTTTTAGGCAAACTCCAATGTATCTATATCTTTTTTATTTTTTCACAAATTATTGTACACTCTATACCCTGTTTCCTACCCCTTCTTTTTGCTAACAACATAGCTTGGTGATTGCCCCATTGCCAGAGCCTCAGCTTGTCACCAGGAAAGTTCCAGAACTTGAAAGGAAATCTAGTCCAGCAGATGCAAATGTGACATCCAGAAAGCAGACAGCAGGCATGAGAAAATCAAGCAGTGTCAGGGATCCTGACAGGTCAGTGGAGACCAGGCTTGGGAACCATGTCAATATAGGGAAATTGGTGTCGGGGGTGCGGTCAGCTTCAGGAGCTATGTCATCAGGTAGGCCCAGCTAGCTACCGGACTGGGTCAAAGGCAGGTCCTGAGTGTTGAGAGAGGACTGGGGAGGTGCAGGAAGGATCCCAGTCCTGGGCAAGTTACCAAAATAGACACCCAGGAACAGAGAATCCAACAACCACAAAACGACTCCGCAACTATTTATTTAGTATCTGTGACAATCCAGGTGGTGAGCTGGATGCCCGTTTACACCTAGGATGAGACAGGCATGATCCATCCCTATCCTCCCGCAGGTGAAGAGGCAGGTGAGAGGCTGTTGCTATTTAATATGGTAAGTGCTCTCGTGGGAGGTAAACAATTATATGGGGAAATAAATATATATATATGGGAGAATGGGGGTGGGGTGGGGGAGGGAGGATCAATTAATTCAAATGTATTTATCAGGGTAGGCTAACTGCTGTTTAACAGACAACCAAGTCTCAGTGACTTAATACAGCAACGTTTATTTCTCCCGTTATAATCCCATGCTGGATGGGGAGAGGGCAGGGGGGATTCTGCTCCACGCACTCATTCAGGGATCCAGGGTCCTTCTATCTAATGGCTCCACTGCCCTCCCCCAGGCTGTCAGAGTTCTCCATGGGGTCCCTGCATCCACCTGGGGAGGAGGAAAATAGAGACTGTGGAGGATGACATGGGAGGTTTTCATGGTAGGTTTTAAGCCTTGAATACATGTTCCTCATTCTTTGAGGAACTTACCGCCGGCCAGAACTCAGCCACATGACTCCACCCATCTGCATGGGAGCCTGGGAAATGTAGTCCAACTGTGAGCCCAAGATGAAAAAGAACCAGAGTTTAGTGAACACATAGCAGTCTATGCTGCCCCAGACTTGGGAAAATGGGGAAAGCTTCCTGGAGGGGTGATTTCTAAGCTGATACCTGGGGGGTACATTACAAGTTACAGGATGAAGAGAGGCAGGAGAGAGTGGGAAGGGCAGTACGGCAGACAAACATCAATGTAAGCAAAAATGACAATCATAGTATGTTGAGGAGAATTAGTTCTGTTTGTCTAGAGGGCAGAAGGCAAGCTTGGTGGTGGAGCAGTCACAGGGTCCAGATCAGGCATGGTATTATAAGCTGGGTTAAGGAATTTATCCCAAGAGTAATCAAAGCCAGGGCAGGTTTAGCAACTGAGGATCACGTTTGTATTCCATAAAAGTCTCTCTGGCTTCTGCGTTGGATAATAAATTGGAAGGGGACCAGAGAAGATGCCGGAAGACCAGCTGTCTGAGAAAAGGTGACAATCTGTACTATGGGAGGTAAAGAGAGAAGTAGACAGTTCCAGATATCAGGAAGTGGGATTTATAGATTTGTGATGGATTAGACGTGCAACTAAGCAAAAAAAAAAAAAAATGAATCAAGGTTAGGACAGGGTTTCTATGTTGGACAACTGAATGTGGCTGGGGATTCCATTTGTCAAGAACAACCTGGCCGTTTGGAGGGCTGTTTCACTTTGGACTTGTCGAGTTTGTAGTGCCTCGGGGCTGTTTAGAGAGAGAGATACCCTGCAGGCAATTACTATGAGTCTAGATTAAGAAAAGGATTTAGGCTGATGGTGTATTCAGGAGCTCACTCCAGGGAGAGGAGAAAGGAGAGAAGAGGACTTGCATGAAACCCTGTGAAATGCCAACATTTAAGGGGTGCACAGAAGAAGTGGAGGTCATACAGGCATCTGAGAGGAAACAGCCAGATACAAAGGGACAAAAGAAAATGAGGACATGGCATTATGAAATGCAAGCACAGAAACAATTCATGAAGAAGTGAGTGGTCAACAGGGTAAAACTCATGGAGAGGTAAAGAAAATTAAGGGCCAAAAACCACAGTCGAATGTTCTAGAAAGATCCTGAGTACAAAGGGCCCCAGGTAGGAGAGAGACGGTCCCGTGTGTTGAGAGCAAGGATTCTGGCCCAAGTGGCCAGCCAACACTGAGCAAGGGGATGATGGCAGGGGTGAAGTCAGAGAAGTGACAGGAGGCTGGGAGACGTCAGGACTTCAGCTTTGACTGTGAATGAGATGAGGGCAGGGGCGCTGGAGAGTTTTGATCAGAGAAGGGACATGATGTGACTTAGGTTATAACCGAATCACTCTGGATTCTCTGTGGAGAAAAGATTGGAGCAGAAAGAGTGGGGACTGGGTGTATGAAGGCCAGGAATAAGAAAATGCAGTAATCCAGGTGAGAGGTGATGGTGGGGACCAGGAGGTACAGTAGAGACAGCGAGCAATGAATCCATTCCAGAAATATTTGGGGGAATTCCCTGGCGGTCCAGTTGTTAGGACTCTGTGCTTCCATTGCAGGGAACATGGGCTTGGAGAACTAAGATCCTGCAAGCCAAGCTGTGTGGCGTGGCCAAAAAAAAAGAAAGAAAGAAAGAAAAGAAATATTTTGAAGGTAGACAACCAGATTACTTAGCTGGTTGGTTGTGGAGTGTAAGACAGGGGCATCAAGACTGTCTCCAGAATATTCTTCAGCCATAAAAACGAATGAAGTACTGGAACATGCTACAACATGCATGAACCTCAAAAACATTTTGTTAGTGAAAAAAGCCAGACACAGGGACTTCCCTGGTGGTCCAGTGGCTAAGACTCCACGCTCCCAATGCAGGGGGACAGGGTTTCTATCCCTGGTCAGGGAGCTAGATCCCACATGCTGCAACTAAGAGTTCACACGCCACAATGAAGATCCCACGTGCTGCAACGAAGACCCCGCACAGCCAAATAAATAAATAAATGTTTTTTAAAAAAAGCCAGACACAGAAGGCCACATATTATATGATTTCATTTATACAAACTACTCAGAATAGGTAAATCCATAGAGACAGAAAGTAGATTAGTAGTTGCCAGGGGTTAGGGGAAGATGGAGAAAGGGGAGTGACAGCTTAATGGGTATGGGTTTTCTTATAGGTTGATAAAAATATTTTGGAATTAGATAGAGGTAGTGGTTCCTTGATATTGTGAATGAATTATATGCCACTGAATTGTTCACTCTAAAATGGTTAATCTTATGTCATGTGAATTTCACTCCAATAAAAAAAAAGTTTTTTTTAAATGACTCTGATGTCTTTGGTCTGAAAACTTGAAGAATGGGGTTGCCATCACGGAGATGGAGAAGGCTGTAGGAGGAGCAAGGTTGGGGAGAAAATGTCAGTGTTCAGTTTTGACTGGTTATTAATTTGGAGATGCCTATTGAACATCCAAGTGAGACTGTCAAGTAGACAGATAGATGTGTGCTTGGATTTCAGGAAAGATGCAGGAGATATTTGCGAACCTTCAGCATGTAGCTCATCTTTAGACTTGGAATTGGCTACTACTAAGTTTCTATTTCCTGCAAGAAGAAGCCAGAAATAGGAATGACATGGTTACAGTAAACGATTTTATGTATCACAGATCCAGGTTTGTGGAGTGAAATTCATACCTTCTGCATTAGAAGGGGTTATAGCTCTTTTTTGGAGTGTACATGCTTTACAATGTTGTGTTAGTTTCTGCTGTACAACAGAGTGAATCAGCTATATGTATACACGTCCCCATATCCCCTCCCTCTTGCGTCTCCCTCCCAGCCTCCCTATCCCATCCCTCTAGGTGGTCACAAAGCATCTAGTTGATCTCCTTGTGCTATGCAGCTGCTTCCCACTAGCTATCTATTTTACATTTGGTAGTGTATATATGTCAGTGCCACTCTCTCACTTGATCCCAGCTTCCCCCTCCCCCGCCAACCCCCCACCACCACCCCGCCATGCCCTCAAGTCCATTCTCTACGTCTGCATCTTTATTCCTGCCCTGCCACTAGGTTCATCAGTACCTCTTTTTTAAACTCCATATATATGCGTTAGCATACGGTATTTGTTTTCGTCTTTCTGACTTACTTCACTCTGTATGGCTCTTTAAACCCATCCAGGCATGACTGAGCTGGAGCCAGGCAGGGCTGGGCCCTCTGGCAGGGTGGAGGAAGGCTACAGAGCTTAAAGCTCTCTTCACTGCTTCTATGCAGCACCTGGAAAACAACAGCCGACTTTCTGTCTTTGCTAATGATTTGTCTGTCATGCCTACTAGCATTGTTCTCATCCTGCTGAGACTTGTCAGTTGAAAAGCCAGAAGGAATGCATCTGGTTTGTTAGACCAGCAAAACTTTGCCAAACTAAGGGATGTAGTATTTAGAGCAACAGTCTTCCATTGTTGGTGGTTACAGGCAATTAACAACCATTATCAACAAATAGTAGTAACAACTGATAATTAAGCCCTTCTTGTGTGCTCAGCACTCAGCTAAGACCTTTGCACTTATCATCTTTTTGTGCCTTAACATTAAGATTCGAGGTATCATTATTATCATTACTAGCCCCAGTTTTACATGTATAAACAAGCACAGAGAAGTTAAGTAATCTGCATGAGGTCACACAGCAAGTAAATCAAGAAGCACGAGGAAAATTCAGATATGTCTGATGCTAAAGCGCTGTGCTTTGGAGGAATAAAAAAAGGAAATGTCAGCAGAAACTAACACACCACTGTAAAGCAATTATACTCCAATAAGATGTTAATAAATAAATAAATAAATAAAGGAAATGTCAGAAGCCTCCCATTTTACCACTCTTCACTCAGTAGCTAGAGAAGGTATGGAAGTCTGGGTCCCCCCAACCAACTTGAGCCTCCTCACCAGCCTTTAGCACAGACTGGTACATAATTGATGCCCAGAGTTTGATGAATGAGTGAATGACTGAATTAACAAGCACACAAAGAATGATTAGCATGTATCACACTACATTGTGCTTAGTGATGAATGAACCTGTCTCTCCAGCTGGGCTGTGAGCTATCTGAGGGGAGAGACGCTTTCTTACCTGCTGTAACAATGGAGTGCAGCATATTGAGGAAGTTTACAGGGCAGGTTAAAGGCATGGGCTCCAGAGGCAGCCCACACAGGTTCACATCTTGCCTCCTCTTCTATGAGAACTTGAGCAAGTTATTTAACCTCTCTGTGCTTTGATTTCCTCATCTGGAAAATGGGGAGAAGAGTAATACCTACACCTTAGAGATATTTATCAAGAGTAAACAAATTAAGGCCTTGGAAATAGTAGGTGCTCAATAAACACTAGCTGCATGTCTATGGAGCCACAGAGGAAGAAGTCCATGGCTGTCTCCTGGTCGGGGCAGGAACAGTTTGTACCATGCAGCCTAGAATAATAGGTAGCGTGTCTTTAACACTTAATATTAGGTTCCAGAGACTGAGCTAAGCACTTTATATGCATCATTGCATTTAATCCTCACAACAATAATATGAGGGGAGTACCACTATTACCCTATTTTCCTAATAGGAAGACTGAACAAAGCTAAGAGAGATTGAGTAATTTGCCAAGAGTCACAAAGCAAGTAAACGCAGGTAAAGAAAAAAAACAGTATATGTTCCATGAGGTCACAGGCCAGGCCTGTTGTATGAGAAAAACACAAACCATTCCAGTTATTTCAGACAGAGGGAACTTCATACAAGGAACTGATTACACGAATGAGCCAACAGCTGAGAAGCCAAATAGGAGATGGTGAAGCCACCCTGGGCTGAGGGACAGCAGGAAGCTGCTGTCACTGCTGGCACACAGAGGGGTTGGTGTCCCTCTCTGGGGCCATCCAGGAGGAACTAGAGTAACAGCAGGGGATACCCAGTGATGAGCTAAACCATGGAGGAGATGTAGCCTCTGCTGGAAAACACTCTCTGAAGTTGGGAAGGGGCCCTAGCTCCTCCCTTTATCCCACCATCCAATCTCCTGCCAGTGCCTCTTTTTGGCTCAGTTTAGCTGGAAACCAGCCAGCCAGTGAGTGGCAGTGGCTCCTGGGAAATGTAGTTTGCAGGAGAAGGTCAAGGAGTGGCTCTAAGATCACCCAAGCCAATGACCTGCATATTTGTCTCATCTGCCTTTAGAACCCCAGCATCTCACATCATGCTTGGCACGCAGAAGCCACTTCGTAAATAGGAAAGATGGGAGGGAGGAGGAGGGGCAGGCAGACACCAAAGTCTGTGTTCTTAACCCAGAGGGAGCAGCTCACATGCTGCAGAAGCCAGGAGGCTTGCATAACGGCATGGCCAGAACCGGTCCTGGGGGGTGGGGAGGCTTGTGTCAAGCTTGCATGTGCACGCCCTGTCTAAATGGGGTGGCTCTACTAAGCTGTGGCCAGTTTCTGCCAAGTGGGAATGCGAGTTCACTGTTGCCAGATCTGCTGACTTTGGAGGGAGCACTGAAAATCCTGACTTTCATGTTAAACCTACCACTTTTTTTTTTTTTTTTTTTTTTTTTTTTTGCGGTACACGGGCCTCTCACTGTCGTGGCCTCTCCCGATATGGAGCACAGGCTCTGGACGCGCAGGCTCAGTGGCCATGCACAGGCTCTGGACGCGCAGGCTCAGTGGCCATGGCTCACGGACCCAGCCGCTCCGCGGCATGTGGGATCTTCCCGGACCGGGGCACGAACCCACGTCCCCTGCATCGGCAGGCGGACTCTCAACCACTGCGCCACCAGGGAAGCCCAAACCTACCACTTTTTAAATGTTGGGAAAGAAGTCATATCCATCTGAGCTTGGGACATCTTGCTGGGCCAGAAAGAAGCTTAACAAAGACTAGTTGGGGCCATAGTCATGTCAGGAGGACATGGACCCAGTCTCACCAGGCTCCCATTTACTTAAATTGGGTCATTTTTAAGCATCAAAAAGAGAGAATGGATGAGTGATCCTAGACTGAATCCTGAAACAGAAAAGGGACATTCATGGAAAAACTAGTAAAATCTAAATAAAGTCTGGAGTTTACTTAATAGTAATGTACCAATGTTGGTTTTTCAGTTTTGTCAAAGGAATCATGGAAATGTAAGATGTTATTATTACATTGCACTATATTATAGGGAAACTGGATGTGTGAACTCTCTGTACTATCTTTGCAACTTTTCTGTAAATCTATAACTAGTCTAAAACAAAAAGTTTTTTAAAATTAGTGAATGCATTTGAATGAAACACTTAACTCTATTTTTAATATTTAATTAATTAATTATTTTGGCTGCACCGGGTCTTAGTTGCGGCACGTGGGATCTTCGTTGCGGTATGCAGACTTCTTAGTTGCAGCATGCAGACTTTTAGTTGCAGCATGCATGCAGGATCTAGTTCCCCGACCAGGGATCAAACCCAGGCCCCCTGCACTGGGAGCGTGGAGTCTTTAGCCAGTGGACTGCCAGGGAAGTCCCTAACTCTATTTTTAAAGGTCAATGAGTTTATAATGATAAACAAACAAAAACTGAGAGAGACAACGCAGAATAGAAAGAACTAATCTGTCACCATTGGAGGCAGCTATTGCATCAAATCCTTACCCGAAAAACGTTGTAATTAGAGGGAAATAATTTATTCTGCCGTAGTCAATGAGGGAAAGAAGCTCTTCTTTACAGAAGAATGCCAGCTCATAAATGTTGAAGGAAGGACTGCATTAGATTTTGCAGCCCTGAAGGAAATAATTGACTCAGGCAATGATTAGCAATGGATGCTGAAACTACGGGGTGAAAGCTTCAAGGAAGACTGGATATTCACAAGGTGCCAAATCATCAATCCACGGAGCTGATTATAGCAGAAGAAACAACTTCACAATGGAGAGATCAGGTTGTCACCACCTAAACCGATTGATAATCTTAGCTTCACTCTGGAGACACCCAGTCACGAGCCTTCTGGTGTGATTCAGCAGAGGATGCTCACAGCACCACCTGGGAAGAATTATTGCCAAAAATGTTTAGCTAAAGTCTGATCAAGCCTTTAGATCTGGCTTCTACTTTACAGGATATTGAGGAACTAGTTAAATACATCACAAGGAAGCAATCAGAAAAAGCCAAGAAGGTAGTGTGTTGCACTAATAAGACAATGGACCTGTTTTTTTCAGTGACCTGGAAAAAAGGGAGGAGACATGAGAGGAGAGGTGGTTCTAGACTTAGAGATACTGAGACGTGATCATATGCAATTTGAGGATCTTGACTGGGTCCTGGTTTGAAGGCATTTTGGAGACGATTGGGGAAATGTGGATATGGAGGAATTTGATGGTACTATGGACTTGGGGTTCATTTTGCTAGGTGTTATAACGGTATTGTGGCAAAGTAAAGAAGTGTCTCATTTTTTTAAAGATGCATACTGAAGTATTTAGCAATGAAATGTCATGTTGACTATAAATACTTTAAAATACTTCAGCCAAAAAAGGAAAAGGAGATGAAGCAAACATGGCAAGTGTTCACAAGTATTATATCTAGGAGATGTTTATTATATGTGATTCTCTCTACTTTTCTGTACATTTGAAATTACTCATAATAAATAACAAAAAACAAGTGGAGGTTAAACAAGCACTCATTAATTCCACAAATAGTAATATGCCAAGCACTGATCTAGGCATTGGTGCTATAGTCATTGATTTTTTTTTTAAGTCCTCACCTTCCTGGAATTACATCCTGTTGGAGAAAGAAGACAATCAAGGACCCAAACAAATAAAGTATAATGTATATCAAGTGCCACAGAGAAAAATAGGGCAAGAAAATAAGGAAAATAAGTGAGAAAAACAGGCCCTGGGATACCTGACAGAGGAGCAAGACGGAACGGCAAGTGCAAAGGCCTTGAGGTAGGAGCAGGCTGGGGGTATTCAAGAAGCAACAAGGAGGCTAGTGAGGGTCACATGGAAGAACAAAGGGGAGAAGTGTAGGAGATGAGCTCAGAGAAAATAGCAAAGAGGATGGAGGGTTGCAGGTGATGGGGAAACTTACAGGCCATTTCAGCTCTTATTCTGAGATGGAAAACACTAGATTTTACTTTGATTTTCTGAAAATTATTATTATGGAAATTTCTAAACATGCAAAAAGTAGAGAGAATAGTATAATGAACACACAAGTACTCATCATGCAGTTTCACCATTATTAATTCATGATCAATCTTATTTCATCTATATCTCCCACACCACCCAAGTGGATTATTTTGAAGCAAATCCCAGACATCTTATCATTTCACCTCAAAATATTTTTGTATACAAGCATACCTCGGAAATATTGCAAGGTTTGGTTCCAGATCACTGCGAATATAAAGCAAATATCACAATAAAGCGAGTCACAAATGCTTTAGTTTCTCAGTGCATATAAAAGTTATGTTTATACTTTACTATAGTCTATTAAGTATGCAATAGCATTATGTATAATAAAACAAGGTACATGACTTAATTAAAAAATACTTTATTGTTTAAAAAGTGCTAACCATCATTTGAGCCTTCAGCAAGTTGTAGTAGTGACATCAAAGATCACTGATCATAGATCACCATAATAACATCATATAATAATAATATAATAAAATATAATAATAAAGTTTGAAATATTGCAAGAATTACCAAAATATGACTCAGAGACACAAGGTGGGCATATGCTGTTGGAAAAGTGGTGCCAATACACTTGTCTGATGCAGGGTTGCCACAAACCTTCAACTTATAAAAGCTGCAATATCTGCAAAGTGCAACAAAGTGAAATGCAATAAAATGAGGTCTGCCTTTATATCTTTAAATACAGGTCTCTTTTAGAAAACAACAAAACCATTGTCATACCTAAAAAGTTAACAATAACTCCAAAATACCACAAATTATTTAGTGCTTGAATGCCCCACTTCCTTATCCATAATTTTCATAGTTTGTATGAATCATCATCCAAGTAAGACATGAATTACAATAGTTTAAATAGCTCTTAAGTCTCTTCCGATCTCTAGGGTTCTCCTCAATCTCTATTTGTTTCTTTCAATCTGTTGAAACTGGGTCATTTGTCCTATAGAGTTTCCCACCATCTGAATTTCACTGGTTACATCCCCATGGTGTTATTTAACAAGTTCCTCTGTTCCCTGGATTTCTTGTAAATTGGTAGTTATGAAGAGAGAGCTAATCAGAGTAAAGGTCCTTTTATTTCTGGCAAGAATACTTCACAGATGATGTTGGGTACTTTCATCAAGAGGTGTATACTGTTTGATTGTCCTTCATCTCATGATAGAGGCAGCCATAAATGACTTTTGCCTAGGTCCACTAATTCATTGGAAGTTTCTTTTTATTTTTTAAACATTTATTTATTTTTGGCTGCATTGGGTCTTTGTTGCTGCGCATGGGCTTTCTCTAGTTGCAGAGAGCTGAGGCTACTCTTCGTTGCGGTGCGCGGGCTTCTCATTGCGGTGGCTTCTCTTGATGCAGAGCATGGGCTCTAGGTGTGCGGGCTTCAGTAGTTGTGGTGCACAGGCTTCAGTAGTTGCGGTGCACAGGCTTCAGTCGTTGTGGCTCACGGGCTCTAGAGAGCAGGCTCAGTAGCTCTGGTGCACAGGCTTAGCTGCTCCGTGGCATGTGGGATCTTCCTGGACCAGGGATTGAACCCGTGTCCCCTGCATTGGCAGGTGGATTCTTAACCACTGCGCCACCAGGGAAGTCCCTCATTAGAAGTTTCAAAGTGCTGACATTTTCTGTTTTCATTCTTTAATTAGCTGGAATATATATTTGAAAACTTCCTCACATCACCTTTTTGGTTACCCTGTATAGGACAGGCAGAATATATGCTTGACTATTTTCCTTTATTTATATGCTTTCCAAATAATGAATTGCCTCTCTAGCCTATTAGTTTTCCAGTGCCACAAAACAAAGTATCACATTTAGTGGCTTAAAACAACATACATTTATTACCTCACAGTTTCTGTGGGTCAGGAATCCCAGCATGGCTTAGCTGGGTCCTCTGTTGCAGGGTCTCTCATGAGGCTACCATCAAGGTGTTGGTTGGGCTGTGGTCTCACTGGAAGGCTCAGCTGGGGAGAGATTTGATTCTGATATCACTTACGTGGTTGGGGAGGGGATTACACAAGGGAGTTAACATTAGGAGAGGAAACTTGGGGGCCATCTCAGAGTCATCCTGCCACACCCAGCATCTTCCAAGGTGACTGCTAAGTTTCATTTTTTTGTTTGTTTAATATGATGTGGATTATTAAAGGATAAAAGGATTATTCTGTCAGCTGTGTGGAGACTATGTGCCAATATGCCAGGGAAGCAAGAATGAAACTGACCTGCTGTAGGCATCTCCACAGCTTCATTGTTTGTTACATCAGTACTAAGCTTTTCAATATGATCCAAACCTCATAAGTGAAGTAAAAAGGCAAGAAACAGGCAAGGAAGAAACAGGAGATGAAGTTGATCTCCAGAATGTGCAACCAGTGGAAATATGTGTGCCTCCATTTCCCCCTTGTAAAATGAGGGTAATGGTAATATCTATCTACCTCCCTGGGCTATTGTGAGTTAGTACATATAAAATGTTTAGAGCAGTGGCTGGCACTGCAAGTACTACATAAGTATAAGCGGTTGTTGCTGCTATTTTATGTTGTTGAAATGATTATTGTTACTCACGTGATTACACTTCAAGTTTTGCTGACTTCTCTAAGGCTGTCTGGCCAGTCCTGGGCTGCGGGCCCATGCTAGCTAGAAAGGTTTTCACTTTCAGTAGACCGAGCCAAATAAAAGTCTCCTATTTTCCTTCCCAGCATGAACCAGTGATTCAGGCCACGTCAGTAGCAATTAAATAGCTTCAAAAGTGAATCTAACTCAGTAGAGACACAGACATAGAGAACAGATGTATGGATACCAATTGGGAAAGGGGTGGGGTGGGAGGAATTGGGAGACTGGGATTGACACATATACACTATTAACACTATGTATAAAATAGACAACTGATGGGAACGTACTGTATAGCACAGGGAACTCTACCTGATGCACTGTGGTAACCTAAATGGGAGGGAAGTCCAAATGGGAGGAGATATCTGTATGTGTAGGGCTGATTCATTTTGTTGTTCAGTGGAGGCTAACACAACATTGTAAAGCAACCATACTTTACAATTAACTAATAAAAATTAATTTAAAACAAAAGTGAATCTGATTCATTCAACACCCAGTTGGCTGGGAGAACTTGGTCCTAAGTTAAACCAAACCCCTTCTATTCTTTTTAAAGTATAAACACTATTTATTAGGGTTTTTAAAGTTTTTAATTACACAAGTGTTATATGAATATATTTTTTATTTTAAAAAGGGAACACAGCTAAAGATGAGATTCTCCTTGAACCCCCCTCACCTCTGCTTCCTCTCTTTCATTCTAGAGGTAACCACGGTTAACAACTTGATATGTATCCTTCTAGAGCTGTGTCTCTGCATTTACATCAACTTATATGTGCTCATTAAAATATATCCTATTATTTTATATAGTTTTCATGTAAATAAATAATATATAGTTTTTATGTAAATTATTTACATTGGCAGGCATTATTCTGTAACTTGCTTAAATAGCTTCAAAAGTGAAGATACTCATTAAGTACCAGGTTGTCTGGGAAGACTTGGTCCTAAATTCTCTCACACCCCACACCTGATCCCCTAGCAAATTATGTCTGCTATCCCTGAAAAATATATCCAGAATCTAACTGCTTCTCACCCCCTCCACAGCTCTCACCCTGGTCCCTGCTTCAGCCATTGCCACCCTTCTTACAAAGTGAGTCTTTTCAACTTTCGGTCAGATATACCCAAATGAATTGAAAGCAGGGAGCTGAACAGATATTTGTACACCCATGTTCATTGCAACAGTATTTACAATAACCAAAAGGCAGAAATAACACAAATGTCCATCAGTGGATGGATGGATAAACAAATGTCATACACACTTACACTGGAATATTATTCAGCCTTAAAAAGGAAGGAAATTCTGTCACATGCTACAACATGAAGGAGTGTTGAAGACATGAAATAAGCCAGACTCAAGAAGGCAAATACTGTATGATTTCACTTAAATGAAGTACCTAGAATAGTCAAACTCATATAGACAGAGAGTAGAATATTGAGTACCAGGGGCTGGGAGGAGAGGAGGCTGGTTAGTTATTATTCAATGGGTACAGAATTTCAGTTTGGGAAGATGAGAAAGTTCTGGAGATGGGTGGTGGTAATGGTTGAACAACAATGTGTATGTACTTAATGCTATGGAACTGTAAACTTTAAAATGGTTAAAATGATAAATCTTGTTATGTGTATTTTATCACAATAAAAATATACATTAAAAATTTTTGGATCAGGTTACATCACCCCAAATGCTCTAAAGGCCCTCATCTCAGTGCTTCAAGACCAAAGTCCCTGCACTGGCCTACAAGGCCCTGCCCTGTGCTCTGTTTCCACACCCCATGTGAACTTTGTGAATCTCCCTCTTACAGTCTTCCTGTTCACATCCACTACAGACACACTGGCACCCTTACTGCTCTTCAAACACGCCAGGCATGCTCTGCCTCAGGGTCTTTGCACTTGTTGTTCCTCTGCCTGGTACATTTTTCTCCCAGCTACCAGCAGGGCTGGCTTCCTCACCTCCTCTAGGCTTGAGGATCTTAGTTCCCCGACCAGGGATCAACTCATGACCCCTGCAGTAGAATCACAGAGTCCTAGCCACTGAACTGCCAGGGAATCCCCAAGCTGACCATACTTTTTAAAATTCAACTTTCACCCCATCCCCTTTGGCCTGCGTTCTTTTTCTCCACAGCAGTTATACCATCTAAAAGCTTCTTTGTCTTGTTTATTGTCTGTCTTCCCTGCCTAGATTGTAAGAGTATTCGAGTGTTGTAAAGTCACCAAGCTGCAACCTGACCTTTCTCAAGGTTCCTGGACGCAACTGAAAACCTCAATAGCAAAGTTGCAAAGTTAGTTCCCAGATCTTCCTTTTCCTCAGGTCAAAACCCCAGAAGCTGATTAAATTTTTCATCTAGGCCAGGAGGGAGAGAAAAATGGAAAGGTATGTGCTCCAGATGACCAGGTGAGCCGTGAGCGCCAGCCTGGCTGTGCCCTGTGTGATCTGGCCTCTGTGGTTGGATTTCTGGGAACAAAGTGGAAAGTGCCAAGCTTGGCAGGGGCTGGAGGCTTTTGTGGCAGACTGGCTGGGCGGCGGGGAAGACCAAGCTAAGGAGGCCTGGTGGTGCTGGGAGCAGAGGCTCCACACTCAAATGTCCGTGGGGCATCCATGTGCAGGCACGTTGGGTGTGGGGACTCTGGGCACCGCAGGAGTGGGGAGTCACAGGTCCATTCAGCTGCCACCCAGATCCGGGTCACTTAGACCGAAGCAGGAATGGAAGCCCTGTTGTCCCCAGACTTCCTGACTGCTTATTTTCCAGAGAATCAGGAAGCTGATTTTTATGAGCTATTCTCTGACTTTTAAACATTGGTTCAACAATTTTTTAAATACCACGTGATCTTACAAAACATGTTTGAAAACTGGATTTCCTCCATTCCCCCTCCCCCCCCACACACACACCCTACTGTTTACAAATCTGCAGTTTAAGAAAATGCTTAAGAACATGGACTTTGGTTACAGAGAGACCTGGCTTTGCTGCTATTTGGGCAAAGATCCTTGACATCTGCAAGTCCGTTTCTTTATCTGTAAAATGGGAACAAAAATAGAATCTACCTCATAAGATTGTTTGGGAGGATAGAGACTTAGCAGGGTGCCTGGCAAATAGTACAACAGTTCGCTATTAGTAGTAGTGATGCGGGGGAGGGGAAGCCAAGGGGGGCTATACCAGGGAAAGAAAGTGGAATAGCAGGACAGGCATGGTGTAAGCTGGTAAGCTGTGGTCAGAGAAGAGGAACACCTGGGGGAATGAAACTGAAGATCCAGGGACCCACCTTGATCCATGGACCCAGATAAGGATTTTGCCAACAAAGCCAGAGACCCAGCGCCCAGGGCCTCCAGACCTGCAGGTGGCGCTGCATCTCTAAGAGGCTCTATATCTCAGGGGGTGGCACAGGTCCCAAGCCATGGCTTCCCATTCTGTACTTAAGCACAGACTTCGTCTGATTGAGCCTAACTGCAGGACTTTACATCTGTGCTTGTTGTAGTTTATCTTCTTAGTTAGGAACCTGACGTTCCAGATGTCAAGATTCTGTAACTGTCCCTCCTGACTTCCTTCTTTTGTAGTTCGGATAAGATTTTCACCAGAATCACTTAGGAGTCTCTAGTTGCAAGCAAAAGACACCCCAACCCAAGATGGCTTAGCAAAAAGAAAATGTATAGCCTCATGCACTTGAAATGTCCAGGGGTAGGACAGGTATGGTTTGATGTGGGTCAGACGATGAAACTGGGACCTAGATCCTCTCTGTCGTCTCTCTGGATGGGATTCATTCTCATGCAGCCTCTTCCCAGATGCAGCTCCATGTCTGAACAACTCGGAAGCAGGTGGGACTCCCTAAGGGTTCAAAGAGAAAGTCCCTGTGTAGAGTTTCATTGACTATGGTTAACTTTGAGTTGTGCCTCATTCCCTCCTTTGAACCAATCAATATCCCAAGAGGAATACAATGTGTGATTTCTAGGAATACAATGTGTGATTTCTAGGCTGGGGTAGTATCAACCCTGAATGGGGTGGTGACCCCAGAACTAAATCACAGGCAGTTACCTAAAGTAGAATGAATGGATGCTCAGTGACCCCCTCCTTGGGAAAAAAAAGAACAGTCGCCTTATCTTGTGTACAATGTATTGTTTAAATAGTGGTTATAAAGAATGGCATTTTCTCTTTTTTTTTTTGTGGTACGCGGGCCTCTCACTGTTGTGGACTCTCCCGTTGCAGAGCACAGGCTCCGGACGCGCAGGCTCAGCAGCCATGGCTCACGGGCCCAGCCGCTCCGCAGCATGTGGGATCTTCCCGGACCGGGGCACGAACCCGTGTCCCCCGCATCGGCAGGCGGACTCTCAACCACTGCACCACCAGGGAAGCCCAAGAATGGCATTTAACACCCTACTGATCCCCAGGGCTGGCTTGGCTGATCTTGGATCCCTTTTCATATCTCATCATCTCCTAGGATTGCACTAACTTGATTAAAGAAAGCAGGAGGACTATTCTTCCACAATAGTATATAAATATTCAATAGAACATTTGGGGGTCACTTACCTTCCAAACCACTCATGAATCTTATCCAGATGTGAATTCATCCAACTGTGCCGTAACTCAGCCCACATGTCTTTGTCTAGAAAAAGGTTTTTGGGTTTTTTTTTTTGTTTTTTTGCCAAATGATCCATAGTTCTAAACACCTGACGAAAGTCCACGTGGACTTTCTGACGTCCTTCAGCCAACTCTGAGAACACCCCTCTCCATGTTCACAAACGCTTAAAATACATACTTTAAAATATGTCAGCCTAACATCAACGAGTTCGTAGTTCCTATACACCCCACAAACTCCAGCTCCACCCCCACTGGAAATCATGACATAAAGAAAGACATAACGGGCTTCCCTGGTGGCGCAGAGGTTGAGAATCCACCTGCCGATGCAGGGGACACGGGTTCGTGCCCTGGTCCGGGAAGATCCCGTGTGCCGCGGAGCGGCTGGGCCCGTGAGCCATGGCCGCTGAGCCTGCGCGTCCAGAGCCTGTGCTCCGCAACGGGAGAGGCCACAACAGTGAGAGGCCCGCGTACCGCCAAAAAAAGAAAAAAGAAAGAAAGACATATCATTTGTACAAAGCTGCTCACGGCAACACAGTCCCAGAGGAGATGCACCCAGGAATGTTCAACAACAGGGCCTGGCCAGGGAAACAGGGCGTGAACCAAAAGGAAAACCCTCCAAAATAACACGCATTGAGTGGAACCATGATATTGCCATTTTTGTAGGTCAATAATAGTCTAATATCAACAATTTCAATGGTCACAATTGGATATACTAGGTTTATCAAACCTAGTGGTTTTTATACTAATGGTTTTCAAAGTGTGGTTCACAGACTTCTGGTGGAGGGGTGGGGGTGAGTGGGAGTGTGTCCCAAAGATCCTTTCAAGAAAAACATGAAGTCAAAATTATTGTCATAATAATACTGAGATGTTACTTGCCTGGTCAGCATGTAGACATCTGCACTGAGGAAAGCAATGGTTGACAAAAGCAATGGTGGATAAAATTACATGAGGCTGGATTTCCTTTATTTATTTCCACTAAACAACATAACACAACAGACTGAATTTAGAAGCAGATATATGAATCCACCTATCTTTTTTTAAAATTGAAGTAGAGTTGATTTATGATATTGTGTTAGTTTCAGGTGTACAGCAAAGTGATTTGGATATATGTATAGTTTTATGTGCTCTAAAAATTTAACTTGAAATAATTCATACTGTACAAATTAATCTGCTGCAGCGAAGTGCACAGGCTCTGGATTAAGACTGACTCTGGGTTCAAATGTCGACTCTGATGCTACCTAGTTGTGTGACCTTGGGCAAGTTACTCAACCTCCTGTGCCATAGTTTCCTCATCTGTATTACCCCAGGGGATTGCTGTGAGTTTTAATATAAGTGCCTAGAAACACCAACTGCCACAGAGTAAGCACTATAAACGTGCTTGCTCTCATTGTTATTTCAGTTCTCCTGCTTTTTTCATTCATAATTTTGAAGTCTTTGAACATTCATATGCATAGGTGGAATATGTTCTTGTTCAGTGTCGTATAGTATTCCATCACATAAACATTCCACATTTTATTTTATTATTTTTCTACTGCAAATACTGACAGTGATAGGCGTCTTTCTGCTTGTAGAGGTTCATAAATTTATAGTGGCAAAAATCCTCTCTGATGACTAATTTTCTCCAGCAGGGCTCAGCCTCTGTGATAGACAGAATAACAGCCAAAGATGTCTAAGTCCTCATTCCTATAACCTGTTAATATTTTAATATGTTAAATTACAGGGCAAAGGGGAAGTAAGACTGCAGTGAGAATTAAGATTGGTGATTAGTTGACCTAGAAATGGAGAGACTATCCTGGATTATCCATCCAGGTAGAACAAATGTAATCACAAGAGTCCTTATAAGTGGAAGAGAGAGGCAGAAGAGAGAGAACCAGAGATGTGGTGTATACAAAAGACTTGGCCTGACATTGCTGGCCAAGAAATGCAAGCAGTATTTAGAAGCTGGAAAAGGCAAGGAAATAGATTCTCCCCTAGAGCCTCCAGAAGGAGCACAGTCTTACCACTTCTTGATTTTAGTGGTGTCAGACTTCTGACCTCCAGAACTGTAAGATAATACATTTATGTGTATTAAGTTAGTTACATTAGTGGTAGCTTGTTACAGCCGCAAGGGAAAAGGAATAGTCTCTAAATGGCAAGACAAAGACAGGCTGACATTCGGGGTTTGCCATGCACATGTGAAATGAAGATACTGAAATGATAGTCCTTGGAACTGATGAGAAGGAAGGAAGTGAGGATTAGAGAAGGCGGCCTGGCAGCGTGCTGAGGCTGAAGCACAGGTGCGGTGGGTGTCACTGGGAGGAAGCCAAAGGTCCAAACAGATGGGGCCTTCAGGGGCTGACGGGGATCTGGGAGTGACCTTGGAGGATGTGGCCGAGGCCAAGGAAGGAGAAGGTCACTGAGAAAGCAAAGGTGAGGTGAGGGAATGCAGAGGTCGGGTGAGGGAAATCAGGGAAATCAGCTGCAGAAGCCTGTTCCTATGCAAACTCCTTGAAGTCCTCACCTTGCCCAGAGGACAATCTGTGCCTGCGGGGGTGTGGATGTGATGGGCGTGGTCGTACAGGTGTGCGCGATGTGTCCAGGTACACCGCGGGGCAGGATGGAGTGTTGCACGGGGCACGTAGGTGCTGGCGGGGGGGGGGGGGAGGGGGGCGGGGGGGGTACTGAGGGGACAGTGGTCTGTCTGGGGAACACGAGGATGACGGGGTCTGTGCGTGCATATTGGTGCCACAGGTCCGGATGTGCAGAGGGAGAATGCGGGGTGTGTGCGCGAGGGGTCCGGGTGAGTGTGCCGGGCAGACGTGGATGCGGAAGCGGGTACGAGGGAGCGCGCGCAGCTGGAGCTTGTTTCGGGGGAGAATGAGAAAAGGGCGGCGGGGAGCCGGGCGGGCGCGGTGGCCGTCGGCGCCGCCAAGCCCCGCCCGCCGCGCTCCCCGACCTCCCCGCCCCGCCGCCCGCTCCCTCCCAGTCCCTGTCCGCGCGCTCGCGGCGCCAGCGCGACAGCCGCCCAGCCGCCCAGCCGCCCAGCCGCCGCCGCCGCCTCCTCCCGAGCGCCGCCGCCGCCGCCAGCCGCGCGCATCCCAAGCCGCCGCGGGAAGCAGGTACGACAGCGACGCCGGGCTCCGCGCATTCCCCCGCCGCCCACCCTGTCATTTCCCACCGGAGGGCGCTCGGCGGCGCTGAGGGGACCCGGCCTCGGGCGCAGGGGGACCACCGCAGAGGATTGTGGGGAGTGGGGAAGCCCCCGGATGCGAGCCGAGGGACCGGGAGAGGGCAATGAGTGTGTGTCAGGGGCGGCAGGGAGGGCGGCAGCGTCCTCGGCCCCGAGGGGCAGGGTGAGGTGTCGTTCGGGAGGCCGACAGCAGCGACACCTGAGAGCGCGGGCTAGGCGCCGGTTCGCACAACGCTTTGCTGGAATGAGGCCCTTCTTGGTGTCCCCATTTTACAGAGGAGAAAACTGAGGGTCAGAGGCTGGAGACGCCTCCCCGGGTTCCAGGGACAAGTTGCTGAGACCAGATTTGAACCCAGGGAGTCTGACCCCAGAGCCCACCTTAGCCTCCTCTGCCAGGCGGCCTCTGGGCAACGGGGGTTCATTCCCTGAGTTGTCCCCCTTGAGGCCACACTGGGAGGAGGCCAGATCCTGAGGCCCTGCTGTCTGTCCCCCAGAGGGGCATATGTCGGAGATTTGGGGGTGCTGGGCAGGGGGTGGGGGCGGACAGCTGGGGAGGGACCTTTCCCTCCAGTGTGGAGGGAGAAACTGAGGCAGGGGGGGGTTTCCGGAGGAAGCAGCAGAGCTCCTCCATCCACAAGAGGCAGGACAGCTCCCACACCCCATCTCCACCAAGGAGTGAGGGCAGAACAGCCAAAGGGGCGGTTTGTCCCTGACAGCGGAGGCCTCAGAGAGTCCATGGGGGTCCTGTGTGAATTGTTCCCCAGACTTAAGCCTCCCTGGGGCCTCCACGTGACATCCACCAGTGGCCCAACGTACCTGCCCACTGAACTGTGTAGTGCCGTGAGGAGTACACAGATCCATTCTCCTTTGTTTATAAATTTCCAACCCCTGACCTCCCTGCCCCCGCAAAGGTAACTGCGTTCATAATTTGGGGAGTTCCTTCTAGGCCTTTCCTACACCCAGGCAGTCGTATACATGTGTACCCACAGAAGGTATGTAAGCTGCAGAGTAATGTTGTGGGTGGATATTTAATAGAAACAGTATAATCCATCCACGTCATTCTGAAACTTGCCACCCCCCTCCACCCAGTTATCATTTCTTTGAAAGTTATCCAAGTTGCTGCATATAAATCTAGCTTATTTATTTTAACTGCTGCCTTGTTTTCCACCATGGATATGCCTACTGATGCGCAGTTAAGTTGTAAGAATTAGGGGACTGTTTCATATTTAAACCTCTTCTGTAAATTGACATCTCTGTGTTAAGATTTCTTTGTACTTTGTCCTAAACTAACTTCACAGGATCTGAATTTGGGGGACAAGGTCCCCTGTTCTCCATTGCACACGCACGTGCGTGCACACGTACACAAGGCGTGCACACGTACACAAGGCATACACACATGCACAGGTGCACACATGCACATCTCTATCCTTCTGTCTGTGGACAAGTACAAACACTACACCCCGCTATCTGCAGTTGCTGCTGAGCCCAAAGGCCTGGGCTTGAGCCAGGCCACAAGTTCCGCCTGTCCAGGCCCCAGTGGGCAGAATTCCCATAAGGGACCAAGTCCAGGAGTTCCCTCTAGACACTCCCAATGCCGTCTCTGCCATCCAACAGGACACAGAAAGAGTTAGAAACCATGCCTGACAGACTGGAGTGTCCAGGGTCCTATCTGCGTACCACAAACTTTCCAGGTCTGGGCTGTACCGTGGGAGTGTGCTTGCCCTAGAACGTGGGCCAGAAGCATCAAAAGTTTGGTGGAAGGCCTGATGACAGCTGGTTGGGGAAAAGCTAGAATCAGAGCTGTGTGCATCACAATCCCAGCTCCACCTCTTCCTAGTTTGGGCAATAATTCCCTTACACTCTCTGAGCCACAGTTTCGCATCTGTAACCCGGGGATGATGAAGATGGCAGCCTCCCAGAACTGTTGAGTGGATCAGTGAGATGACGAAACAAAACACTTAACTCATTGTCAGCACTTGGAAACAGGAAGTCTTATCTTGGACAGAAGAGACCCGGAGATGGCCCCAAGGTTGGGGTGGTGCCCAGGGCCACCGTTTGGGACCTCGTCCACATCCCAAGTGCACGTCAGAGAATCTCAGTGCTGAGTGGGACTGGGCTGAGAGCTCAGCTTGTGAGAGCCACGCCTACCTCACAGTGAGGTCCAGAAGTGTCATGGCACCTACAAAGGACCTACTGTGCACCTAGCCCTGAGCTAAGATGCAGAAACAAGCTGAGACGAGGTTCCCACAAAGCAGACCTGTGTGCAGCTTTTGTGAGGTCCACACTCCTTTTTCAATTTTAGCTTACTCCCAAGATTTTAAAAGGTGGGAGATGTCACATAAAACTTCGTATTTCTGGATCCTCTTGAGAAAAGACGATCAGAAAGGCTGACAACTCCAGCCCTAACATTCGGCTGCCCCCCAGGATGGGGCAGGCGCCCTCCAGGGTGGCACAGTCCCCACCTGGCCCACCCCTCATTCATAAAGAGCAGCATAATATAAATGTTAATAACACAGACTCCACAGCCAGGTTCTGCATCCAAGCTCTGGCATGGATCAGTTGTATGGTCTAAAGCAAATTATTTAGCATTTTTGTGATTCGATTTTCTCATATGGAAAATAGGAACAAAAGTAGCACTTGCCTCAGAGGGCTATTTTAGGCATTAAATGAATCAACAAACTTCAGCCTCTTACAACAGTGCCTGGTGCCTGGAATACACTAAGTGCTGATGATGCTGATGATTGCTGGTGGTGGTATAAGTTGCCTGGTCCCTGTAACAGTGTAATTTGTATTCCAAATTGTACTCCACATAAAATGTTATGGGAACACAAGTGAAAGAGGAAAATGTTGTCCTCTTCCTGCCTTTCCAAGGGCAGGAAGAAGACAACATTTCAAGGAAAGTGACAAAAAGGAGGGGACTTCTAAGGTGGGTTTTGAAGGATGAATAGGAGTTTCTCTGGAGCAGTAGCGTGAGAAAGGCATTTCCACACAACGGAAACAGCCTTTCCAAAGGCCTGGGAGCATGACCAGGTGAAGCAGGTTTAGGAAGTGACAGTAGTCCAGTGTGACTTCTGGTAAGGTATCTCAGAGTATAGGGAGAGGGGAGATGGATCTGGAGAGACAGAAAAGGACCTTGAGATCATGATGGGGCTTGCGGCAAGAAAGGAGATGTACATTTCTTGTGCCTTACAGATGCCCTTATAATCATCAGCCCTGTCATCCTCATAATGCCCCAAGAATCAAGTGTTTGGTCCCCACTTACTGATGAGTTAGAGGCTCAGGGATGGTAAGTCACTTGCTCAAGAGCTCACACGATGGGTCAGTGGCTGAGCTGGAATCAGACTCCAGATCTGTCTGATTCTAAAGCCCATGCACCCTCTCTGAGCCTCAGTTTTTCCACTGTAAAGTGGAGTTAGTACTAGTAAAACCTACTGTGTGGGCTTGGTGTGAGGATGAGATGAGAATGAATTCACAGCCCATAGCACAGCCCCTGGCACAGAGCAGTTGCTATTGTTATTTTGATTGAATGAAGCCTGTGTTCTTCCAGGCCTCTCACCCTAACTCATACCACTGCCCAGCCTGAGATGGGGGTCCCCAGGGAGTGGATGTCCTGGGCCAGTGGGTCTCAAGTTGTGGTCCCTGGACCAGAAGCCTCAGCATCACCTGGAGATTTTTTCAAAATGCAGATTCTCAGACCCAGTCTAGACCTACTAAGTCAGAGACTCTGGGGGTGGGCCCAGCAACCTGTAATTTAACAAGACCTCCAGGTGGCTCTCATGAAAGCTAAAATTTCAGAATCACTGGTCTGGAGGAAACCTTCAAATGAGATCCTCTTTGGCCACTTGCATCCACCTCCCTCTAGAAGAGTGGGTTGGTGGTGAGAATTCTGCCCTCGCAAAGACCAAACCTGGAGGGGATGCCCTAAGACAAAGGCACATCCCCTCCAGCATGGGAGGCTGGAAAGAACCACTTCTTTACAGATAGGAAAGTTGCCAAGGGGCCTAGTGGGGGTTTTATTCTCTAGAACTTGCTCTCCTTTCTAGTCTCACAGCCTCCAGTGGGCCCACCTTGAGGGCCTGAGGCAAGATTTGACTTTCAGAGGAGTTATTTTCTAGTGTGGGATCAGGGAGCTGAGGACCTGTCCTCCTCCCAGTAAAAGCTCGAGATTAGAGTCTCTCTGTGAACAGTCTCTTCTCCTTTGGCGCCTTGAGAACACGTGTCCAGGCCCAAGTCTAGGTTGGGGACAATAATATTTTGCCAAGGACCTCCAATCAAGAAGCAGTCCCGGGGCTTCCCTGGTGGCGCACTGGTTGAGAGTCTGCCGGCCAATGCAGGGGACGCGGGTTTGTGTCCCGGTCCTGGAGGATCCCACATGCTGCGGAGCGGCTGTGAGCCCTGGCCGCTGGGCCTGCGCGTCCGGAGCCTGTGTTCCGCAACGGGAGAGGCCACAACAGTGAGAGGCCCGCGTACCGCAAAAAGAAAAACAAAAAAAGAAGCAGGCCCACTCCACGTTTCTTCTTCAAAGCACCGATCAGAGCGGGGAGGCAGTACAGCCTAATGGGTAGAAGCACGGGCCTTACCTGAAAGATAGAAGTTGCTGAGTCTGGCTAAATAAAAATTAATTTTTTCTGCATGACCAAACAAACAAACAAAAATCCCTAAGCCCCGGCATGTCAAACTAGTAAAAGTATTTGCCACTTTTATGACAAAGAGTTAATTTCATAGAGAGCTCTTATAAATGAAAGATGAACCACGTGATCCAAAAGCCGGGGCGGGGGGGGCGTGCGAAGGAATAGAGGATATGATTCTACTGTTTACATAAAAAGAAATACAATTGAATTCAAACAGATGAAAAGATGTTGAACTCTGAAAACAGAAATGCACAACAAAACCACACCGATTCTGCTTTCCACCTGCAAGTTCGCTGTTGGTGGGGCAACACTCAGTGTTGGTGGGGCAACCGGGATTCTGACTCTGCTGGCGGGAGCACGAATTGGGGCAACCTGAGGTGGGGGTAAGAAGACTGTCAGTATTGAAGATGCTCATACCCTCTGTCTCTGCCACTTCACCTCTTGGAATTTATCCAGTGGATAACCTTGCATTGGACACGTCATGTTAGAACAAAGATAGTCTGTGTGTGAGAGCAATTGATTGGAAATGAGCTAAACATCCACCAGAGGGGAACTAAGTACTGTACATGTCAGGACAGCCACGCAAGAGAATATGATGCAGCCATTCAAAAGAAAGCAGTAGCTCTGCATGAATAAATGTGAAACCATCTCCCAGATGTATTGTTAAAAGAAAAATGCAACGTATGGAACAGTGTATGGTGTTTTACCACGTGTGTGTGTGTGTGTGTTTTAAAAAGGGATTCATTGTTATATGTGTATATATTTGTATATGCACATTAGAATCTGGAGGACACACTAGAAGCTGGTTAACTTTGAGGAGGGAAACTGATAGAGGAGGAGACTTACCTTTCATTGCATACAATTTGGTACTCATTAGATGTTTTTTCCCTCATACAGTTGTAATATTATAGTTATAAAATCTAGCCACGTGTATCTTCTTTCTCCTTATTTAAAACAAGCGTGACACTAGAGATAAGGTTAACTCCCCCTTTGACTACGACCCAAATTATAATGTTTTCAAATAAAAAATGAATTATGGTTTTAAGTAGGGCCTTTGTCACAAAAGAACAAATATTGTATGATTCCACTTATATGAAGTGTCTAAAGAGGCAAATTCAGAGAAAGTAGAAGAGAGGTTACCAGGGGCTGAGGGGGAGGGATGGATGGGGAGTTAGTGTCTAATGGGTACAGAGTTTCATTCTGGCTGGGATAATGAAATTTTTCTGAAGATGGATAAGTGGTGATTGTTGCACAACAATGTGAATGCATAACGCCACTGAAATGTACACTTAAACATGGTTGAAATGGCGACCCTTCTGTTCATGTCCATTAGGAATAAATTTGCACTGACAGCGTATTAGCAAGTTAGTTTTAAAACAATTAGCTGGGTGGGAAAAGTGAAAGTGTAATTGCTGGTAAGCCAAGGTTACTTTAATTTTTTTATTTTGTGGACAGATTTAACTCCTTTGATGTAAGACACAGGCAGGAAAGGCTGGGAGGGGGGCTGGTATGGCATCTTGCAACTCCAATTATGACATTTCAATTCACAATCTTTGTAAGACAATTATGTTTCAACCTGAATCTTGACATTAAAGTATATCTTTACCAAAAAAGGGGTTAAAATGGTAAATTTTACGTTGTATATTTTGCCACAGTGAAAATATTTAGGGATGACAAAGAAACAAGTAGGGGCTTTGATATCAGATTGCTTGGGTTCTAGTCCTTGATTCCACCACTTCTTAGCTGTGTATACTTGATCAAGTGTGTGTACTTCTTTAAAGCCTCAGTTTTCCCACCTACAAAATGGGGTTGTCAGAGAGTACCTGCAAGGAATCCTGCAAGAACTAGATGACTTTATCTATACAGAGTGCTTGCTCTGCATCTCTGGAACAACTGTAGGAGGTTAGGTTTAAGAGGATAGGGAGGCTAGAATCAGCTACTGGACCAAATATTAAGACCAGCAGATTCAGGTGGAGTGAGTTTATACACAGGGAGTTTATAAAAGAACCATCTATATTTTTCTATCACTTTGTATTTGAAAAAAATAAATTTTTAAATGCATTTCCATAGTGTAAAATCACAGAATGTCGAGTCAGACAAAATCATCTTGGCTGGTGGGAATCCACCAAAGATGCAGCAATTCTAAACCTGTGGCCTCCTAACCTACAGAGATCCGAATCCTGACTCTGTCACTTATTAGCTGTGTCACCTCAGGCAAGTTACTTAACCTCTCTGTGTTTCACTTTTCTCTTCTGCAAACTGGAGGTGATAGTAATTCTCACCCCATTAGGGATGTTACAAGGATTAAAGGTGTCAAGTGCTTAGAGTGTTGCCTGGCCCACAGTGAGTCCTAAGTATTGTTAAAAAAATAAATAAACTTGAAATAAGCCTGAAAGTCTTAGCATTTTTGTTTTTAAAAGAGGAATTTATTTTTTACACTAAGGAAACAATATCCTAGCAAAGATACAGTCGGGGGGCTGAGATGAATCTGCAGGACTTCCCTGGGATGGGTTGGGTAGGCCGAGATAAGGTAAGAGGAGGCCAGCTGATGAGGGATGAGGCAGTAAGAGGCTCTGAGGGGTTCAGGGAGTTTCCCAAGAGGTCTCCCAGTGATAACAACAGAGCCCAGATTCAGCCCCAACTTTCTCCTTCTCCCCAGTGTCTTGAAGGTCAGGGGCCCTTTCCATGCAGACCTCTGGGACAATCCAGGTAGCTTTGCTTCCTCTTGACGTGCCGGGGAACTCACTCCCAAGCTGAGGCCTGGAAGGAGGGCTAAGACCTGGGAAGCCTGGCACACCCTCCTTCAGGAGCCACACCTGCACGCCGGCTCCATCAAGGACCTTAAGTGGGGGCCGGATTGCAACCTCCCAAAACAAGCTAATTCCTGAAATTCCACTCTCACCTGTCTGTGTGTGGAGTTTGTTGATTTTCCTGGTTGAGAGGCACCCTCTCCCACCACCCCAGGAGGGATCACCTTTGTCCTTTTACAGCGGTTTGCACCACAGTGAGAAGGAGTTTGGCTGGTAAGCGAGACCTTCGGGGTCTGAGGCTGAAGGTTGGGGTGGACCGGAAGGCAGCCTTTGAAGGGCTGTTTTAGAGATTGCGGGGGGGGGGGCGGGGTGTGGTGGATGTAAAATGTTTAGACGTGTGCTTGGCACGGACTGGGTGCTCTCAAGTGGAAGGAGGGGCATTTACTGGGCCTGGGGGCCTGGTTTACTGCAGACTGCCTGGGGAGACTGCTGCTGTCCTCAGAGCATTACTGCCATGCCCTAAGTGTCGAAATCCCCCAGACGCCTGAATTGTCTTCTCTGGACAGTCAGTTGATGTAACGGTTAAGGGTTTGGGAGTTAAACAGGCTGGAGCTGGAGCTTAGCTGTGTGTGACCTTGCGCAAGACACTTAACCTCTGAGCCCCAACCCTGGCCTGTGGATTGCAGACAATAGGACCTCCTGCAGGGTCCTAAGTAAGCAAGCAAGCACAGCACCTTAGCAGCAGGTAACTGACCCCCATTCGGTGGCCCCACCCTTGTTACTGCTCCGATTAACTCCAGAAATGCTGTTCTAGCCCTGCTTCCAGAAGGGATGAGGGTGGTGCAGTGGGGGGAGAGTCCTGGGCTGAAAAGACCGAGACACCTGCAGAATTCAGGGAAAGCTGAAAGATCAGAATCGGCCCCGGGGGCGTGTGTGTCCAGGGAGGGGTGATACTCAAGTGCAGGGTGGACTGGCTTGATTGCAGCTTGCTGGCTGGTGGGGCAGGAGCCCGTCTGGGCCTCACCCTCCCCGACCCCTCTGACACCAGATGACAGTGGGTGGCAGCCTGGCCATGGGATGACCCACCCATTGGGCAGATCTCCCCCCATAGAAGAAAACCTGGCAGAGCAAGGCGGGGGGGGTGGGGAGGGGGGCATCAGACACATTTTCCGGCCCTCGGGAATATTCAGGGAGTGTTTCCTGAAGGCTACAACACTAGTTCGCAGGGATTTAAACTTCTAGGGGCCAGATTTTTTTCTGTTTTGTTTATTGCTTCACTGCCGCAGCCCCAGCTCCCAGTAGACACTCAGTGAGTATTGGTTGAGTGAATGAGTGACAGATGACTGGATGATTGCCAGTGATGGACAAGGCCCTGGAGATACAGGGTGGAGCAAGTCACATATCTCAGCCCCCAGGAGACTCCTCGACCCTCACCCGAGAGACCCCTCTCCATCCGCACTCCCGCTCCTGAACTCCCACTGTGGCCCACCAGTGGCTGGGCCTGAGATGGGTGGAGCTGTGTTCCTGTTGGATCTTAGGGTCTAATTGGCTAAAGACTCCTGCCTGCGGTCAGACAGCTCCAAAGCTCATCTCAGTCACTGGAGACGGTGCGGCCACTCTGTCTGGGAACCATGTTGTTTTGCTTGCCTTGTGCACGGGGATGATCTGACTTCAGTTTCTCTCAACACGAGATGTAGTTCGTCAGAGAAATGCGGGCCCATGTGGCTTTCTCCTCTGTAATAATAATAGGCAGCATTTTTAAGTATACACTACGTGCCAGCGCAAGTGTTACATCATAGAATTCGTTCAGCGACCGTAAAGGTACAGACACTCTCCCTCACTTGAGCTTTGGAGAGACTTGTGGGATCTCATTGTGTTATTCCAACAGTCCGGTGAAACGGGTGATGTAATTGCCTGCATTTTGCAGATAAGAAAGCAGGCTCAGAGAGGTTAAGTAGCTTGCCCGGGGTCACACGGAGCTAGCAAATAGTGGGGCTGGGATTCGAACTCAAGCAGTCTGACCACAGAGCTCACCCTGCCTCTCCTCAGCTTCCAGATGAGTGTGGAGGAGGAATGGAAATTTTTACTCTGTGACAATGGCTCTCAAAGCCCTTGGTTTACCAGTAGCTGAGTATAAGGTTTCAGCTGTTCACTCCCCTAGTACCTACCCTGGGTCACTGTGTGGATGAAGATCCTAATCTCCCCCAACAGAGAAGGGCAGGAGCCCAGCTTGAAAATGGCTGTGATCCTTGGGGCAGCAGCACCTTCCTGGGCACCAGATTCTCAGCCTCTGAATCTTCCTGGAGGCCTGGGTGAAGGCCGCCTGGGGCCCAGGAAACCCACCGAGGCCAGGCCTCCCTCCCAGGGACTGAGTTCCAAAGCCAAGCTGGATTTCAGAGGTTGGCAGGAAATGGAAACTTAGCAGGAAGTAGGAGGGACCAACAGAGAAAAACGTTACTCTTTTTTCCCTTTCTTGTCTCTGATTCATGCCTTTCACCTAGTGTTTGAGGAGGAGGGTGTTTATTGAACACACTCCAGTGCAGTGGAATCCACTGTGGAGGTCACGGGCACAGAGACCTCAGCTGACCCAACACGTGTAGAGTGCTAACCATAGAACAGGCGCGGTGAGCAGTGTTTTACCTGAGTTACCTCATGCGGTCTGCACAGTAACTGTATCGCGTAGGTACATCACGGTCCTCACCATCATCAGTATCATCATTATCACCACCTGCATCGTCATCATCCCTGTCCTCTCATCGCTGCTCTCATCATCGTCACCTTTATCTTCCTCATCATCAGCACCTCCTCCTCCTCCTCACCATCATCCCCATTATTATCATCATCTCCTTCATCACCATCATCGCCAGCAGCAACATCCTAGTCACCCACGTGGCTTCCCAGACCCAAGACCCAATCTGCAGATAGGGAAACAGACCTAGAGGACATGACACGTTCATCCCCTAGAAAGATAAGAATTGGGCTCTAAAGTCCGAAAGACCCAAGTCTGATTCCTGGCTCTGACACTGTTTAACTGTGTGACTTTGGGCAAACAACCTAACCTCTCTGAACCTCTCCAAGCCCTTGTCTGTAAAATGAGGATAATCATAGTTCCTGCCTCATTGGGTTGTGATGAAGGTCACATGCACTGGTGCATGTAAAGTGCTGGCCCAGGGCCTGGCTCAAATCATAAAAGCAAAACAAACACAGGAAAACACACAGGCAAGGACAGCAGTAGTTAAGGGGAGAACTGGGAGCATTTGGCTGGGAGTTCCCAGCAGCCCTGGATGGCCAGGGGCAGGTGTTGCCCAGCGTGAGAACGGGCACTGGAGGGCTAGCGTGGGGCAGCTTGGGGGCAGGATTGGAGAGAACACTCGAGAAGGAGGCAGGGTGTGGAGGGATGGGAAGGGGACCTCTCACCTGGAGCAGGGCCAAGAGTTCAGAGCTGGGAGCTGCGGTCAGTCCAGTCTGAGACCGATCAGGGAGCAGGATCTTTTTCCAAGTTGGATGGAGGAGGTTCCAGTAAGAGCCAGCCACTCCCTGCCCCAGACCCAAAGGGCTCCCCAAAGCTGCCAGCCTGCACCTCCACCATCCATGGTGGCGTTTCCTTCTGGGCTGCCTCCCTTTTGGATAAATTGTTTCTGAATAGCAGTTAAGGTGGGCACCCAAGGCCAATCTTATGCCAGGCAACATGAGCACCTCACCCCCAGCCTCCAGCTCCACAGGCCCAGGGGTGCCGTTCACACAGGGTACATTGTGAATAATGCCCCCTAGAGGTGTGCAGTGCACAGTCATACGAGGCAGCTCTGCTAGCCTCCTTCTTCCTGGAGTGGGTACAGAATCTATCTTGGGTCCCCCAGGTCTGGCTGCAGCTCAAGGCAGAGAAGGTTGATTGGTGTCTGGATGCCAGTTAAGATGCAGAGGCCCAGGTTTGCTGCCCTGGACAAGTAAGGCTTGTCCTTGAGAAGGTTGTGTCCGGGCATTGTGTTGACTGGTGATAGTGATGGATTATTGAGAGGCAATATAGCAAAGTGGTTATGAGAGCAGCCTCTGGAGTCATGCAGACCTGGGTTCAATTCTGTTCTACTCCTGTCACTCTGTGACTTTAGGAAAATCACCTGTGCCTCTGTTTCCTCATCTAAAAAATGGGTATATGATAATACACCTGGGCATATACTAGTCCTCCCTCTCTTGGGAAGTGAGAAGGAAATGAGGTGATTCGGGTAAAACTCTAAAGACAGTACCCACCACATAGCTGAATGGTCACTACATGTTTTTGTTGTTGTTGTTGTTGTTTTGTGGTACGTGGGCCTCTCACTGTTGTGGCCTCTCCCGTGGCGGAGCACAGGCTCCGGACGCGCAGGCTCAGCGGGCGTGGCTCACGGGCCCAGCCGCTCCGCGGCACGTGGGATCTTCCTGGACCGGAGCACGAACCCGTGTCCCCTGCATCGGCAGGTGGACTCTCAACCACTGCGCCACCAGGGAAGCCCACTACATGTTAAGGATCAATGATATCACCAGCCAGGGAGGTGGGGTTCAGAGCAGACCACTGGAAGGCAGCTCCCTAAAATCCTGCCAGGGTGATGAAGGATTTAGGGTCTAATCTGAAGTCTTTGGCCCAGAGCCAGACCAAGTCAATACTTGATCGGGCCTTGTCAACATAACCTTTTCATAATCAAGTGCTGCTAAGGTTTCAGAGATTGTGTAGGGGAGATTATGTGCGTAAATACCGGGAAGAAGGACTGTAGTCCAGGCCTCCAGGCCCTCAGTTCATTCCTCCAGCCCAGAGGTTGGCAAACTATGGCCCAAAGGCCAGGTTTGTGCAGTCCATGAGGTAAGAATGGTTTTTCTGTGGTTGAAAAATAAATCAAGAGAAAAATCATATTCTGTGACACATGTAAATTACATGCAGCTTAAAATTCAGTGTTCATAAAGATTATTAAAACACAGTTGTGCTGGGAATTCCCTGGTGGTCCAGTGGTTAGGACTCTGCGCTTCCACTGCCAGGGGCCCGGGTTCAATCCCTGGTCGGGGAAATAAGATCCCACAAGCCGTGCGGCACGGCCAAAGGAAAAGAAAAAATGATTGAGCTATGCTCAGTCATTTAATATTATCTCTGGCTGCTTTCACACTCCCATGGCAACATTGAGTAGCTGTGACAGCTACTCAATGTAACTGTGGTTCCTTTATGCAGACGAATTTGGGAACTTCTGTCCCAGCCCTTCTTGAGTCCCTACTGTGTGCCTCTTGCCATGCCTGGGAGGGCTGTCCCAAGCTCAGAAAGCTTACCCAGAGATGAGGCACCTTTCCTGCCCCAAGGCCTATATGCTTGTGCCCCATCGGCCTGATTTTGTGTGACCTACACAATAATTGTTGTTAATGTTTATTTATTTATTTAGCTGCATCGGGTCTTAGTTGTGGCATGCGGGATCTTCTGTTTCTGCGTGCGGGCTTCTCTCTAGTTGTGGTGCGCAGGCTCCAGGACGCGCGGGCTCAGTAGTTGCAGCATGCAGGCTCTCTAGTTGTGACACGTGGGCTCTAGAGCATGCGGGCTTGGTTGCCTCGCAGCATTTGGAAACTTGTTTCCCAACTAGGGATCGAACCGTATTGGAAGGCAGATTCTTAACCACTGGACCGCCAGGGAAGTCCCACACACACAGTAATTTTTAAATCAGGACATTTCACTTTGGCATCTGAGTTTCCAGATTCTCTTGAAAAATTGGAAGATCTGGCCACCCTGGGCTCACATTTCCAAAGAGCAATAATCAGCTGGATCTAACCTGGCTTCATTTTTTAACATCACCAGCTTGGTCCCTGGAAGCATTTGAGTTTGAGACCCCTGACTTTATGGCAAGGAACTCTAGGCTAGCGCGTCCTAAATTTTAACACGTATACGAGTGCTGGGGGGTCTTGGTAATTGCAGATTCTGACTTAGTAAGTGAAGTGGGGCCTGAATATTATGTCTCTAACAAGCTGCTAGGTGATGCAGATTGCCTGGTCCTGGTACTTGAGTAGTAAGGCTATAGGCCTCAAATTTAGCGTGGCCCAGAATCTCCTAGAGGGCTGTGAAAACCCAGGTTAATTGTTCAAACCCAGAGTTTCTGATTCAGGAGGCCTGGAGTGGGGCCTGAGGCGCTGCCTTTCTAACAAGTTCCCAGGTGATGTTGCAGCAGCTGCTCTGGGGCCAGACTTTGAGAACCATTACTCTAGGCTAGGCACTGGTTGACCCATCCATTGGCCCGCACCTAGGCTGGGGGCTCTGAGGTCTGCCAGATGGCAGGATCTTTATTCCCTCTGAGGTCAGGCTCCTTGACACCCAGCTGTCGCCTAGGAAACCAGGTCTTTTTTTTTTTTTTTTTTGGTCACGTTGGGTCTTTGTTGCTGCGCACGGGCTTTCTCTAGTTGCGGCGAGCAGGGGCTACTATTCGTTGCAGAGCACGGGCTCTAAGCACATGGGCTTCAGAAGTTGTGGCACACAGGCTCAGTAGTTGTGGCGCGCGGGCTGTAGAGCACAGGCTCAGTAGTTGTGGTGCACGGGCTTAGCTGCTCTGCGGCATGTGGGATCTTCCCAGACCAGGGCTCGAACTCATGTCCCCTTCATTGGCAGGCGGATTCTTAACCACTGCGCCACCAAGGAAGTCCTGGAAACCGGGTCCTTATTGGCTTCTTCAGTCACTGTCTCTTTGACCAGACCCAAGCAGTTTCCTCAAGTTCATATTGACAGTTTAAAGATGGAATTGGAGCCCAGATGAGGGAGAATTTTCTGTCCATGCGTTGCACCCCTCCCCCATTCCAAAGGGTTCTGATTCTTGCATCTTAGTATCAAAGACCCCCTCCAAAAGGGTCTCACGTTAGATACCACAGGGGGCCCTGCTCAAGAGAATCTGAGCCCCAGAAATGGAGTCTCAGGTGGGTCTGGGCCTGCAGCTCCAGGCCTGAAAGCCACAGGACAGGAGGGGAGAGGTCACACCCGCAGATCCTGTGGCGCTGCAGCCTCAGGGATGGGGCAGGGCCCTCTGGCAGGTCAGGCCAGGCCCAGCTCCATCCGCCACAACTGCCTTGAGCAAGAATGACCACCTGGGCCAGGACTGGTTCCCCGGAGTCCTTGAAATTGAGAGGACCGGCAGCGGATCTGGATGGGTGAGCTCGAGGAGATCAGAGATTACAAATTGTTTCATTCTCTTCCTGGACACTGAGGGCAGGGACTCGCTGCCTCATGGGGGCTCTCTGTTGGCTCCAGAAGCCAGAAGCCCCTGCCCACTGTCTGGCTCAGGCAGGGCCTGCAAGTCCTACATGGCAGGCTGGCACGTGGAACCTGGCCCCGGCGGGAGGCAGGTGTACTGGGGCAGCTGGGCCAGCCCTTTACAGACCCAGCTGTCCCCTCACCCGCTGGGTGGCCTTGGGCAGCCAGCTGTCCTATGGAGGCAGAGGTTCCTTATAGGACTAACTAACTTGAAAATGAAATGAGATGACGTGAACAAAGTGCCATGACAGTTCCTGGAGCACGTTAGGTGCTCCACAAACTGTAGCTGCTGTTAGCAGCATAATAATAGACATTAATTATTAATTATGGTGACTTAGTTATGTAAACGCGCCACCACAGTCTCCCTCCCATTCTCTTGCAGCCTGGCAGACAGAACAGCGTGCTTATGCTCATAAAAGCACCTCTTTGGCAGCAACTGGATTCATTTTGATATGCAACTCATATTTAAGTGCCTACTGTGAGCCGGCCACAGTTCTAGGTCAGCGCCATCCAACATAAATATAACACAAGCCGCAAACAGGAACCACATAAGCAACGTAAAGTTTTCTAACAGCCACACTGAAGAAAAAACAGTAAAAAGAGAAAAAGAAACAGGTGAAATTCATTTTAGTACTGTAATATATTTTATGGAACCCATATAATTCAAACCATTATCACTTGAACAAGTAGTCAGTATTAAAAATGATTGATGGGCTTCCCTGGTGGCGCAGTGGTTGAGAATCCGCCTGCCGATGCGGGGGACACGGGTTCGTGCCCCGGTCCGGGAAGATCCCACGTGCCGCGGAGCGGCTGGGCCCGTGAGCCATGGCCGCTGAGCCTGCGCGTCCGGAGCCTGTGCCCCGCAACGGGAGAGGCCACAGCAGTGAGAGGCCCGTGAACCACCAAAAAAAAAAAAAAAAAAAAAGATTGATGAGATTTTTTTAATGTTCAACATGTCTTTTTAAAGTTTTTAGTTGTGGTAAAACACACAGAACATAAAATTTACCATGTTAACCGTTTCTAAGCGTACAGTCAGTAGTTACGTACATTCACACTGTCGTACAATTCATCTCCCAAACTCTTTTCATCTTGCAAAATATTAGTATTTTATGTCTCTCCTTTTTGTACGATTTCTCACGGAAAGGACACCTCAGTCCGATGACACTTCCGGTGCCCAGTAGTCACCCCACGTGGACCGTGGCTCCTGTATTGGCTGGAGCAGTGAAGAGAGAGGCCCAGTCACACCGCAGGGAGGTTCAAATCCCAGTGGAGGGAGACAGGCAGCAAACGAAGAGATTAGACAGTTTCTGATGGTGTTGGCTTCTATGGAGAGAATAAACAGGGCTGTGGGGTCCTGGGGGTCAGGGTGGGCCTCTCTGAGAGGTGGCATTAGAGCCGAGGCCTCAAAGAAGAAGCAGCTCTATGAAGATCTAGGGCAATTGTCCCCAACCCTGCCTGTGCATCGGACTTTGTGCAAGAGTTAAAGATATATATATACAGATACCGTGTCCTGGGGAGTCAGAGCTGCTGTGCACGAGGCCCTGGCCTGTGGGTTTTTTAAGAGCTTCCTGAGTGATCCTGATGCTGGGCCAGGAGGGCTGTGGAAGCTGCTGGGGACGGGTGATTCCAAGGGAACAGCAGGTGCAAAGGAGAGGTGGCAAGATCTTGGCAAATTGGAAGAGCAGAAATGAGGAAGGGTGAGAGGGTAGGAGGTGAGTCTGGAGGGGGTCAAGGGCCAGACCTCACCGCCTCTCCAGACCATGGTAAGGAATTTGAGTTTTATTCTGAGTGTGACCAGAAGCCATTGCTGGACTCACTGCAGGAAAACTGCAAGGCCTTTTTGTCAAAAGCTTGGACACTCACTCTTTGTCTCTGCCTAATTTTTTTTGTCTGTTTGTTTTTTTAATTTTAATTTATTTATTTTTGGCTGCGTTGGGTCTTTGTTGCTGCGCATGGGCTTACTCCAGTTGTGGTGAGTGGGGGCTACTCTTCGTTGCGGTGTGCAGGCTTGTCCTTGCAGTGGCTTCTCTTGTTGCAGAGCACGGGCTCTAGGCGTGCGGGCTTCAGTAGTTATGGCTTGTGGGCTCTAGAGCGCAGGCTCAGTAGTTGTAGCACACAGGCTTAGTTGCTTCGCGGCATATGGGATCTTCCTGGACCAGGGCTTGAACCTGTGTCCCCTGCATTGGCAGGTGGATTCTTAACCACTGTGCCACCAGGGAAGCCCCTCTGCTTAAGTTTAAAAAAAAAAAATTTAAGGTGCCACTTGTTGCCTTTAAACTGGTAATGAGGAGGGACTTGCAAGGTAGGAGTGTGTTTTCATGGAAGGTATGGCATCCTTTGGTTGCGGGAAAAAAAGAATAGATTCACCCCTAAGCCGAAATCATTCCTACTTGGGGGCAGGGGATAGACTTACTGACCCCATCGTCCCGACCCTGGAGTCGGGAGGAGCCCTCCAGCCTGCTCTCTCCTCACCCCCACTCACCCTCATGCCTACCAGTTCCTTTTCCCTTACAGCTTTTACTAGTCTGCTAGGGCTGCTAGAACAGCTACTACAGACTGGATGGCTTAAGCAACAAAAATGTATTTTCTCACAGCTTTGGAGGCTGGAAGTCCAAGATCAAGGTGTTGGTTGAGCAGGTTTTGCAGAAGCCTCTCTCCTTGGTGTGCAGACAGCCGCCTTCTCACCGCGTCTTCACGTGACCTTACCTCTGTGCATGCCCATCCCTGGTGTCTCTTTGGGTGTCCAGATGACCTCTTCTTATAAGAAGGCTGGTCAGATTGGATTAGGCCACCCTATGGGCTTCATTTTTTCATTTAATCACCTCTTTAAAGACCCTGTCTCCAAATACAGCCACATTCTGAGGCACTGGATATTATAGCTTTAACATATGAGTTGGGGAGGGAGGGATGCAATTCAGCCCATCAGCAGCTCAAAGGGGCAGGTGGATGGAGGGAAACCAGGTGCTTCCCCCCCACCCCGCCTCTCCCCCCACCCACCCCCCGGCACCTCCTCCCTACACATATAAGCAGTAGCAATAATTGGAATGTTTAGGTGAAGGGCACCTTCCAGTTAGGAAGGTTTCCAGCCATAAACAATTCTTGCAGCCACACCGAGGCATAGCAGCTGAATGTCAGCCGTGCCCCCCAGCTCTGAAGTCCAGACATATTTATTGAGCAACTATCACGTGCAAAGTTCCAAGTTCAAACATTGGGGAATCTGACCAGGGCCCTCATCACCCAGTCGGATAGATTAGAAAAGGACATAAATAGCCATGATACAAGACAGATGGGAACAAATCAAACAGGAGCGGGTGGTCCACAGAAAATATTACGGGACTGTGGAGGAGGGAAGGTGACGTCCATTCAGTGAGGACTGGGAAACTTCGTGGAAGAGGTGGCATTGGAGTTGGGCCTGGGGCAAAGGCACTCCAGGAGAGAAACAGCATGAGTAAAAGCAACCTGGTGGGAATGTCCAGAGTATCCATGGGCTCCAGTGAGTTGTCCATCGGACACGGTATGAGAAGCACAGAAACTGCTCCAGGCACTGATCTCTCTCTATGTGCCAGATGCTGTGCCGGCTCCTTCACATTTACAATTGACTCTTCACACCAACCCAGTGAAGGAGGCACTATTTTCCCCTCTTTTTACAGATTGGAAAACCAGGGCACAGAGAGGGTAGGTCAATTCCACACAGTCACACAGCAAGTAAGTGACAGAGCTGGGATTCAAACCCAGCTTCTTAACCATCACCCATTTTGAAGGGAATAAAAGGAGACATGGACATTGGGGCCATACTGTAAGGCCTTTATTCGCAGACACCGGGATCTGTTGAAAGTTTCTGACAGGCATGGGACAGGTGACAGCTGAGCCTCTGGGAAGCGCCATCCGAAAACCAAATCATTCATTTAGTCCAAAATCAAATAATGCATTTATTGACCTGGGAAATTCCCCTTCCAGCACCCGTCCTTTCTAAAGAAGCCTTGCAAGTAAGTATGTAAACTTAGTGGCCACCTACATGTTATCATCTTTCTTTCCCCTAATAATGGTAATACTAGCCAACATTTGTTCAACGCTATGCCAAGTGCTTTATATGCATTATCTCATTTTAATCCTCACTGAAAACAAAACAAAACAAAAGCCCAGAGCTTCCCTGGTGGCGCAGTGGTTAAGAATCCGCCTGCCAATGCAAGGGACATGGGTTCGAGCCCTGGTCTGGGAAGATCCCACATGCTGCAGAGCAACTAAGCCTGTGCGCCACAACTACTGAAGCCCACATGCCTAGAACCCGAGCTCCACAACAAGAGAAGCCACCACAATGAGAAGCCTGTGCACCTCAGTGAAGAATAGCTCCCGCTCGCTGCAACTAGAGAAAGCCTGCGTGCAGCAACGAAGACCCAATGCAGCCAAATGTAAATAAATAAAATAAATAAATTAAAAAAAAAAAAAAAGCCCAGGGAGGGAGGTGCTGTTGTTCGCCCCATTGACAGAGAAGGCAGCTGAGGCTCAGAGAGGTGATGTGATGCGTCCAAGACTCCACCCAAGTCTGTCTGACTCCAAAGCCCTCATTTTGAATGATAATAGAATAATTCATGTTTCCCAGTGAAAAACAGAGAGAGAGAGAGAGAGGGAGAGAGTCTAGACCTACTATGTGAGCCTCAAAATATTACCAGGTTGACCTTATTTTTCTGACTCTAGTCAGGGACACTGCATTTTATTCCCAGTGCAATAACCACCTGCCTTCTCCACTTCTACCCGCTCCCCCCGCACCCCTGGCATCTTCCAGGGCTCAGCAGATACTCTCCACTGCAAGTTGCCTCCAGCCTCGGCAGGGAGAGAGTAGGGAGCAAATGAAACTGACCACATTCTTCCCTGCCAGCTGTTGACACGTACCAGCCACCCTGGGCAAGTGGCCACTTGCATGGCTGGGTAGGGGCAAAGCCGTGGGCTTGTGTGCACACCATTGGCATCCCCGAATCCCCAAGTCATCTGTCCATCAGGACGCGATGACTCTGCTCCTGGCACCAGGCCTGGTGGGCAAGGTGTTTTCCCACGTAATTGTGATTGTACAGGATAAAGCCTGGTGTAGCTGAGTGCTCGGCAATAAGGAAGCAAACACAGCATTAAGACTCTGTCAACAAGGTTTGGAAGACAGGAACCATCCAAGAAATACAAGTTCTGATGCCGCCACCTTCTCTGAAATCCACCTTGGGCTCACCCGTCCCCAAGAGGAAAAGAAAGGTCCTCCTGCGTAAATTATGGAAAAAATTGCTGGGCTACTGGAGACCCCAGCAGATTTTCCTGGTTGATTGAATGCCTCTCCCTTTGGTTTGGTTTGGGTTTGTTTTTTTTTTTTTTTAATTTTTTAAAAAAACTGTAAAAGTAACAGAAATGTTTGGAAAATAGTTACAAATCTTAGAACACAAGCTAAAGTATACATCCAATCTGAACTTCTCTGACAAGCCCCATTTCTGCCAAATAGTAGACACTTAATCCCAGCCAATACAGCATCTTCCCTGTTCCTTTCCCCAGAATTTCCCCTAAATTCTAGGAAGACTGCATTTTAAAAAATTCTTCTATGATTCCCATTGCCCTAACATTTTTCCTGACAATAGATTTTTCCATAAAGCTATAATCTCACTTTTATCACCTAACATTCTATCATAAGCTTTTTCCATGTTGCTGTAAAAAAATCATTTTCTCATTTATTATATTTTATTATACAAGCAATATATATTCATTGTAGGAATGTTCCAAAACACAGATAACCTAAAAATAATTTTTAAAAAATTACTCAAGATCCTTCACCCAGACATGATTACTATAAACATTCTGGTTAATTTCACCCAATTTTTTTTCCCTGCGCACATAGATACCTAGAAATTCATAGTTTTTTTTAAAAACAAAAACAATTAACCATTCTTCCCTAATATTCCATCATGTGCTTCTATCATAGTTTGTCTCACCCTTCTGCTCCTGTTGTACATTTATATTTTCTTGCCATGAGCATCTGTGTTCACGCAAGGAAGCCAGGCAGTGAGGGATTAATCGCCACAAGGTGTGGTCACCTTTCAAACCCACCTGTGCTACTTGGTCACCAGGTGGACAAGGAAATGACAAACCAGGAGTACTCTGGCCTCATGACAAGATGGGTCCTCCAGGGTTTAGCATATTGGCCAAAGCCCAGATGCACGTATGTTTCTCCTTTAAAGGCTATACAAAAAGAACATGTTTTTCTGGCAGCTGTGGCCACATCTGATGCCTTGTTTTTGGGGGTCTTCTGGCTGGGGTGGCAGGATGTGTGTCAGACTCCTCCTAGGATGGAGGCTGATATAATCCTAGACCCAGGAGCAGAGAAACCTACAGAACGGGTTTCGTAAGAACCCCTATGTGCACAGCAGCTCGGGGCCAAGGGGTCAGCATGGCAGGTTGTTTCTGAGTTGCAAGTACCAAGGTATTTTATCTGATCTGGTGAGTTTATGAGACAAGGGAAGATCTTTGCTGAATCTGTTTCCCTGTAGTGTGGCCTGTGGAGAAGGTTTTTAGATGGTGAGCAAATGTCTTTCATCTCATTAGTAATTATTTATGTTGAGGTGTATTAGAAAACATATATAATTAGTAACATCAGGACTGTGATTTTGTGGACATTCTTGCTTAGGACAAAGCTAAAGTAGGTGTTTAAGTGATAACAAGAGTGAGTCAATATAAAGAAAGATATTAAGTTGATGAAAGTATAATTGGTACCCAGATGCAGCCCAAATCATGAAGGCAGCACTTAAGGTTGGCCCTTGTACATCAGACAGTCCCAGAGAACAGAAAGACAGACAGCATTTTCAGCTCCAGTCTTTGACCCTCCTTTGCCTCAGAGGCAGCTTCTTGGAGTTTCTTCACCATTCCAGTATGAGTTGGATTAAGAACCAGAAGGTGCTGGAAACAAGCAGTCAGCGCAGATGCATCATCTGAGTTCCTAAAACCTGGAAGCTGGTCTGGTCCGGTCACTTTTGAACATAGAAGTCCTGTCCTGCAAGACTGTGGTAAATGCCTCTGAATTGTGGGCTCTGGTTTCATCATTCATGCCATGACTTGACCTTTTTTTTTTTTTTTTTTTTTGTGGTACGCGGGCCTCTCACCGTTGTGGCCTCTCCTGTTGCAGAGCACAGGCTCCGGACGCGCAGGCTCAGCGGCGCAGGCTCAGCGGCCGTGGCTCACGGGCCCAACCGCTCCGTGGCATGTGGGATCTTCCCAGACCGGGGCACGAACCCGTGTCCCCTTCATTGGCAGGGAAGCAGCTTCCCTGCTGCGCCACCAGGGAAGCCGTGAGCATTTATTTTTGAAGTGAGATTGTTAAATAGATTTGTGTATTGAGATGTTCTTTATACGTTGGATTACCATGTTGGCATATGAAGGGATCCAAGGCATCTCCCAACTATTGTTGATGATCCTATTTATGTATGTGTGAGTCTTTAAAAAAAAATAGAGAGGTTTTAGGATTTTGACTCTAAACTCTTGGCTGGGGCTGGCAGATGTGACACTTAGGAAGTGGGTGATGGATCACCACCAGGAAAGGGGTCCCAGGCCTGTGCCCCCGGGATGTACCAAAGCTCAAGGAAAAGTGTAGACCGAGGCTCCTCATCCTTGTGGTCATTTTCTTTGGGGATCCTTATTTCTTTCACTCTCAGAAAAATGAGCGCCCATTATCATGGGCATATTACTGCCTAAGAGTTGAATGGTGTTTGTCTGGTTGGCATATCCACGTTGCAAACATTTATTTAACTGTTCCATTCATTTTAAATGCTGCCGCTTTCTTTTTGTGTTTGGAAAACAATAATTTTTTTTCACTTGCATAGGCCCTTGAATAAAAGCTATTAAGTGCTGATGAGCGTATATTCCTGCAAACCAGACATTGTTCTAATCACCCTCAGAGGTAGGTGTAATATTGTCCCCAGTATTCAGATGAGGAAATGAAGGTACAGAGACACCTTGTAGCTTGCCCAACGTTGCACAGCACACCTGGATTCAAACTCAAAGTTCAGCTTTAGCACATAAGTCCTGAGCTGTTCCCCTATGCAGGGAGTTGTGGGTACACCTTTACTGAAAACTATCTTTATTGGGTTTTTTTTCCTGGGGAAATCCATCCCCACATTCCAGCCAGTGCATAGGAGAGTCTTCTTTTGAAAATATGGCCCAGCTGAGCCAAATGTTGGTAACTGTGGCTCCGTGCAGAAGCCGATGTTTGACAAGACCTCCCCTTCTAGCCCATAGGATGCCTTTGAGCAGATTAGAAAAAGGTGCCTCTCTGCCTGGAGCAGCCCTTGGGGGCTCACAGCTGGGCACACGGAGCATGGGCTGGACTTCAGTGACTCTCCCCCATCCTCCCATCTGAACAGACCCAACCCATATAATTCTTCCCGGTCCCCCGATGGTTAGGGAGAAAAGCAGGTATAAACAGCCATTCCTGGGGCCTAGTTGCCTCGCTTCCATCAGGGGCATCAGTCCACCGTGAAGCACTGAAAAAGCGTTTCCTCCCACATGCCTCTCTCCCTTGGATTCTGCAACCTGCTTTTCATGTAGTGCCTGAGCGGCGAGGGTGTGTGGTGTGCTGAGCTCTGAGCAACGGAATCTCCTGTGCTCCATGGAGCTGGCTGGGGCCCGGGTCGGAGTGGAGGGTTGCAGAGAGCAGTTCAATCATGGCTTCACATCTGGAGACCAGACCAGGTTTTTAAGAACGCTGGTGCCCGCTTCCTGCAAGGTGTGGCCAGTGTTCTTCGCCAGCTCTGAGTGCTTATCTGACACGATGACTCATCTTCCATCCCGGGACCAGCCAGACTGGCACAGCAGGGCCGCTTGGAACAGGCAGGTGGGCAGGATGGAGCCTGACGTGGGGTTGGGGTGAAGATGACAACGGCCTCTGCCCATACGCTTTGCCCCACGCTGGCTCTGTCAGGGTCACCACTCTGTCCCTATTCCTCCTGGGCCGTGTTCAGTGCCTGGCGGGCTCCCTTCCTTTCCCAACACCCCAGATAACGAAGTGCATGTCCTAAGCGGCCCCTCCCGGAAAGACAGTTTCATTTTGCTTGGGAACAAAGACAGAGTGCTAGCACCTGAGTCACTGCAGGATGTTCCAGGTTTTTAAAGAAGGTGCAGGGAGGGGGAGGTACATGGGGTGGGGTCCCCTGCCCCCCCAGCTTGACACAGCAGGGCTTCGTGCCACTTGTTTCCCGGGATAGCTTAGAGTTGGCACAGGAGGAAGGGATCCTGTATTCCAGTTCTGGGTTCTGCCTTGCCACCTGCATCTTTGTGGGCTGGCTGTGGCCGTGCAGAGGGATGGGATGAATCTGCACCACCACAGGTGTGGGTTAAGGGCGTTATAGGGTAGCCCACAAGGCCAAAGTCAGACACACAGAGATGTTTTTGATCCCCCAGGATTCCCATCATCCCGCAGACAGACATGCCAGGGCTAGGGTATGAAGAGGTGAGGGCTCTATTTCGGGGAGGGACCCTCAGCTCCATGGGTCTTCTTTCATATGGAACAAGCGTAGAAAGTGCTCTTGTCAGTGGCCAGCATACATGGTCTGTGTGTATGGGCTGCATACACAACTGCTGATGCCAGGCAGCCTGGGATTAGGTACAGCTGTTTATAGGAATTGTCTGGGAAAGCCAGTTGCCAGCCATGGGGACTTTGGGGACCACTAGAGGCCTTGGGGGTCATGGGATTTCCCTGTCAGGGAAGGACTCAGTTCCACAGGAAGCAGAGCCTGGGTGCCACTTCTCCAGCTGGCCATTTTGCCACAAACGACAGTCCCCAGAACTCAGGCTGAATACTCTGGTTAATTTTGAATAATTCTTCTCCTTGCATAAAATAATAATAATAATAGCATCTATCGCTTACCAAGACTGCTACGTGCAGGCACTGTGCAAAGTGCTTCCCACTCATTATCTCATTGAATCCTGACAACAACCTAGAAGGCACACCTACTATTATCCCCACTTTACAGATGAGAACATTAAGACTCCTAAAGGCCAACCCCTTGTGGTCATGAACTGAGCCCCTCCCCGCTGGAGGAAACAACAGAGCCAGACCCTAAATGGGGACTGACTCCCAAGCGCTGCCCTGTCTGACCCTGATGAGAATGTAAGTCCCTTCTGGCTCCTTAACATCGTGAGTTTGGTGGCCTGTCAAAGCCCCAGGATGTGCTCGTCTGTGCTGTGTGTGGGAGTCCCTCGATGCCCTGGGAGGGTGCTCCCTGCCCTGTAGGATCAGAGGGTGACTCCGCCATCACCCCTCCGTGGAGCGAAATAGTGGGACACCTGCGGCATCCCCCGTACCACCCCCGGGCCCCACCCCCAGGGCGTGGGGCAGTGACCCAAAGGACATCTCCACGGGGTGCGGAGTGTGGTCACTGCCTCGACACCGCAGAGGAGGAGGAGGGTGAGGACCCGGATGTGACCTCGGCAGTACAGAGCCACACATTCTCAGCATTTCGGGGCTAGAATGAGCATGAAAGCGCTTCTAAACCAGTGCTTTCCAACCTCTCACATCATGGAAGATAGAGAATGGGCATGTTTGTATCAAGCATTAAGGTGAAGGGGCAAGATGGCTTGTGCCTGCCAGCGATGGGGGGAGCGGATGCTCCTGCTGCCCCAGCCCGCGCCTGCCACCCAAAGGCCAAGGGCACCGACACCTCAGCTCACCTGAAGCACTGACTCCGGCACACCTGTCGGGACTCCTCTTCCTTGCTTTGCTCCCATAGCTCTCGTGGAGAGCAGTTGGCACCCTATCCACCCTCCAGCGGCCTTTTCATTCTGGGCACTGAGGTTGTTTCTAGTTGGAGGGTATTACAGTGTGGCAGTCACCATCCTTCCTGTGCGTACCTGCACGCGTGCGCACACACTCGCACAAGCACCCATGCACACGGGCACCTCGGGACACATGCCCAAGAAGTGGAACTGTTGGGTCCTGGCTGTCACATTTTAAATGCAATAGGGGGAGTTCCCTGGTCCGATGGCTAGGACTCGGCACTTTCACTGCCAGAGGCCTGGGTTCGATCCCTGGTTAGGGAACTAGAATCCCTCAAGCTGCGCAGTGTGGCCAAAAACAATTTTTTAATAAAAAATAAAAAGGGACTTCCCTGGTGGCGCAGTGGTTAAGACTCCGTGCTCCCAATGCAGGGGGCCCGGGTTCCATCCCTGGTCAGGGAACTAGATCCTATATGCATGACACAACTAAGGAGCCAGTGAGCTGCTGCTAAGGAGCCCATGAGCCACAACTAAGAAGCCTGCCTGCCTCAACTAAGACCCGGTGCAACCAAATAAATAAATAAAATATATTTTAAAAATAAATCAATAAATAGTAAATACAGTAGAGACTGCCAAACTACTCTCCAGTGACTGCACCAACTTAAACCCCATTGGCATGTAAAGGTGTGCTTTGTAATACCTGGTATTACAAAACGTTTTCATCTTTGCGAAACGAATGGTTGCCATGCAGATTTTTTTTCCACTTAACTCCAATCAGCATAAATTTTAAAATTGCTTTAAAAAAATTTTTTTTCTGTCTCCTGGGAGCATGTAGGCTACACAAAGGCAGGGACTTCTTACTGAGGGATGCTGGGTGCCTAGAACAGTGCTGAGCACACAGTAGGTGCTTAGTAAATATTTCCTGACTGAATAAATGACTAGATTAAACATTGAAATGGTCCAAAATACAAAAGGTGCCAAAGGAGTAACTCATTTTTAAAAGTCTCCTTCCCTGCCTGTGCCCCCAGCACCCAGTTCCCCTTCTTGAAGGCAGCTTATGTCAGCACTTTGGTGTCTGGCCCCTTGGAGATGGGCTATGCACACACAACTAAATATCTCTATGCTGTTTTTCTTTTTTTTTTTAAATATTTGTTTATTTTTGCTACATTGGGTCTTCATTGCTGCACGTGGGCTTTCTCTAGTTGTGGGGAGCTGGGGCTACTCTTCGTTGCGGCACACGGGTTTCTCATTGCAGTGGCTTCACTTGTTGCAGAGCACGGGCTCTAGGGCACGTGGGCTTCAGTAGTTGTGGCACTCAGGCTCAGTAGTTGTGGCACACGGGCTTAGTTGCTCCGCGGCATGTGGGATCTTCCCGGACCAGGGCTCGAACACGTGTCCCCTGCATCGGGAGGCAGATTCTTAACCACTGCGCCACCAGAGAAGCCGCCCCCGCTTTTTTTTTTTAACACAAATGCATACCAGCTTTATATATGGTTCTGCCCTTTCTTCTTTCTCACTTAATGATATACCTTGGCAGCACTCTTCATCTCTGAGCAGCTCAAATAAGACCACTGTGTCTCCTCTCCTGGAGGACTGGAGGGAGCCACTTTTTTTAAAAAATTGAAGTATAGTTGACTTACATTATTAAATTAGGTTCAGTGTACAGCATAGTGATTCAATATTTTTATAGATTATACTCCATATAAAGCTATTATAAAACATTGGCTATATTCCCTCTGCTGCACATCCTTGTATCTTATCTATTTTATACCTAGTAGTTTGTACCTTTTAATCCTCTTACCCTTTTCTGCCCCTTCCTCCACCCCCCTGGGAGCCACTTTTTTAAGGTCTTATCAGTCACACTGCATTTAGCTTTTTGGAGGACCCCTGGAGGCCCGGGAACCACAGCCTTGGGCAAAGGAGGTGCATATGTGCACACAGGAGGTGGAGCCTGTTGCTACCCTGCAGACTTCCCCAGCACCCACCAGATCGAGAGCAAGAGGTCATATGTCCCATCAGGTGTGTCAGTAAGAGGTGGCTGGAAGCCAAGGGACCTGGTTTCTGTTTCCAGATCTGCCCGACTCACTGTGATTGTGAGTATGTGCCTCTGTGCTCTGGTTACCTTCTCTGTGAAATGGGCATAATTCTGGCTACCTGAACTTACTTGAAAGGCTGACATGAAAATGCAGGAGGAAATGCTTGCTAGGGATTGTGTGCTTCAAGTGGGCAGAAAACAACAGAGAATTTCCTCAAGGATCATAAGGAAGATGGTTGTAAATCTTTTGAGAGGAACCCTTTATTCAATCGTGGAATTATTTTAATATGTCTTAAGAAATAAATGGCTTAGCACATCAAACTTATTCACAGGCATAGTGTTGCTTAGGATGAGGGTGAATTTTTTTAAGCAAAAAAGACGAGTTCAGATGATGTTATATATTAAGTGAATAATGATACAAGTGCTATCGGGATTTAGCAAAAATCGTGAAGGTGGTATGCAAATGATTGATGTTTGGGAAACATTGAATTAGCAGGTATTTAGGGGGGCAAATAACGAAATCAAACTTACAAATACTTATTTGAAAACCTATTTTGAGGATTTTTTTCTTATTTAATGCAAATATATAGGGCACAGTAAATCAGGTTTTGACAAATTTTTTCTGTAAAGGGCCAGGTATAGTTAATAGTTAAGGTTTTGTGAGCCACAAACACTGCATATTCTTTTTTTTTTTCTTTACAACTCTGAAAACATAAGAACCATTATTAAACAGAGGGCTATACAAAAACAGGCTGGCTTTTCAACTTTACAGACCCTTGCAGTAAATTAAGGAATTTATTGAACATAATAGCTGCTAGTGCTCCAAATACAGGTACAACAACCTGTATGGGACCCATCTATTAATGACACATTTATTAATAACATTAATGTTCTACTTACTCCCATTTTTCAGTATTATTATGAACTCATGGATTTTTAATGTATTTAATGTTTCAGTTAATGGCATGCTTTAAAAATTTTTTTATTTTATTTATTTTTTTATACAGCAGGTTCTTATTAGTCATCCATTTTATGCATATCAGTGTATACATGTCAATCCCAATCTTCCAGTTCATCCCACCACCGCCCCCCAACCCGCTTTCCCCCCTTGGTGTCCATACGTTTGTTCTCTACATCTGTGTCTCTATTTCTGCCTTGCAAACCAGTTCATCTGTACCATTTTTCTAGATTCCACATACATGCGTTAATATATGATATTTGTTTTTCTCTTTCTGACTTACTTCTCTCTGTAGGACAGTCTCTAGGTCCATCTACATCTCTGCAAATGACCCAATTTTATTCCTTTTTATGGCTGAGTAATACTCCATTGTTTACAGGTATCACATCTTCTTTATCCATTTGTCTGTTGATGGGCATTTAGGTTGCTTCCATGACCTGGCTATTGTAAATAGTGCTGCAATGAACATTGGGGTGCATGTGTCTTTTTGAATTATGGTCTTCTCTGCGTATATATGCCCAGGAGTGGGATTGCTGGGTCATATGGTAATTCTATTTTTAGCTTTTTAAGGAACCTCCATACTGTTCTCCATAGTGGTTGTATCAATTTGCATTCCCACCAACAGTGCAAGAGGGTTCTTTTTTCTCCACACCCTCTCCAGCACTTATTGTTTGTAGATTTTCTGATGATGCCCATTCTAACCGGTATGAGGTGATACCTCATTGTAGTTTTGATTTGCATTTGTCTAATAATTAGTGATGTTAAGCAGCTTTTCATGTGCCTCTTGGCCATCTGTATGTCTTCTTTGGAGAGATGTCTGTTTAGGTCTTCTGCCCATTTTTTGATTGGGTTGTTTGTTTTTTTAATACTGAGCTGCATAAGCTGTTTATATATTTTAGAGATTAATCCTTTGTCCACTGATTCATTTGCAAATATTTTCTCCCATTCTGAGGGTTGTCTTTTCATTTTGTTCATAGTTTCCTTTGCTGTGCAAAAGCTTTTAAGTTTCATAAGGTCCCATTTGTTTATTATTGTTTTTATTTCCATTACTCTAAGAGGTGGGCCAAAAAAGATCTTGCTGTGATTTATGTCAAAGAGTGTTCTTCCTATGTTTTCCTCTAAGAATTTTATAGTGTCCGGTCTCACATTTAGGTCTCTAATCCATTTTGAGTTTATTTTTGTGTATGGTGTTAGGGAGTTTTCTAATTTCATTCTTTTACATGTAGCTGTCCAGTTTTCCCAGCACCACTTAGTGAAGAGACTGTCTTTTCTCCATTGTATATCCTTGCCTCCTTTGTCATAGATTAGTTGACCATAGGTGCGTGGGTTTATCTCTGGGCTTTCTATCCTGTTCCATTGATCAATATTTCTGTTTTTGTGCCAGTACCATATTGTCTTGATTACTGTAGCTTTGTAGTATAGTCTGAAGTCAGGGAGCCTGATTCCTCCAGCTCCGTTTTTCTTTCTCAGGATTGCTTTGGTTATTTGGGGTCTTTTGTGTCTCCATAAAAATCTTAAGATTTATTGTTCTAGTTCTGTAAAAAACACCATTGGTAATTTTATTTTTAATGATGCTCAAATTGTCCCATCTTTGCCAGTAAGAATCCCTTCAAGGAGTCCTTCTGACCAACCCAGTAGTCTTTGATAGCTTTCTTTGCTTTCTGGTATGTTAAGAGATCTCAGGCTCATCTTGCACATTTCCTGCACCAAAACTCATATCAGTCATTTTTCTAAGAAGCCCTGGTTCCCTTTAGTGGAGAATGGTATTTAGACACCAAAATCTAGGTGTCTGGAATGCACACATTTGCATTTATAAGGAGAAATTATGTCCAGGATATGTCCTGGTCCCTGGGGAGATTCTGACTGCCCCCCTAAAACTCTCCTTCACCATCTGCAGCCTGGTACAGTGAGCCCCATCAATGGCTCTGACCTGGCTAAGTTTTCAAGAACAAAGAGTCAGTCATGCTCTGGGGCTAACAAGGCAGAAACAGGAAAGATTTTTCAATAACCAGAGTCCAACCCATTTTCAGGTTAACCTTCAATTAACTATAAAAATCCAGCTACCCAGAACTCTTATTCCCTGATTACCTTGGATAATTGAGGTTTTGCTGCAAAAATAAATACAGGGGATTTTACTGAAAGCATCTGACCTGTAATTTATAGGGGTCACAAAGTCAGATGTCCGCATAAGCCGAGGCAGGAATTAAAAAACAAGTGAAGTGGGCTGAGTATAAGGAAATAGAGAATGGGGAGAATTGCGGTGAACTTGGGAGCACAGTCTCCATCTAAGGAGGGCAGCCACTAGTCATTTCGAGCAGAAACTGCCATGTGGGGACAATTATCAGATCTTTCTGATTTTTCAAAAGTTGAAGAAAATCTAGATTTTTTAAAAATGTGAACTTGGGTAATTTTGAGAAGGCAGTGGATTTAAGTGTTTTGTTAAAACTTTATTTAGATGTAATTTATCGACAAATACACCATTTCAAGTATAGCATTTGATGAGTTTTTACAAATGCATACATCTAATTAACCACCATCTCACTCAAGATATAGAATATTTGCATCACCTCCAAAAGGTTCCCTTGTGTACCGTTCCAGTCGATCCACTATTCACATCAAGTACAGGAAATCACTGTTCTGCTTTCTGTCACTATAGATTAGTTATGTCTTTCCCAGGGCTTCATATAAATGAAGTCATATCTTATGTACCTTTTTGTGTCTAGCTTCTTTTACTCAGAATAATGGCTTTTTCAAAAAATATCCATCCATGTTGTTGTATGTATCAATAGTTGGTTCCTTTTATTGCTGAATAGTATTCCATTGTATGGATATGCTACAGTTTGTTTATTTACTCAACTGTTGGTGGACACTTGCTTGTTTCCAGTTTGGGATTATTAATGAATAAGGTTGCTGTGAGTATATATGTACACATCTTTGTGTGAAAATATGTTTTCAGTTCTCTTGGATAAATAAGAGTGGACCTGAAAGGTCATATAATAAGTAGCCATTTAACTTTATGAGAAACTGCCAAACTGTTTTCCAAAGTGACTGTACCATTCATTTTGCATTCCATCCAGTCATGTAGGAGAGTTCTGATTGCCTCACATCTTCGCTAACACTAGATACTGTCAGTCCTTCTAGTGGGTGGCAAATGGTATCTCATTGTGGTTTATATTTGCATTTTCCCAGTGACTAATGATGTTAGGCGTTTTTTCATGTGCTTATGAGCCATTCATCTTCTTTTATGAAGTGTGTTTTTAAATCTTTTGCCCTTCATTGTGGGGGTTGGGTTGTTTGTCTTATTATTGAGTTGCAAGGATTGTTTAGGTATTCTGCATACAAATTCTTTGTCAGTCATATTACTATAAGGATTTTCTCCCAGTGACTTGCTCTTTCATTTTCTTAACAGTGTTTTGAAGAGCAGAAGATTTAATTTTAATAAAGGACAATTCTTTTTTTTTTTTTCCTTTTATTATTCATGATTTTAGTGTTCTATCTAAAAGGTCTTTTGCCAACCCCAGGATTGCACAGATTTTTCTCTTATACTTTCTTCTGGATGTTTTACAGTTTTAGCTCTTGTGTTTAGGTCCCTGATCCATTTCAAGTTAACTTTGGTATCTAGTGTGAGATAGGAGTTGAGATTCCTTTTTCTTATATGGATATCCATTGTTCCAGCGTGTTTTGTTGAAATGACTATCCTTTCTGCATAAATTACCTTGGCACCTTTGTAGATCTATTTCTGGACACTATCGTATCCCATTGATTAATATGTCCATCATCACACCAGTATTACACTGTTCTGATGATTATATTTGATAGTAAGTCTTGATATCAGATAGTATAAAATCCTTCAGTTTTGCTCTTTTTCAAAAGTTTTTTTTTCTATTTTAGTTTTTTTACTTTTCCATATAATATTTAGAATTAGCTTGTCAATTTCTACACACTGTCTGCTGGGATTTTGATTGAGATTGAATTAACTCTAGAGATTGATTTGAGGTTAATTGACATCTTAACAACATTGAGTCTTCTGATCCAGGAATATGTTATATCTCTTCATTTATTCAGGTTTTCTTTAAATTAAATATATTTTTTTAAAACCACCAGGGGCACCAAGACAATTAAATAGGGGAAAGAACTAGTCTTGGTGTTGGAACAAGTGGTTATCCTCATGCAAAAGAATGAAACTGAACCCCTACCTCACACCATATACAAAAATTAATTCAAACTTAATCAAAGACCTAAATGTAAGAGATAAAACTCTTAGAATAAATCATAGGAATAAATCTTTATGACCTTGAATTAGGCAATGAATTCTTAGATATGACACCAAATCATAAACAACAAAAGAAATATAGACAAGTTGAACACCATCAAAATTAAACATTTTTGTGTTTCAAAGGGCACCATCAAGAAAATAAAAATATGACCCACAGAATGGGAGAATATTTTTGCAAACCCTATATCTGAAAAGGGACTTGTATATAGAATATATAAAGAACTCTTACCACTTAATAATAAAAAGCCAAATAACCCAATTAAAAAATAAGCAAAGGATTTGAATAGATATTTCTTGAGAGAAAATATATTTGGCCATATAATGGATATAATAGCCAATAAACACATGAAAAGATGTTTAACATCATTAGCTATCAGGAAATGCTAATGAAAACCAGAGTAAGATGCCACTTCACATCTACTATATTAATGGATAATAACAAGTGTTATAGAGAATGTGGAGAAATTGGAACCCTCATACACTGCTGGTGGAATTGTGAAATCGTTCAGCCATTTTGGAAAACAGTCTGGCCGTTCTTCCAAAGGTTAAACATAGAATTACCATATGGTCCAGTTGGTATATCCACTCCTAGGTATATACCCAAGAGAAAGGAAAACATAGGTCCACACAAAAACTTGTACATGATTGTTCACCACAGTACTATTCATAATAGCCAAAAAGTAAAAACAATTCAAATGTCCATCAATTGATGAATGAATAAATAAGAAGTGGTATATCCATAATATGGAATATTATTTGGCAATAAAAAGGAATGAAGTAGTGATGCATGCTACAACATGGAGGAACCTTGAAAACATTAGGCAAAGTGAAAAACCAGTCACAAAAGACCACATAATATATTTATGTGAAATTTATATGAAATGTCCAGAATAGGCAATCTATAGAGACAGAAAATAGATTAGTGATTGACTGGGGTGGGGGAGGGTAGAGGAAGGAGTGAGAAGTGACTGGTAATGGGTACAGAGTTTCTTTTGGAGGAGATGAAAATGTTTTAAAATGTACTGTGGTGATGGATGAACAACCTTGTGAGTATACTAAAATCCACTGAATCTACACTTTAAATGGATGAGTTATACGATATGTGAATTCTATGTCAATAAAGCTGTTATTTACAAAAGGAAATTATATTTTTAAAAATGCTGTGCTACAGTGTTCATTGCAGCTCTATTTACAATAGCCAGGACATGGAAGCAACCTGGGTGTCCATTGACAGATGAATGGATAGAGAGGATGTGGCACATGTACCCAATGACTATTACTCAGCCATAAAAAGAAACAAAATTGAGTTATTTGTAGTGAGGTGGATGGACCTAACTGTCATACAGAGTGAAGTAAGTCAGAAAGAGAAAAACAAATACTGTATGTTAACACATATATATGGAATCTAAAAAAAAAAATGGTCATGAAGAACCTAGGGGCAGAACGGGAATAAAGATGCAGACCTACTAGAGAATGGACTTGAGGACACGGGGAGGGGGAAGGGTAAGCTGGGACAGATTGAGAGAGTGGCATGGACATATATACACTACCAAATGTAAAGTACATAGCTAGTGGGAGGCAGCTGCATAGCACAGGGAGATCAGCTCAGTGCTTTGTGACCACCTAGAGGGGTGGGATAAGGAAGGTGGGAGGGAGGGAGACGCAAGAGGGAAGAGATATGGGGATATATGTATATGTATAGCTGATTCACTTTGTTATAAAGCGGAAACTAACACACCATTGTAAAGCAATTATACTCCAATAAAGATGTTAAAAAAAATCTTTTTCAAACCCACAAAAATTTAATGAGAAAAGTGGCATCAGTTTTTATTTTTATCAAATCTCTTTAACATCTTATTTAATATATTGCCACAACTGTTTTGGTATTTATTGTGTTGAAAAATACTATTTTGCTTGGAGTATATGAAATAAATTCAGCTTCACAAAGAAAAAAAAACTGCTAGCAACAACAAAAAAGTTTTGCAAATCCAATACGGCTCATGGGTCATCCATTTGCAACCCCTCGAAGTCCATACATGGACTCAGTCTCCACTTGGTTCCCATTATCCTTCCCCCCAGGACACTGAGTCAAATCTCAGGTACAATTTATCTCTGAAAGTGAGCAGATATTTTCTCTTATAAGAAAACACAAACGGTTATATACAACATTTATTGTTTTTGCATTTGCTGCCAGGAATGTTCTCCACGAGTTCGGGGTCAAGTTGTAGATAGTGATCTGTGACTCTCGAAGCATGACAGTGTCCACTCTTCCTGAGTCCATAGCTGGACTCAGTCTCCACTTGGCTTGTTTGGGTTGGTTTAAGCTGTAAGCTGATTCATACCTTTTTACACAAGCTGTGTATACATTCCAAACACAGACCATCTATCACCCTGGTGGTGAAATCTGACAAGAACAACATAAAGTGGCTTATAGCACTTATCGATTTTAACTTGGCTAATGTCCCAAACTAGTTAGGAGATAAGGCAGTACTCAGCAAACTTCTGTTATTTGCCTACCATTGTCACAGTTTTTGTTGCATATATTACTATTGTTTGTAATTAATAATTTTCTTTAAACCTATTTCTTTTTTTTGAATTTTATTTTATTTATTTTTTATACAGAAGGTTCTTATTGGGTATCTATTTTATACATATTAGTGTATGTATGTCAATCCCAGTCTCCCAATTCATCCCACCACCACCACCACCTCCCCTGCCACTTTCCCTGCTTGGTGTCCATACGTTTGTTCTCTACATCTGTGTCTTTATTTCTTTCCTGCAAACTGGTTGGTCTGTACCATTTTTCTAGGTTCCACATATATGCATTAATATACAATATTTGTTTTTCTTTTTCTGACTTATTTCACTCTGTAGGACAGTCTCTAGGTCCATCCACGTCTCTGCAAATGACCCTGTTTTGTTCCTTTTTATGGCTGAGTAATACTCCATTGTATATATGTACCACATCTTCTTTATCCATTTGGCTGTCGGTGGGCATTTAGGTTGCTTCCATGACCTGGCTATTGTAAATAGTGCTGCAATGAATATTGGGGTGCATGTGTCTTTTTGAATTATGGTTTTCTCTGCGTATATGCCCAGGAGTGGGATTGTTGGGTCATATGGTCATTCTGTTTTTCGTTTTTTAAGGAACCTCCATACTGTTCTCCATAGTGGCTGTGTCAGTTGACATTCCCACCAACAGTGCAACAGATACCCATTCTAACTGGTGTTAGGTGATACCTCACTGTAGTTTTGATTTGAATTTCTCTAATAATTAGTGATGTTGAACTTTGAAAGTTGAGCACAGCTTTTCATGTGCTTCTTGGCCATCTGTATGTCTTCTTTGGAGAAATGTCTATTTAGGTCTTCTGCCCATTTTCTGATTGGGTTGTTTGTTTTTTTAATATGAGCTGCATGAGCTGTTTGCAAACATTTTCTCCCATTCTGAGCGTTGTCTTTTCGTCTTGTTTGTAGTTTCCTTTGCTTTGCAAAAGTAAGTTTCATTAGGTCCCATTAGTTTATTTTTGTTTTTATTTCCATTACTCTAGGAGGTGGGTCAAAAAAGATCTTGCTGTGATTTATGTCAAGGAGTGTTCTTCCTATGTTTTCCTCTAAGAGTTTTATAGTGTCCGGTCTCACATTTAGGTCTCTAATCCATTTTGAGTTTATTTTTGTGTATGGTGTTAGGGAGTTTTCTAATTTCATTCTTTTACATGTAGCTGTCCAGTTTTCCCAGCACCACTTATTGAAGAGACTGTCTTTTCTCCATTGTATATCCTTGCCTCCTTTGTCATAGATTACTTGACCATAGGTGCATGGGTTTATCTCTGGACTTTCTATCCTGTTCCATTGATCTATATTTCTGTTTTTGTGCCAGTACCATACTGTCTTGCTTACTGTAGCTTTGTAGTATAGTCTGAAGTCAGGGAGTCTGAGTCCTTCAGCTCCACTTTTTTTCCCTCAAGATGGCTTTGGCTATTCAGGGTCTTTTGTGTCTCTATACAAATTTAAGACTTTTTGTTCTAGTTCTGTAAAAAAAAAATGCCATTTGATAGGGATTGCATGGAATCTGTAGATTGCTTTGGGTAGTATAGTCATTTTCACAATATTGATTCTTCCAACCCAAGAACATGGTATATCTCTCCATCTGTTTGTGTCATCTTTGATTTCTTCCATCAGTGTCTTATAGTTTTCTGAGTACAGGTCTTTTACCTCCTTAGGTAGATTTATTCCTAGGTATTTTAATCTTTTTGTTGCAATGGTGAATGGGACTGTTTCCTTAATTTCTCTTTCTGATCTTTCATTGTTAGTGTATAGGAATGCAAGAGATTTCTGTGCATTAATTTTGTATCCTGCTACTTTACCAAATTCATTGATTAGCTCTAGTAGTTTTCTGGTGGCATCTTTGGATTCTCTATGTATAGTATCATGTCATCTGCAAACAGTGACAGTTTTATTTCTCCTTTTCCAATTTGTATTCCTTTTATTTCCTTTTCTTCTCTGATTGCTGTGGCTAAAAACTTCCAAAACTTTGTTGAATAATAGTAGCGAGAGTGGACATCCTTGTCTTGTTCCTGATCTTAGAGGAAATGCTTTCAGTTTCTCACCATTGAGAATGATGTTTGCTGTGGGTTTGTCATATATGGCCTTTATTATGTTGAGGTAGGCTTCCTCTATGCCCACTTCCTGGAGAGGTTTTATCATAAATGGGTGTTGAATTTTGTCAAAAGCGTTTTCTGCATCTGTTGAGATGATCATATGGTTTTTATTCTTCAGTTTGTTAATATGGTGTATCACATTGATTGATTTGCATATATTGAAGAATCCTTGCATCCTGGGATAAATCCCACTTGATCATGGTGTATGATCCTTTTAATATGTTGTTCGATTCTGTTTGCTAGTATATTGTTGAGGATTTTTGCATCTATATTCATCAGTGATATTCGTCAGTAATTTTCTTTTTTTGTAGTGTTTTTGTCTGGTTTTGGTATCAGGGTGATGGTGGCCTCATAGGATGAGTTTGGACGTGTTCCTTCCTCTGCAATTTTTTGGAAGAGTTTGAGAAGGATGGGTGTTAGCTCTCTCTAAATGTTTGATAGAATTCACCTGTGAAGCCATCTGGTCCTGGGCTTTTGTTTGTTGGAAGATTTTTAATCACACTTTCAATTTCATTACTTGTGATAGGTCTGTTCATATTTTCTATTTCTTCCTGGTTCAGTCTTGGAAGGTTATACCTTTCTAAAGATTTGTCCATTTCTTCCAGGTTGTCCATTTTATTGGCATAGAATTGCTTGTAGTATTCTCTTATGATACTTTGTATTTCTGCTGTGTCCATTGTAACTTCTCCTTTTTCATTTCTAATTTTATTGATTTGACTCCTCTCCCTCTTTTTCTTGATGAGTCTGACTAAAGATTTATCCTTCTCAAAGAACCAGCTTTTAGTTTTATTGATCTTTGCTATTGCTTTCTTTGTTTCTATTTCATTTATTTCTGCTCTGATCTTTATTATTTCTTTCCTTCTACTAACTTTGGGTTTTGTTTGTTCTTCTTTCTCTAGTTCCTTTAGGTATAAGGTTAGATTGTTTATTTGAGATTTTTCTTGTTTCTTGAGGTAGGCTTGTATTGCTATAAACTTCCCTCTTAGAACTGCTTTTGCTGCATCACATAGGTTTTGGATTGTTGTACTTTCGTTGTAATTTGTCTCTAGGCGTTTTTTGATTTCTTCAGTGATCTCTTGGTTATTTAGTAACGTATTGTTTAGCCTCCATGTGTTTGTGTTTTTCACGTTTTTTTCCCTGTAATTGATTTCTAATCTCATAGCATTGTGGTCAGAAAAGATGATTGATATGATTTCAGTTTTCTTAAATTTACTGAGTCTTGTTTTGTGACCCAGGATGTGATCTGTCCTGGAGAATGTTCCATGTGCACTTGAGAAGAAAGTGTAATCTGCTGTTTTGGGATGGAATGTCCTATAAATATCAATTAAATCTGTTTGGTCTATTGTGTCATTTAAAACTTGTGTTTCCTTATTAATTTTCTGTCTGGATGATCTGTCCATTGGTGTAAATGAGGTGTTAAATTCCCCCACTGTTATTGTGTTACTGTTGATTTCCTCCTTTATAGCTGTTAGCAGTTGCCTTATGTATTGAGGTGCTCCTGTGTTGGGTGCGTATATATTTATAATTGTTATATCTTCTTCTTGGAATTATCCCTTGATCATTATGTAGTGTCCTTCTTTGTCTCTTGTAATAGTCTTTATTTTAAAGGCTGTTTTGTCTGATATGAGAATTGCTACTCCAGCTTTCTTTTGATTTCCGTTTGCATGGAATATCTTTTTCCATCCCCTCACTTTCAGTCTGTATGTGTCCCTAGGTCTGAAGTGGGTCTCTTGTAGACAGCATATATATGGGTCTTGTTTTTGTATCCATTCAGCAAGCCTGCATCTTTTGTTTGGAGCATTTAATCCATTCACGTTTAAGGTAATTATCGATATGTATGTTCCTATTACCATTTTCTTAATTGCTATGGGTTTGTTTTTGTAGGTCCTTTCCTTCTCTTGTGTTTCCCACATAGATAAGTTCCTTTAGCATTTGTTGTAGAGCTGGTTTGGTGGTACTGAATTCTCTTAGCTTTTGCTTGTCTGTAAAGCTTTTGATTTCTCCGTCAAATCTGAATGAGATCCTTGCCAGGTAGAGTAACCTTGGTTATAGATTCTTTCCTTTCATCACTTTAAATATATCATGCCATTCCCTTCTGGCTTGTAGAGTTTCTGGTGAGAAATCAGCTGTTAACCTTATGGGAGTTCCCTTGTATGTTATTTGTTGTTTTTCCCTTGTTGCTTTCAATAATTTTTCTTTGTCTTTAATTTTTGTCAATTTGATTACTATGTGTCTCAGCATGTTTCTCCTTGGGTTTATCCTGCCTGGGACTCTCTGCACTTCCTGGACTTGGGTAGCTATTTCCTTTCCCATATTAGGGAAGTTTTCAACTATAATCTCTTCAAATATTTTCTCGGGTCCTTTCTCTCTTTCTTCTCTTTCTGGGACCCCTATAATGTGAAAGTTGTTGCGTTTAGTGTTGTCCCAGAGGTCTCTAAGGCTGTCTTCATTTCTTTTTATTCTTTTTTCTTTATTCTATTCCACAGCAGTGAATTCTACCATTCTGTCTTCCAGGTCACTTATCCGTTCTTCTGCCTCAGTTATTCTGCTATTGATTCCTTCTAGTGTATTTTTCATTTCAATTATTGTATTGTTCATCTCTGTTTGTTTGTTCTATAATTCTTCTAGGTGTTTGTTCTTTAATCCTTGTAGGTCTTTGTTAAACATTTCTTGCATCTTCTCGATCTTTACCTCCATTCTTTTTCCGAGGTCCTGGATCATCTTCACTATCATTATTCTGAATTCTTTTTCTGGAAGGTTGCCTATCTCCACTTCATTTAGTTGTTTTTCTGGGGTTTTATCTTGTTCCTTCATCTGGTACCAAGTCCTCTGCCTTTTCATTTTTAAAAATTTATTTTATTATCATTATTCTTAATTTATTTTTGGCTGCATTGGGTGTTTGTTGCTGTGTGCGGGCTTTCTCTAGTTGCAGCGAGTGGGGACTACTCTTTATTGTGGTGCATGGGCTTCTCATTGCGGTGGCTTCTCTTGTTGCAGAGCATGGGCTCTAGGTGTGCGGGCTCAGTAGTTGCAGCTTGCAGGTTCTAGAGTGCAAGCTAAGCAGTTGTGGCACACGGGCTTAGCTGCTCCATGGCATGTGGGATCTTTCTGGACCAGGACTTGAACCCACGTCCCCTGCATTAGCAGGAGGATTCTTAACCACTGCGCCACCAGGGAAGTCCTGCCTTTTCATTTTGTCTGTCTTTCTGTGAATGTGGTTTTTGTTCCACAGGCTGCAGGATTGTGTTTTTCCTTGCTTCTGCTGTCTGCCCTCTGGTGGATGAGGCTATCTAAGAGGCTTGTGCAAACTTCCTGATGGGAGGGACTGGTGGTGGGTAGAGCTGGGTGTTGTTCTGGTGGGCAGAGCTCAGTAAAACTTTAATCCGCTTGTCTGCTGATGGGTGGGGCTGGGTTCCCTCCCTGTTGGTTGTTTGGCCTGAGGCGAACCAGCACTGGAGCCTACCTGGCTCTTTGGTGGGGCTAATGGCGGACTCTGGGAGGGCTCACGCCAAGGAGTACTTCCCAGAACTTCTGCTGCCAGTGTCCTATCCTCACGGTGAGACACAGCCACCCCCTGCCTCTGCAGGAGACCCTCCAACACTAGCAGGTAGGTCTGGTTCAGTCTCCCCTGGGGTCACTGCTCCTTCCCCTGGGTTCTGATGCGTGCACTACTTTGTGTGTGCCCTCCAAGAGTAGAGTCTCTGTTTCCCCCAGTCCTGTCAAAGTCCTGCAATCAAATCCCGCTAACCTTCGAAGTCTGATTCTCTGGGAATTCCTCCTCCTATTGCCGGACCCCCAGGTTGGGAAGCCTGACATGGGGCTCAGAAGCTTCACTCCAGTGAGTGGACTTCTGTGGTATAAGCGTTCTCCAGTTTGTGAGACACCCACCCAGCAGTTATGGGATTTGATTTTATTGTGATTGCGCCGCTCCTCCCGTCTTATTGTGGCTTCTCCTTTGTCTTTGGATGTGGGGTGTCTTTTTTGGTGAGTTCCAGTGTCTTCCTGTCAATGATTGTTCAGCAGTTAGCTGTGATTCCAGTGCTCTCGCAAGAGGGAGTGAGCACACGTCCTTCTACTTTGCCATCTTGAACCAATCTCAGGTCTTTTTTTTTTTAACTTAAGTGTATTTATGAACCTAAAGCAAAAGCCAGTGTCTCTTGCCATAAATAGAAGATCCCTCTTAAAAAGGAACCCAGTGAAAACAGAAGGTTGTTGTTACAGATACTGTTGCCTGACAGGGCTCTGAGCGAGCCTGAGGCCTCATTGTTAAACTGGGAGATTAGAAGGGGTTAGATGCATGTTAAGAATCTAAAACTTTCTCCTTGACTGAATCAGAATGGTTAAACTAGAATGGAAGAGGGTAGATATCAGAGAGGCCCTTGGTCTATTTCTTCCACAACTATTTATAGGAGCCTAATGTGCTCTTCACCTCTTGGGCCTTGGGGTGCTGGACTATACAAGACAGATGAAGCCCCATTTCTTTCCAAGTTTAAGGTTGTGGATAAAAATGTATAGGAATGAAGTAACATATGAAGCACATTGCAGTTCCTGGATCATGGTAAACACTTAGTACTTTAATGTTGCTCTCATAGTTGTTATTATTATAGTTATTATTACTTTATTATCCCAGAGCAGAGACTGGGTCCTCTGGGAAAGGTGGGGGTTGGGTTAGTCTATGAACATCTGTCCTACAGTCATGATGGCCTGGACAGGCACATGGAGCTTGATTTCCATCACAGAACAGAGGTAGTGGTGTTGAGAGAGTAAAGCCCTTAATGCTTTGGCCAGGCAGGTGAGGAACGTTACTGTGTCAGACAGTTAGGTCAGAAGTGAACATGCCTGGGTAAGTTTAAGATCTCTGTTTAGATATGAAGGTCTGGCGTTACTCATTTCGATATTCAGTGGTGTTCTAGGCTCTGTGCTGGGCTTGTCGGGAATCCTCCTGCTACCTTCAGGAGGATTATGATCTCATGGGAGTGAGAAGCCACAGGACAAGCTACTATGACACAGAGTAGAACGAGGATAATTTCTTTCTCTGTTGGTTGCAAATGATAGACATCCAGCTTGTACCAGCATAAGTAAGAAAGAAAATTTGTTGGTTCCCATATCTGCTGAGTCCAGGAATAAAAGGCCTCAGGAATGGCTGGATCCAGGTGTTCAAACGATGTCAGAAAGCTGTCTCCATCTTGTGGCTCTGCTTTTCTCCATGTTGGCTTTCTTCTCAGGCAGTCTCCCCATTTGTGATGCCAAATACCGCCAGCTTAGTAGTCTTAGCTAAAAAGGAGGTCTCTTCCTCAGTTATTCCAACATAAAGTAACAGAATTGAGTCTAATGGTCCAAACTGGGGTCATGTGAGCCCCCCTCATCCCAGAGCTAGGGATGGTAGCCTGGCCACTCACACCAACTGAGACTGGGGGAGGGGTTCACCTGAGGAAACATCCAAGCAAGGGGAGAGGGTGATGGGAAGCAGGCAACACCCTGCCCACCACAGAGCCCCCAGAAAGGCAGAGGCTCTCAGAGGGGGGCAGGGCTCATTCCAGCCAAGGAGTCAGGACAGCTTCACGAAGGAGGTGGCCTTTGGCCAGTTGGGGCTCCAGGGATAGGGCTGGGGTGCTCCTTCAGCAGGTTCTGGCTCTGTATATGGGCAGAAGAAAGGAGGAAACGGGTATTTCCTGAGAAGCCATCATGTGCCAGGCTCTTTGACAACTATCTTGGTTAACGGCACAAGAACTCTGTCTGGGCTTCCCTGGTGGCGCGGTGGTTGAGAGTCCGCCTGCCGATGTCGGGGACACGGGTTCGTGCCCCAGTCCGGGAAGATCCCACATGCCGCGGAGCGGCTGGGCCCGTGAGCCATGGCCGCTGAGCCGGCGCGTCCGGAGCCTGTGCTCTGCAGCGGGAGAGGCCACAACAGTGAGAGGCCCGCGTACCGCAAAAAAAAAAAAAAAAAAGAACTCTGTCTGCTCACGCAGGTGGGAAACAGTGTCAGAGAGGTTAACCATTCCTGGCTGACACATAGCTAGCACCCAGCACTCCCGCAGCCACCCTCACCCCGCTCCAGTCCATCTCCACCGAGCAGCTGGGGCGCTCTTTTCAGACCGCAGAGTTGATAGCATCTCGTCTCCACAGGTTCCAACTGTCCTAGGATTGAAACCCCACTCCTTAACATGGCTCACAAGGCCCTGCGCGGCTAGCTCTCTTCCTGTCCCCAGGCTCCCTCCCCATCGGCCTCTGCTCCTGCTGTCCCCTCCCCCTCCCACCACCCCTCCTCTTCCGCCCTTTTAACTCAACTCCTCCAAGGACTCCCAGACTTCGGGGGCCCCCCTTTGTAATAACAGTAGCTGACAGGTGCCAGGCATTAATCCACACTCTACAGATTCTCATTCATTTCAGTCTTCACATCAGCCCTGTGAGGTGGGTACCGTTATTATCCCCATTTTACAAGAGGAGGAAACTGAGGCACTGAGAAAGTGAATTGCTCAAAGTCACGCGGCTAGGAAGTGGCAGAGCCGAGATTCAAAGCCAGACATTTCGCTCCAGAGCCCTCATTCTTAACCACTGCCCTCTACTGCCTCTGGCTACTCAGGGTCCCAGTCCTTCCTATCACATTTTGTAACCATTTGGTTGACCTCTGTCTCAGCACTCACAGCTAGTAATAAGGGTAGCTAACATATTGAGCACTTAGCCTGTGCTAGGCACTGTACTTGGCACTTTTTATGTATCACCTAATTTCACCCTCTCAGCAATCCTATTAAAACTAGGTACGGTTGTCCCCGTTTTGCACACGGAGAACCTGAGGAGTTAAGAGTTTAAGTAACTTGTCCACTAAGCTGGACATTCTCAGAGGGAAGAAACCTTGTCCATTTTGCTCATCATTGAGTCCAGAGGGGCTAATTCAGTGCCTGGCATACAGTAGGCACTCAATAAATGCTTTGGGGTTGGTTGGATGGATGGATGATAAATGGCAAGAGGGAAGGAAGGAAGGGAGGGAGGGAGGGGTAGAAAGAGGGCCTTCCTGTCCCCAGTGCGCACACTCTGGCCATGACTGGGAGATCCTGGGATGGGAGGCTGTTGTGGTATCTGAAGCGGCTGTCCCGTGTGTATCTGCAGGAGCCACGATGCACATAAAGAAGTACCTGCTCAAGTGCCTGCACCGGCTGCAGAAGGGCCCCGGCTACACATACAAGGAGTTGCTGGTGTGGTACTGTGACAACACCAACACCCATGGCCCCAAACGCATCATCTGCGAGGGGCCCAAGAAGAAGGCCATGTGGTTCGTGCTCACCCTGCTCTTCGCCTCCCTCGTCTGCTGGCAATGGGGTGTCTTCATCAGGACCTACCTGAGCTGGGAGGTCAGCGTCTCCCTCTCCATCGGCTTCAAGGCTATGGACTTTCCTGCCGTCACCATCTGCAACACCAACCCCTTCCAGTAGGTGGTCCCTGGAGCGCGGCTGGTCTCAGCGGGGCTGCATTTCTTCTTTTTTTCCCTTCCTTCCAGCTTTCCTTCCTTCTTTCCCTTTTTCCCCTTTCTCTCTTTCCCTTTCCCTCTTTGCTTTCATCCCTTTGTAGCAAGTAAGATTCAAAATTCATAAACCTCCTAGGCTTAAAAAGAACCTCAAAAAATACCTGGTAGTCCCTGCCTTCAGGTATGCCAGTGCCTATTTATTGATTCATTGTGTTTTTATTGAGCACCTACTATTGCCAGGAACTGTTCTAGGTACCAGGAATACATCAGTAACTAAAACAACATGCCTGCCCTTGTCACAGCCTACCAGAGAAAACAGACATTAATCTTTTTTTCCATAAATATTGAATTCATTGTAACTGTGAGGATTAAAAAATATATATAGTAACCATGCATTGAGTGCTTATGAAACACCAGGCAGCGTGTTGAGTGTTCTTTGGGTAATTCATGTCATTCTAATCCACACAACCACCCTAGGGGTGGGCACTGCTATAGTAGCCTCAATTCATAGGTCAGGAAATGGAGGTTCAGAGAAGTGAGGGAACTTGCCCAGAGACACACAGTAAGCAACTGTAGAATTTGAATCCAGGCCTGATCTGACTCCAGAGCTGCCACTGTTTAACCACTTGATGGCAAGGCCTAGGAAGGGGACACCCAAGGACACCCAACCTAGTCAGGGTTGAGGAAAGGCAGAGGGTCAGTCAGAGAAAAATGCCCCGAGGAATGAGTAGAAGTTAGCCAGGCAGAGTGAAGAGAATGCCCCAAGTGGAGGACACAGCACATGCAAAGGTCCTGGGGTGAGACAGAGCTTGGTGCATTCAAGGACTTGACAAAAGGACCAGCATGTCTGAGTCTCAGGGAACGTTCTTGTCCAGAAGAAGGTCCTGGAAGGGAATTCATATTTCTTGATTACATTTCCAGCTATCAGAAAGTCACTTCTTTCTAGTAATAGGGCTGCTCTTCCTTGCTTGGGTGATCTTTGAAGCTACTTGAGAAAACTCTTAATAATTATAATAATAACATACCCTGCTTTATAAGCATCACCTAATTGAATCCTCCAAAAGCCCTCTAGGGTAAATATTTCAATCCCCCCCATTTTGTAGATGAGAGAACAGAGCCTCAGAGAGGTTAACCTACCCAAAGTCACACAGATATTAAGTGGCATGCTGGAACCCAGAGCCCATGAATTCCAACACAGGACTTACCAAGCTCGACAGCAGCTGTGGACATCTAGGCTGTAATAGCAGCCCCTACCCCGCAGCCCGCCACCTACCCAATCCTCGTCTCCCTGTGTGCACAGAGGCAGCTGGTCCGATTGGTCAGGGTACAGGTTGTATCACCATCTGAGGCTGGTGTCAGCTCTGGCTGGTGTACACCTTCATACCAGGACTTGGGCCTGTGTCCAGGGTTTAGTGCCATCTCCTGCAGGAAGTCCTCCAGCCAGAGCTGATACACACCATCCTGGAGACCACACTCTGGGGCAAGGTCTTAGATAAATTGGGTTTTGGAGTGACTGGGGTGCAGGGCCTGGGGCCCCCACCTGGGGCCTGGTGGGAACACCCGCTGGTGTGGACACATTTCTGACTGGTCACCATTTCCAATATGGGAGCCTCAGGGGCTGAGAGAAGATCCTGGATCCCAGGCCCACAGTCCCATCTGCCTACTCCCTCCTGAAACTGGCTCCTGTTCCCCAAATTGCTGCTGGAGAATTAGGACCTCAGGATCACAGACCTGCCCCTCCCCCAACATTCTCTATCCCTCCTGAGAGGGAGAAGTCAGAACCCCGTGCCTACACATCACACCTACTGGAGCCCACCAAACCCAGGTTCCAACCTCAGCTCTGCCACCTCATCAGTGGGATGAGCTCAGGAAATCACAGCAACTCCCAGAGTTTCTTTATCCACATGTGGGAATGATTATAGAATTGTGGCAAAGATTAAATAAAAAGATGTAGGAAGCACCTAGCACCTGGCACAGGGTAAGTGATCAATAACTGTGAACTCAGGATTCTTCCCCACTAGCCTGTGAATTTCATATGGAAAAAGACCCATTCTGTCTTGTTTGCCATAATATCCTCTGTGCCTTGCACAGTACTTGGCACATAGTAGATGCTCACCAAATACTGGGTGAATGAATGAGCGAGCAGGTGGGTGGAAAGATGCATGGGTGCATGGGTGGGTAGATAGAGAGGTGGGTGCTTGGGGTGGAGGAGCATTCTTCTCACATGTGGTGGCAGCCATACTGGAGTAGGAGGGGATCCCAGACTACAGTCGTTCTGCTTTGAAGCTGCCTCTTGCCCCCCCTGACTTGTCCTCTGTCCCACACAGGTACTCCAAAGTCAAGCATTTGTTGAAGGACCTGGATGAACTGATGGAGGCTGTCCTGGAGAGGATCCTGGGCCCTGAGCTCAGCCATGTCAACGCCACCAGGGCCCTGAACCTCACCATCTGGAACCACATGCCCCTGGTCTTTATCAATGAGCAGAACCCTCATCACCCGGTGGTTCTTGACCTCTTTGAGGACAACTACAATGGCTCAGCAAGCAGCAGCCCAGCACCAGGAAGGACCTGCAGTGCCCACGAATGCAAAGTAGCCATGAGACTAGTAAGTGGGCCCCAGGCACAGGTCAAACAAGGGGCCCTAACTAGTGAGGCTGATGGGAGTTTCTTTCTTTAAATAATCTGGGTCTTGCTGGGGGAAAAACAGGCTGGAACCAGTGCCTATTTTGTATGTTTGCAGTGCTTTTTTAAAATTAGAAATAGTTGGTATGTTAGTCAAGACACTTTTGGATGCCAGTGACCCAGCTCAAACTAGCTTAAGCAAAGCAGGGAATTCCTTGGTTCACAGAATGAGAAGTCTGGGGGTGTATTAAGTTAAGATGTGGCTGGATCCAGGCGTTCAGATGCTGTCATCAGGAGTCCATGTCTTTCCACCTAGGTTCATCTTTTCTCTCAGTTGACTTTGCTCTCTGGCTGGCTCTCTCCACATGGAAGACACTGGCAATGCCAGACATACATCCCACAAGCTTAGCACTCTTCCCAGAAACAAAGCTCTTCTTTCCTAATTGCCTCAGTGAAAGTCCTGAGACTGATCATCAGGGCACATGCTCACCCCTAAACCAATCACTGTGAGCTGGAGGACAGGCTTTCATGATTGGCCAGTCCTGGGTCATGTACCCTGGAGCTGAGGATGATGTCAGCCTTTATCAGACCACATGGACTGAGCCAGGGGGAAGGGGTGGCTTCCTGAAGGAGGAATTAAGTCTTTTTTAAAAAAAATCTTTATTGGACCATAATTGCTTTACAATGGTGTGTTAGTTTCTGCTTTATAACAAAGTGAATAAGCTATACATATTCATATGTCCCCATGTCTCCTCACTCTTGCGCCTCCCTCCCACCCTCCCTACCCTACCCCTCTAGGTGGTCACAAAGGACTGAGCTGATCTCCCTGTGCTATGTGGCTGCTTCCCACTAGCTATCTATTTTACATTTGGTAGTGTATATATGTCCATGCCACTCTCTCACTTCACCCCAACTTACTCTTCCCCCTCCCTGTGTCCTCAAGTCCATTCTCTATGTCTGCATCTTTGTTCCTGTCCTGCCCCTAGTTTCTTTAGAACCTTTTTTTTGGTTCCATATATATGTGTTCGCATATGGTATTTGTTTTTCTCTTTCTGTCTTACTTCACTCTTTATGACAGTCTCTAGATCCATCCACCTCACTACAAATAACTCAGTTTCATTTCTTTTTATGGCTGAGTAACATTCCATTGTATATATGTGCCACATCTTCTTTATCCATTCATCTGTCGATGGACACTTAGGTTGCTTCCATGTCCTGGCTATTGTAAATAGAGCTGCAGTAAACATTGTGGTACATGACTCTTTTTGAATTATGGTTTTCTCAGGGTATATGCCCAGTAGTGGGATTGCTGGGTCATATGGTAGTTCTATTTTTAGTTTTTTAAGGAACCTCCATACTGTTCTCCATAGTGGCTGTATCAATTTAAATTCCCACCAGCAGTGCAAGAGGGTTCCCTTTTCTCCACACCCTCTCCAGCATTTATTGTTTGTAGATTTTTTGATGGTGGCCATTCTGACCAGTGTGAGGTGATACCTCATTGTAGTTTTGATTTGCATTTCTCTAATGATTAATGCTGTTGAGCATCCTTTCATGTGTCTGTTGGCAATCTATATATCTACTTTGGAGAAATGTCTATTTAGATCTTCTGCACATTTTTGGATTGGGTTGTTTGGTTTTTTGATATTGAGCTGCATGAGCTGCCTATATATTTTAGAGATTAATCCTTTGTCAGTTGCGTTTGCAAACATTTTCTCCCATTCTGAGGGTTGTCTTTTCGTCTTGTTTATGGTTTCCTTTGCTGTGCAAAAGCTTTTAAGTTTCATTAGGTCCCATTTGTTTATTTTTGTTTTTATTTACATTTCTCTAGGAGGTGGGTCAGTGTGATGTGGGTGCTGTGATGTATGTCATATCCTGTTCTGCCTATGTTTTCCTCTAAGAGTTTTATAGTGTCTGGTCTTACATTTAGGTCTTTAATCCATTTTGAGTTTATTTTTGTGTATGGTGTTAGGGAGTGTTCTAATTTTATTCTTTTACATGTAGCTGTCCAGTTTTCCCAGCACCACTTACTGAAGAGGCTGTCTTTTCTCCATTGTATATTCTTGCCTCCTTTATCAAAGATAAGGTGACCGTATGTGTCTGGGTTTATCTCTGGACTTTCTATCCTGTTCCATTGATCTATATTTCTGTTTTTGTGCCAGTACCATACTGTCTTGATTACTGTAGCTTTGTAGTATAGTCTGAAGTCAGAGAGTCTGATTCCTCCAGCTCCGTTTTTCATTCTCAGGATTGCTTTGGCTATTCGGGGTCTTTTGTGTTTGCATACAAATTGTGAAATTTTTTGTTCTAGTGAAAAATGTCATTGGTAGTTTGATAGGGATTGCACTGAATCTGTAGATTGCTTTGGGTAGTAGAGTCATTTTCGCAATGTTGATTCTTCCAATCCAAGAACATGGTATATCTCTCCATCTATTTGTATCACGTCTTTAATTTCTTTCATCAGTGTCTTATAGTTTTCTGCATACAGCTCTTCTGTCTCCTTAGGTAGGTTTATTCCTAGGTATTTTATTCTTTTTTGTTGCAATGGTAAATAAGAGTGTTTCCTTAATTTCTCTTTCAGATTTTTCATCATTAGTGTATAGGAATGCAAGAGATTTCTGTGCATTAATTTTATATCCTGCCAGTTTACCAAATTCATTGATTAGCTCTAGTAGTTTTGTGGTAGCATCTTTGGGATTCTCTATGTGTAGTATCATATCATCTGCAAACAGTGACAGTTTTACTTCTTTTCTGATTTGTATTCCTTTTATTTCTTTTTCTTCTCTGATTGCTGTGGCGAAAACTTCCAAAACTATGTTGAATAATAGTGGTGAGAGTGGGCAACCTTGTCTTGTCCCTGATCTTAGTGGAAATGGTTTCAGTTTTTCACCATTGAGAATAATGTTGGCTGTGAGTTTGTCATATGTGACCTTTATTATGTTGAGGTAATTTCCCTCTATGCCTACTTTCTGGAGAGTTTTTATCATAAATGGTGTTGAATTTTGTCGAAAGCTTTTTCTGCATCTATTGAGATGATCATATGGTTTTTCTCCTTCAATTTGTTAATATGGTTTATCACATTGATTGATTTGCATATATTGAAGAATTCTTGCATTCCTGGGATAAAGCCCACTTGATCATGGTGTATGATCCTTTAAATGTGCTGTTGGATTCTGTTTGCTAGTATTTTGTTGAGGATTTTTGCATCTATGTTCATAAGTGATATTGGTCTGTACTTTTCTTTTTTGTATGACATCTTTGGTTTTGGTATCAGGGTGATGGTGGCCTTGTAGAATGAGTTTGAGAGTGTTCCTCCCTCTGCTATATTTTGGAAGAGTTTGAGAAGGATAGGTATTAGCTCTTCTCTAAATGTTTGATAGAATTCGCCTGTGAAGCCATCTGGTCCTGGGCTTTTGTTTGTTGGAAGATTTTTAATCACAGTTTCAAACTCAGTGCTTGTGATTGGTCTGTTTATATTTTCTATTTCTTTCTGGTTCAGTCTCAGGAGGTTGTGCTTTTCTAAGAATTTGTCCATTTCTTCCAGGTTGTCCATTTTATTGGCATAGACTTGCTTGTAGTAATCTCTCATGATCCTTTGTATTTCTGCAGTGTCAGCTGTTACTTCTCCTTTTTCATTTCTAATCCTGTTGATTTGAGTCTTCTCCCTTTTTTTCTTGATGAGTCTGGCTAGTGGTTTATCAATTTTGTTCATCTTCTCAAAGAACCAGCTTTTAGTTTTATTGATCTTAGCTATTGTTTCCTTCATTTCTTTTTCATTTATTTCTGATCTGATTTTTATGATTTCTTTCCTTCTGCTAACTTTGGATTTTTTTTGTTCTTCTTTCTCTGATTGCTTTAGGTATAAGCTTAGGGTGTTTTTTTTGGTTTGGTTTTTTTTTTTTTTTTTTTTTTTTTTTGGTGGTACACGGGCCTCTCACTGCTGTGGCCTCTCCTGTTGCGGAGCACAGGCTCCAGACACACAGGCCCAGTGGCCATGGCTCATGGGCCCAGCTGCTCCGCAGCATGTGGGATCTTCCTGGACCGGGGCACGAACCCGTGTCCCCTGCATCCGCAGGCAGATTCTCAACCACTACGCCATCAGGGAAGCCCGCTTAGGTTGTTTATTTGAGATGTTTCTTGTTTCTTGAGGTAGGATTGTATTACTATAAACGTCCCTCTTGGAACTGCTTTTGCTGCATCCCATAGGTTTTGGGTCATTGTGTTTTCATTGTCATTTGTTTCTAGGTTTTTTTTTTCCTCTTTGATTTCTTCAGTGATGTTTTGGTTATTTAGTAGTGTATTTTTTAGCCTCCGTGTGTTTGTATTTTTCACAGATTTTTTTCCTGTAATTGATATCTAGTCTCATAGCATTGTGGTCGGAAAAGATACTTGATATGTTTTCAGTTTTCTTAAATTTACCAAGGTTTGATTTGTGACCCAGGATGTGATCTATCCTGGAGAATGTTCCATGAGCACTTGAGAAGAAAGTGTATTCTGTTGTTTTGGGATGGCATGTCCTATAAATATCAATTAAGTCCCTGTTGTTTAATGTATCATTTAAAGCTTGTATTTCCTTATTTATTTTCATTTTGGATGATCTGTCCATTGGTGAAAGTAGGGTGTTAAAGTCTCCTACTATGATTCTGTTACTGTCGATTTCCCCTTTTATGGCTGTTAGCATTTGCCTTATGTATTGAGGTGCTCCTATGTTGGGTGCATAAATATTTACAATTGTTATATATTCTTCTTGTATTGATCCCTTGATCATTATGTAGTATCCTTCTTTGTCTCTTGTAATAGTCTTTATTTTAAAGGCTGTTTTGTCTGATATGAGAATTGCTACTCCAGCTTTCTTTTGATTTCCATTTGCATGGAATATCTTTTTCCATCCCCTCACTTTTAGTCTGTATGTGTCCCTAGGTCTGAAATGGGTCTCTTGTAGATAGCATATATACAGGTCTTGCTTTTGTATCCATTCAGGCAGTCTGTGTCTTTTCGTTGGAGCATTTAATCCATTTACATTTAAGGTAGTTATCGATATGTGTGTTCCTATTACCATTTTCTTAATTGTTTTGGGTTTGTTATTGTAGGTCTTTTCCTTCTCTTGTGTTTCCTGCCTAGAGAAGTTCCTTTAGCATTTGTTGTAGAGCTGTTTTGGTGGTGCTGAATTCTCTTAGTCTTTGCTTCTCTGTGAAAATTTTAATTTCTCCATTGAATCTAAATGAGATCCTTTCTGGGTAGAGTAATCTTGGTTGTAGGTTTTTCTCTTTCATCACTTTAAATATGTCCTGCCACTCCCTTGTGGCTTGCAGAGTTTCTGCAGAAAGATCAGCTGTTAACCTTATGGGGATTCCCTTGCATGTTATTTGTTGCTTTTCCCTTGATGCTTTTAATATTTTTTCTTTGTATTTAATTTTTTTAAATTTACTTATTTTATTTAATTTATTTATTTTTGGCTGTGTTGGATCTTCGTTGCTGCGAGCAGGCTTTCTCTAGTTGTGGCGTGCAGGGGCTACGCTTCGTCACAATGCATAGGCTTCTTATTGCGGTGGCTTCTCTTGTTGCAGAACACAGGCTCTAGGTGTGTGGGCTTTAGTAGTTGCAGTAGCTGTGGCACATGGGCTTAGTTGCTCCGCGGCATGTGGGATCTTCCCAGCAGGGCTCGAACCTGTGTCCCCTACAGTGGCAGGCGGATTCTTAACCACTGCACCACCAGGGAAGTCCCTGTATTTAATTTTTGATAGTTTGATTTATATGTGTCTTGGCATGTTTCTCCTTGAATTTATCCTGTATGGGACTGTCTGTGCTTCCTGGACTTGATTGACTATTTCCTTTCCCATATTAGGGAAGTTTTCAACTATAATCTCTTCAAATATTTTCTCTGTCCCTTTTTTTTTTCTCTTCTTCTTCTGGGACCCCTAAAATTCAAATGTTGATGTGTTTAATGTTCTCCCAGAGGTCTCTGAGACTGTCCTCAATTCTTTTCATTATTTTTTCATTATTCTGCTCTGCAGTAGTTGTTTCCACTATTTTATCTTCCAGGTCACTTATCTGTTTTTCTGCCTCAGTTATTCTGCTATTGATTCCTTCTAGAGAATTTTAAATTTCATTTATTGTGTTGTTCATCATTGTTTGTTTGCTCTTTAGTTCTTCTAGGTCCTTGTTAAATGTTTCTTGTATTTTCTCCATTCTATTTCCAAGATTTTGGATCATCTTTACTATTATTCCTCTGAATTCTTTTTCAGGTAGACTGTCTATTTCTTCTTCATTTGTCTGTTCTGGTGGGTTTTTACCTTGCTCCTTCATCTGCTGTGTATTTCTCTGTCTTCTCAATTTGCTTAACTTGCTGTGTTTGGGATCTTCTTTTTTCAGGCTTCAGGTTCATAGTTCCCGTTGGTTTTGGTGTCTGCCCCCAGTGGGTAAGGTTGGTTCAGTGGGTTATGTAGGCTTCCTGGTGAAGGGGACTAGTGCCTGTGTTCTGGTGGATGAGGCTGGATCTTGTCTTTCTGGTGGGCAGGACTGTGTCCAGTGGTGTGTTTTGGGGTGTCTGTGAACTTATGATTTTAGGCAGCCTCTCTGCTAATGGGTGGGGTTGTGTTCCTGTCTTGCTAGTTGTTTGGCATAGGGTGTCCAGCACTTTAGCTTGCTGGTCGTTGAGTGGAGCTGGGTCTTAGCTTGAGATGGAGATCTCTGGGAGAGCTTTCGCCATTTGACATTACATGGAGCCGGGAGGTCTCTGGTGGACCAATGTCCTGAATTCGGCTCTGCCACTTCAGAGGCTCAGCCCTGACACCTGGCTGGAGCACCAAGACCCTGTCAGCCACACAGCTCAGAAGAAAAGGGAGATAAAAAAAGAAAGGAAGAAAAAGAAAATGAGATAAAGTTATTAAAATAAAAAATATATTATTAAAAATAAAAAAGTAATTTTAAAAAAAGAAAGAAAGAAAGAAGAGAGCAACCAAACTAAAAAACAAATCCACCAATGATAACAAGCACTAAAAACTATACTAAAAACAACAACAACAACAACAAAACGGACAGGTAGAAACCTAGGACAAATGGTAAAAGCAAAGCTTTTGGGAGGTCTGAGGTCTTCTGCCAGCGTTCAGTGGGTGTTCTGTAGGAGCTATTTCACATGTAGATGTATTTTTGATGTATTTGTGGGGAGGAAGGTGAGCTCCTCGTCTTACTCCTCCGCCATCTTGAAGCCACAGCTGTTATTTCTGACAGAAGAGCATTCAAAGGCTTTGCTAATAAATAGTGCTTGTAGTAGTACAACTGAAACAGCAGAAATGCAGAACTTGTCAACATTAAAAGTGCCAAAATCACGTTCTTATTGATCCTACTCATTAGTCTGCAGTGCTCACTTGGTTGTCTTTTGAAAGTAACCCAGCTGGTTTCATCTTTTTTGGTAAGAACATAATCTTGTTTTCTGTGAACAAAAAGATGTTTCTCAGCCAACAGCAGCAGCGACAAGGAATTAAGTCTTATTTTCAAAAGACAGAGGCATAAATATCAGACAGGTGAAAAACCACAGCTATGCAGTACAGTCATTGCCAAAGCATAACTGGGATGCTGGTGTGCCCGCAAGCCAGCAGTAGAAAGAAGTTTCTCTGTCTGTGCCCCGGGATCCCCTGGGAACTCTGTAACTGCTCAGATCCCTTGGCCCCATTCCTGGAGGATCTCAATGGGCAGTTCTGGGCCCAGACCCAGGAATCTGTCTTGTTAATAGGCTCCATGGTGATTCTGATGATCAGCCTTGTTTGGGGACCCAGGCTGGGGCTAGACACTCCCCAGAAGGAGGCCACTGCCTCCCGTGTCCCCCATGTGGTCAGGACTTCCACAACCCAGCCCCTCCACCTCTCCACACAAACCAGCAAACAGCATGAGGCTCCAGAGGCCCAGTGCCCTCTCTGACCCAATGCCCTACTACTTTTTGGTGCAGTTAGCAGGCTTCCTGTGTCCATTTCCTCATCTGTAAAGTAGGCATGGTCCTGGTGGCTGCACCAGCTCTCAGGGTCAGGCCCCACATGTGTGTGTGAGCGTATGTTGTGTGGGTGTGCACGTGGGCTGGGGACCTCAGTGTCTTCATGATGATGGGGCAGGGCTGCTGTGAGAATTGATGAGGTAATAGAACTAAAGCCCTGAGTTGGGAGTTCCCTGGCAGTCCAGTGGTTAGTACTCCGAGCTTCCCCTGCAGGGGACCCAGGTTCCATCCGTGTTCAGGGAACTAAGATCCTGCAAGGTATGGGGCGCGGCCAAAAAAAAAAGTCCTGAGAACAGAGCCCGGGATAGAGTGAGTCTTTATATATATATATATTTTTTTTTTTTTAATTTGTTTATTTATTTATTTATGGCTGCGTTGGGTCTTTGTTGCTGCACGCGGGCTTTCTCTAGTTGCAGCGAATGGGGGCTACTCTTTGTTGCAGTGCGCGGGCTTCTCATTGCAGTGGCTTCTCTTGTTACAGAGCACGGGCTCTAGGTGCGCAGGCTTCAGTAGTTGTGGCATGCGGGCTCAGTAGTTGTGGCTCACAGGCTCTAGAGCTCAGGCTCAGTAGTTGTGGCACATAGGCTTAGTTGCTCCACGGCATGTGGGATCTTCCCAGACCGGGGCTCAAACCCATGTCTCCTGCATTGGCAGGCGGATTCTTAACCACTGAGCCACCAGGGAAGTCCTGAGAGTGAGTCTTAAGTCGTATCATCTCCCTGAGGTGAGATGAGGACCTCCAGGAACTGGCCTGAGGACAGCGCCCCATGCCGGCCTGGAGAGGGCTGTCTCAGAACTAAGGAGAAGCTTCTCCCTCAGGCCTCCTGGGTTCCCACCAGGAGGACCAGTAGAGGCAGAGTGGCCAAGGCTGGAGTGTCAGGGCCTAGTCTGTCCTGTGTCTGCAGGGGACCTGGGCTTCATGGTGGAGGGGCCTGCACCCCTCTGTAGGCTCAAGCTGACATGCCCCGGGTCCTTCTCCCAGCCAAGGGCTGGGCAGACCTGGAGTCTTGGGTCCTTCATGGTCCACACAGCCTCCAGGGAGCTGCCTCTGGATGTCTGGGGAGGGAGCTGGGAAAGGAGTCAGGAGAGTGAGGGTGCGAGTGTGTGCTGTAGATGTGCCCACGTGAGCATGAATGTGGTGCCACGTGTATAAATCAAGGTGCATGGACGTGTGTGTGGAGTTGTGACCCCAGGACATCATGTGACTGCAGGTATCAGAAAGCGGGGTCTGTCTGTGTATACATGTGTGCGTGTCTGTGTTTCCTTGTGCCTGAGGCTATATTATATGGGGATGGCTGGTGCTGCGTGTGAGTCCTTGTGACTGCAGAGCTGTGTGTGAGGGGACAGCCTGAGCCTTGTGACCATGAGTGCAAACACACTCCCCCCCAGCCCAGCCACGGGCAGCCCCCGCACCCAGGCGCCCCCTAAGGAAGGGCAGCTGGCAGCAGCCCTTGCCCACAGGAACCCTTCTTGCCCCTGCAGTGCAGCCACAATGGGACCATGTGCAATTTCCGGAACTTCAGCAGCGCCACCCAGGCCGTGACGGAGTGGTACACGCTGCAGGCCACCAACATCTTCGCACAGGTTCCAAACCAGGAGCTGGTGGCCATGGGCTACCCCGCCGAGCGGCTGATCCTGGCCTGCCTGTTTGGGGCAGAGCCCTGCAACTACAGGTAAGAGCCGCCGGGCCCCCTGCAGCCAGGTCCACATCCCGGTGCACACCCCAGCTTGGCCACTCAGCCTGCACCACAGTTGTCTGTGCCCAGGTGTCTTTGGTTTTCTGGGAGCAGAGCCTGAGACAGGGATGCACTGAAGGCCCCATCATGTACTGAGGGAATCGCTTTCGGAAAAGTCTGCAGGAAAGAGGACTGAGCTAAGCAAGGCTGCGGCCACAGGTGATGTCTAGGCCTGACCTGATCCACGGGGAGCGTAAACTGCACCACAGAGCTGACCTCCCTTAAGCGGAGGTCGGGGGCAGGGTGGGGTGGGAGCAGCCCCTTGTACGTGCCCCCATCAGTTACTCGCTGGCTCTGTGCCACCCCCAGGAGGATGGGCCGGGGTGTCCTAATTTCCCAGACAAGGTGGCGGGAGAAGGGGCGGCTGTGAGCTGTTAGCCTCCACTACCCCGCAGCTGGGGATCTGTGCAGGTTCCCCAGCATCTACTGCCCTCGGTTTTCTCATCTCGAAGACAGGAACAATAACCATATCCACTTCCTAGAGTTCCTGTGAAGAGTAAATGAAGTGGGGAACTTCCCTGGCGGTCCAGTGTTTGAGACTCCGTGCTTCCACGGCAGGGGGTGCGGCGTTCGATCCCTGGTCAGGGAACTAAGATCCCACATGCTGTGTGACCAAAAAAAAAAAATTTTTACCCTTCCCCCTCCCCATATCCTCAAGTCCATTCTTTAGTAGGTCTGTGTCTTTAAGCTGTGACAAAGTGAGAGAGTGGCATGGACATATATACAGTACCAAACGTAGGGTGGATAGCTAGTGGGAAGCAGCCGCATGGCACAGGGAGAGCAGCTCGGTGCTCTGTGACCACCTAGAGGGGTGGGATAGGGAGGGTGGGAGGGAGGGTGACGCAAGAGGGAAGAGATACGGGAACATAGGTGTATGTATAACTGATTCACTTTGTTGTAAAGGAGCAACTAACACACCATTGTAAAGCAATTACACTCCAATAAAATGTTTTTAAAAATATGAAAGGAATTCATAGTGACAAAAGTACATTATGCAGATAACTTCCAAAAAAAATTTTTTTTTTTAAAAAAAAAAATGTAAATGAAGTGGATCATGTCAGCACTTAGGGCCCCGGAGGTCTTCGCTGTAAACACCCTTTTCCCAAACAACCCCCAATGTTGACAAGATGGCAGAATGAGGGCAGGGTCAACCCCAAAACCCTGTGTCCTCTTACAAATGGCCCACAGATCTCCCGCTCCTTCCCCTCCCCAGCTGCTGACCATCCAGACCCTGGGCCTGAGAGCCAAGCTCTGTCCCTGAATCGGGGCAGCCGTCAGAGGGCTGCAGGTCGGCTGGCGGTCATGGGGGCAAGGGAGGGGCTGGGTACAGGCAGAGCTGCAGAAGCCCCAGCGCCCCCTCCTGGCTTCCTGGCCAGGCCTCTGGGTGAGGGGGACCACATCACCTGGGTCCCGCCCCGGGCTTCAGCCAGTCCTGTTTCCCAGAGGTGCTGGCATCTTCCTGGCCTGGGGCTTCCAAGCCCCACACTTAAGGCCTCTGGAGAAAGGGGCGTTTTTGCTGAGTCTCCCAGGGATTGTGGCCTCAGCCCAACTCAGTCAACTCGTACACCTTCAGGGACCTCTGTTGAGAATCTGCTGACAGCTATGGACCCTCTGTCCCCCAAAACGCACAGGCACTCAAAAGGCAGGCGTTTCGTAGGCTGTGTCACGGAATCCAGGCCCACTGAGGAGGCCGCGCTGCACATTTGGTCCATTGTGAGAATCAGAAAAGGCCCGTCCTACAGGTGGAAGAGCCACGTGATGGCTCCCTGCTGATAGCACACATCCTGGCTGGTTGGTTGCAGGCTGGATTCCAACCCTCTCTCTGGGCCAGGGCACTTGGTTCAGAGTACACCTGCCCAACCATTCCTGGCAGCCCTGCCTGAAGGTTGTTGGTATGCAATGGACTAGTGCTGTGCCCACGAGTTCATCTTTTACCCTCTCAGCTAAAAGAGAGAGATGTAATACTGTAACTGCAAATATATGGCCCATCTGCTCAGTCAGAATATGTCCTGAAGTGCAAGTGAGTTGGGACAGTGGGTCCAACTAGGATCCACTGGGATCTGCTGTCAGGTCCCTGGTGCCTGAAGCGTGAGCGTCTCCCATTGAGCAGGATCCCAGTGCTTGAAGGTGTGCGTTCTGCATACGGCACAGCCCCTAAACCGAGCCAGCTCTTTCCAGGCCTGATCCAGCGCCAGAGGCAACCTGGGGGTGACCTGCTGGTTGCCAAGATGGCGCCTCCAAAACGAGTCGCATTTGGGTCACATGGACTGAGGGTGGTCCCCCAAAGAGAAGATGGCTGATGGGCAGGCAACACCAGGTATCGGCCACACAGCTTTCGTGGTGTAGCTAGGGCTAGGGAGTAAGTCTAGTGAAGGGGTGGGTCGAGGCTGGACTATGCAGTTAGACTGTTGGGTTCAGATCCTTGCTCTGTCTTACAAGCTGTGTGGCCTTGAACAAATTTCTTAACCTTGTTTTTTTCTTAATTTATTCATTTTTGGCTGCGTTAGGTCTTTGTTGCTGCGCGTGGGCTTTCTCTAGTTGCGGTGAGTGGGGGATACTCTTCGTTGCGGTGCATGGGCTTCTCATCGCGGTGGCTTCACTTGTTGTGGAGCACAGGCTCCAGGCACGCGGGCTTCAGTACTTGTGGCACACAGGCTCAGTAGTTATGGCTCGCGGGCTCTAGAGCATAGGCTCAGTAGCTGTGGCACATGGGCTTACTTGCTCCATGGTGTGTGGGATCTTCCCGGACCAGGGATTGAACCCGTGCCCACTGCATTGGCAGGCGGATTCTTAAGCACTGCGCCACCAGGGAAGAAGTCCCAAATTTCTTAACCTTTATATGCCTCCATTTTCCTCCTCCGTAAAATAGATAACAACAGTGCCTACTCTTCAGGGTTATTTTGAATATTCAATGAGTTAATATGCATGACAGGCTGACAGTAGTGAAGACTCAGTATTATTCTCATTAAACCCACATTTGACAAGGAACTCATTCTTTAATAATGATGCTAACGTTTATTGTGCCCTTCTGATGCGCCAAGCACTATTCTTAGCACTTTACATGTATAAAATCAGTTTGACCCTGGCAACAAGCCCTCGTTTTATATGATGCAACCACTGCCCAGAGAGGTTAAGCAACATCTCTGAGGTCACACAGCTGGTGAGTATCAGAGGTGGCAGTCTGAGCCAGGCCCACCCTGTGTCACTTCACCACCTCATCAGAAATCAAGATCATCTTTCCTCCCCACCCACCCCTCCCAAGCCTGTTTCTTCAGCACTCAGCAGCCTGAGTGGAGGGTGTGACCCAGCCACTTGGCACAGAAACCCTGGTCCACCCATCTCGGTGCTCCTGCTCGCTCCCACAGCCAACTTGTTACCCACCTTCCTGAATCAGCCTCAGACTTAGTGCTGAGGACACGTGCCTCTCTCTGCCCTCGCAGTGCTGGGCTCCAGACACTACGGCTTCCTCACTCTGTTCTGGACTCCTTCCTCTCCTGCTCGTACGTAGCAAATGCTCAAGACGCAGCAGCTGCAGTTTTAGGAACATATGAGCCTTGTTTGGACCCTGACACCAATCCACCCAGATTTGAATGCCAGCTCTGTGTGTTGTTGGGCACGCTACTTAGCCTCTCTGTGCCTCAGTTTTCTCATCTGGAAAATGGGGATAGTGAAATAACCTCATAGGGCTATCATAGGGATTAAATGAGTTAACATAGATAAAGTGCTTATGTGAAGCAATTATACTCCAATAAAGATGTTAAAAAAGAAAAAACGTAGAGGAGACAAGAAAAAAAAAAAAGAAGTGCTTAGAACAGTGCTGAGCATGTGTTAAGAATTATATGAGCACTTTAAAGATAAACTTTTTATGGTGGAATAGCTTTAGATTTATAGAAAAGTTTCAAAGAGAGTACAGAGTTCCCTTGTACTCCTCACCCAGTTTCCCCTCTTGGTAACATCACCATAGTAATTTATCAAAACTAAGAAACCGACACGGGCCCATCATTATTAAATAAACCTAACACTTTATTCGGATTTTGTCCGTCTTTCCTGGTGACCTTTTCCTGTTCAAGATTCCATCCAAGAGACCCCTGTCGGTTGCTGTCGGTTGTCATGTCTCCTTTGTCCATTCTGGCTGTGACACTTTCTCAGACTTCCTTGTTCTGGATGATTGTGACAGTTTCAGAGTACTGGTTGGGTGTTTTATAGAAAGCCCTTGATTTGGGTTTACACAGATAAGATGGATTTGGGGGAAGAAGACCACAGAGGTGGGGGGCTCCTCATCACATCATGGGGGGGGGTGCATGCTAGGCACTCGACAGCACCCGTGATGCTGCCTTCCTCCCTCGGTTCGGGTGCTGTGTGCTGGGCTTCTCCGCTCTAACGTGACCGCTTTCCCCCGCCTGCGCTCTGTATCGTGGAAGCACGTCTCTAAGTTCAGCCTGTACTGTGGGGGGTGGAGGTAACGACAGGGGGAGAGGGACTAAACTCCACTTCTCCTGGAGACGGAAACATACACTATTTGGAATTCTTCTGTAAGGAAGATTTATGTCTTCTCCATTTGTTTATTTATTCAGTCTTTTAATTTCTACCAATATGGACTCATGTATATTTGGGTTGTAATCCAATACCACACTATTTATTTTCTTACTCAAAATTTTCCATCTTTGGCCAGTGAGAGCTCCTTCAGTTGGCTCCTATGTCTCTTTGACATGTTCCCATCCCTTTATTTATTTTTTAAGTACTTCCTTACTTTCTGGCACAAGATGCCCCAGTCCTAGAATCAGCCATTTCTCTGAGGAGCTCCAGTCCTTTTATTGGAGAATGGTATTTAGAAACCAAGATCTAGGCATCTGTGAGTGTTGTTGTTGTTATTATTACTGCTTCAGGGATTGGCCAGCTAGTTTCTGTCCTTCCCCAAACCCTACTACACAGTACCACTGTTGCTATACTGCTTCCTGCTAGGATGCTGTTTCCCAGTCTTTTCTGGAGGCTTGCTGGTCTCTGCCTATACGCCTAGGGAAGGTTTTTGGAGGGAAACACCTAGCTCTGGAGCCGGAGGTAGCCAGTGCTGGGAGCAGCCTCTCCAGGTAAAGAACATTATCAACAAGCAAATAGTTGGCAGGACTGAGAATGCAACCCAAGACAGGAGGGGATCTGGCCGTGCCCTAGCCACCTCCTGCTCCTGAGCTGTAGATGTCCAAGACAGCTCCTTGGGCACACCGTATCCCCACACCCCTGGGGTGGGGTCTCTCCCTCCAGAGCAGGGCCTGGCTGCAGCTGGTTTGCCCTGCTCCGTTCCTTCCCTGTGGCCACAGGCCTGACCCCACACAGGGCAGAGACCCTGTAGTGCCTGCCCAAAGCTGTTCCTTCCCTCTGGGACTTCGCGTGTGTCGTGCCCCCTGCCTGGGCCGCCCTTTCTCCCCCCGCCCCCCCAGGCTCGGCAACCTCTTACTCACCCTTAAAGTCTCAGCTCAGGCCTCACCTGCTCCACGAAAACTTCCCTGACCTACTCCCTACCCCGACACCCACTCTTCCAGGCTTATCTCTGTTGATACTCTTACCACATATTATAATTTATCCAACAAATATTTACTGAGTGTCTACCGAGTGCCAGGCTCTGAGGATGGGGGTGAATTTGTTCAGTATTTCAGTGTGCTTGGCTTCCAACCCTCACATCAGTCCCTTTGGGCGGGCGCTGTTGCTACCCCAGCGTTACAGGTGGAGAAACGAGACACGGAGAGGCGAAGTAACTTCCCCCAAGCTCACCAGCTAGTAAGCGGCAGAGCCAGAATTCAAATTCAGGCAGGCTGGCTCCCAGGCCTGAGCTCTTAGCCTTAAATTCTTTCTCCCTGCAAACAGACAGCTGCCCTCCCTGGGATTATGGTCGAATGCAAGAGGCAGCTGATAAGCAAGCGGTTAAAGAAGATGAGTTCAGCTTCTGATGCCAGCAGGGGAGCAAGCAGGTGGAAATGTCAAGTAACTGGGAAGTGACTTTGTGTAGGGAGGTCAGGGGACGGCTCCGAGCAGATGAAACCTGAAGGATGAGGAGAAACCAGCAATTTCTCCTCAGAAATTGCTGCTCAGAGACTATCCCAGGCCCAAGGAGCAGCGGGCCTTGAATTTGGAAACATCTTGGAGTGTCTCTGGAGTATAATGCACAAGGCGGGGAGAAAGCCCAGTAGGGCGTTTGCATTTTGTGAGCAGCAAGGAGCTTCTGGAAGGTTCTAGCAGGGGCATGCCGTGGGCTGATTCACAGTTTGAACACTCGCCCTGACCACTGTGCCGGAGGAGACTGTGAGGGAGCAGGAGTGGAGGCAGAGGCTCCGGCAGGAACTGGGGTAGGAGATGCCGGCCGCCTGGACCAGGGTGGGAGCCTTAGAGGTGGAGGGAGGCAGGTAGGCCAGGGATGCACGTTGGAAGGAGAGGATTGCCGTGACGCTGCTCAGTGGTGCCCCCCACGCTGTGAGCTCCGAGGGTAGGACTGTCTTGCCGGCCTCAGTGTCCCCAAAGCAGCGCGTGCCTCAGTAAATGTTGGGTGAAGAAATGCACTTTCTTCCTGATTTCCCTTTCACCACGGAGGACCCCAAAGCTCAGAGGCTGAGGAAGCAGCTCATGTGTGTTAGGCAGGGTCAGCTGCCAGATTGGATTTCACTGCCTGCCCTGGACCCACCTCATTCTGCTGGCACAGACGGTGAGACAAAAGGTAGAGGAAGTGGTTTCCTAATCTGAACACAGGGACAAAGAGCAGCTGACCTCATGGGGTTATTTTGAGAATTAAAAGAGAAATCTTCAGCATAGGCCTGGCCCGTGAACGTTGCTCAGTAAAAGTTGTGGAACAGAAGGCTTAGAAAGTACTGCATTTCGGGTGATATTTCTGCAGTATTTGATGCACTGAGCCCCATTCCCTCCCGTTTTGTAACAAAATAACAAAAACGGTATAAAAACATCCAAAGACATTTTAAGTGCTATTTCCTATGAAGACTTGAGAACATACACATAGACAGAACAGGGTGTGATGAACTCACATGGACCTACCACCCAGATCCAACAAGTGTGATTCACATCCTGTCCTGTGCTGTTTTTAAAGCAAATCCCAGACATCATATTCTTTCATCTATATAGTGTTCAGAATGTATCTTAAAAGAGAAAGACTGTTTTTAACAGAAGCACAATACCATTATCCTACCTGAAAAAGAGATGAACAGTGATACCTCAGTACCATCAACTATCCAGTGGTGTTCACACTCGTCAAGGTCACACTTTTTTGTTTACTTGTTTGAATCAGGATCCAATTAAAGTCCACAGGTTGTGATTGTAACCAAGTCTCTGAAGTTTATTTTAATCTATAGGTTACCTCCCTTACCCTCTCTCACAATTTCTTTGTTGAAGAAACTGGAGTCTGGATTTTACATATTGACTTGCTGTAGTGTCTTTGAACTTGTTCCTCTGTCTCCAGTATTTGCTATAAATGGTAGAGACAGATGCTTGATCCTGTTCAAGGCTGGGTTTTGTTGTTGTTTTGTTTATTGGCAAGGCCACTTCCTGGACAGCCTGTGCTCTTCCATCAGGACACCCAGCATTGGTCACTACTGGTGCACATTGCCCCAAATCCCCAAAATCAGGGGTGCAAAATGATGATCCTCTAATTGTATCACTCCCTCTTCAATTATTAGCTGGATGAAACCAGAACTCGTAACAGCTATTTTACAAGGAAAAAAAAAAGTCAGATGAAGGGAGCCATAGATTAAGAGATTTAAAAGGCATATCAACCAATCACATGTCAACGTCAGTTGGATCCCAATTTAAACAAATAAATTGTAAAATCAGAATTGACCTCTGTGAGACAGTGTAAATGGAATGTTTAATAATATTAAGGAATTTTTGTTAGCTATGTTTAGCATGGTTTTTAAAGAGTTCTTGTAGAGATACATATAGAAATGTTACCAAATAAAACTATGATGTCTGAGACTTTTCTTCAAAATAATATGGGAGGGAGAGTGAGGGTAGGTAGAGATGAAACATGACTGGCCGTAGGGGATTTTTGTTTGTTTGTTTGTTTTTATATATTTATTTTTATTTTTGGCTGTGTTGGGTCTTCGTTGCTGCGTGTGGGCTTTCTCTAGTTGCGGCAAGCTAGCTTCTCATCGCGGCGGCTTCTCTTGTTGCAGAGCACGGGCTCTAGGTGCACGGGCTTCTCGTTGCAGTGGCTTCTCTTGTTGCGGAGCATGGGCTCTAGGTGCACGGTCTTCAGTAGTTGTGGCTCGCGGGCTCTAGAGCGCAGGCTCAGTAGTTGTGGCACACGGGCTTAGTTGCTCCGCGGCATGTGGGCTCTTCCCAGACCAGGGCTCGAACCCATGTCCCCTGCCTTGACAGGTGGATTCTTAACCACTGCACCACCAGGGAAGTCCCGTAGGGGGTTGTTGAAGCTGGTGGTGGGCTTCATTCTCTCAACTTTTTATGTTTGAAAAGCTCCATATCAAAATAAAATGAACCAAATTATCTGAAACTACATTATACTGTCGCTTCTTCCATGTGCATCTTTATGCAAACATTTTGTGTTGTTGCTGAATTATTTCCTTAGGAAATATTCTCATGACATAAGATAGGATCCTAGATAGGGCTCTTCACGCCTCGTGGTGAAGTTCTCTCTTTCCTGGCCTCTGCTTGCACCCTCTCCTGATTCCCAACCCTCCATCTCCGTCTACTTTCCTCTTTACCTGAGCTTCCGAGGTTCCCCGACAAGCCCACCTGTCTGGATTCTGCCAGCTCCTTGGAGCAAACACTACCCGGAGCCGCCCTCTCACTCTTAGGATCTGTATTAGTTTCCTGTGGCCGCCGTAACAAATGACCACAAACTGGTGGTTTAAAACAACAGAAATTTACTCTTTCACAGAGGAGGCTAGAAGTCGGCAGTCACGGTGTCAGCGGGACCAGGCTCTCTCCAGAAGCTGCAGGGGAGAATCCTTTCTTGTCCCTTCTAGCGTCTGGTGGGCCCAGGTGTTCCTTGACTTCTGTCTGTGTAACTGCAATCTCTGCCTCTGTCTTCACGTGGCCTTCTCCTCTGTATCTGTGTCTCCTCTTCTGTCTCTTTAAGGACACTCGTGGTTGGATTTAGGGCCCACGTGGATAAAACAGGCTGATCTCATCTGAAGATCCTGAATTATGTCCACAAAGACCCCTTCTCCAAATAAGATCACGCTCCCAGGTCCCTGGGCTTAGGACGTGGACATCTCTTTTGGGAGGCCACCGTTTAAATGACCACATGACTTACAAGACCGTGTAGAGGAGACAGATGAAAACATCAAATAAGCTTCTTTTTCATCACTCATGGCTAAGCCAGAGAGCCTGGTTCCACCCTTCTTCACCCTTCTTTCCCAAGGGAGTCTGGGAATCTCCTCTCTGGTGGGTGCATGGGTTCAGGTAAAGGTACAGAATGACCTGTTGTTGCTCACCTCTCCCTTCCTAAGCCTCTCTGAGCAGTAATCTACCAGCTCCCCTCTGCCATGAGCCCTGGGCAGGGGAGGCATCAGCTGGGGTGGGGTGGGCCCTGATCTCTAGCTGATGGTGTTTCTTTCAGGAACTTCACACCCATCTTCGACCCTGATTATGGCAACTGTTACATCTTCAACTGGGGCATGACGGAGAAGGCCCTCCCTTCAGCCAACCCGGGAGCTGAGTTTGGTAAGTCTGGTTTGTCCTGGAGCCAGGGCCATGAGGATTTAAATCCTATCATGTGGGGCTGAAAGAACAAATTACCATTGGCCATTGAGAGACAGGACCGAGGTTAGACAGAGGCCGGCACGCGGAGGGGCAGCCTCTACTGTGTGCACGGGGGCTGGGCCGGGTGCCTTCTCAGCCGTCCCCCCACCCAACGCTCATAAATCCCTGGGGTAGCGACTGGTGTGCCCATTTTGCTGATGAGCAAAGCGAGGTAGCAGTAAGCTTAGCGGTCGAGAGCACAGGCTTCTGTGACCGGGTAGAATCCCAGCTCCGCCATTTATCCCCGGGTGATGCTGAGCTGAGACTTAACTTCTCGAAGCCCTTGTTTCCCCGTATCGTACAGAGCAGAGCATATAGATTGTATAGAACTCATCGAATCATCCTGGCCTAAGGCAGGTAGACCTCTGAGCACAGAGCAAGCAGTCTTGTCTCTAAGCCTGGCAAGTAGCAAATGCTCAATAAATGCAGATATTCTGAGAAGTTGTAAATAATTTGCCCACGCTCACATAGTTAGCCTGGGGCAGAGGCCTTACTCTCAGCCTTGTTTCTGTGCAGTTCTTGAGAGACAGAGAGCAGGTGAAGTAGTAAACAGAAGGGAGGAAGAGGAAGTGGTTGATGGCAGAGGCTGCTCATTTGGGGAGAAAGGCTGGCGGACTCAGCATGTGCACCAGGCCTTGGGGGGCAAACCCTTTCTCCCCGCTCAGGTTCTGCCCTCCCCAGCCATCAGAGGGCAGGTGTCATTGAGCAACTGTCAGGGCTGCTGGTCAACAGGGGTGTGGGTGGGCTGCCCACCCTTCACCACCCCTGTGCCCCTTGAAGACATTGGGTATCACAGAGGTGCTGGTCAACTCAGTCTATAGGAGAAGATGATTAAGATCAAGGAGCCTGGCTGCCTGTTTAGAAGCCCAGCAACCCTCCACTTCCTCACTGAGTGACCTATGACAACATCCCTTCTCCTCTATGAGCCTCAGTTTCCTCATCTGTAAAATAGGGACGATAATTGTACCTAACTCACATGCCCCTTGAAAGCACCAGTGGGATCATGTAAATAAAGCCCTTAGCCCAGCACTCAGCATGTAGCAAGTGCTCAATAAATGCTAGCCTTCTTGTCCTAACCACCTAGCCCGGTCCCATGGTGCATAAAATAATGGGTCTGGTCTCTACCTTCAAGAAGGGGACAGTGGAGTGGGGCAGGAAGACAGATCATAAAAGAAGAATCTCAAGAGTGAGAGAGGTACTTGGAAGGAAAGTTCCAGGGCGAGGAGAGCATATCACAGAGATCCTGAGACCCAGTCTAGGTAGTCAGGGAAGGCTTCTGAAGGAAGGGACACTGGGGCTGAGATCTGAAGGAAGAGCAAGAGTTTCTAGGTGAAAGGTGGGGCTGGAGACAGCATGCCAGAGAGAAGGGAGAGCGTTACGAGGTCCCAGCAGCAGGAAGGAGCACGGCAGCAAAGGGAAGCAAGTGGAGAGAATGAGGACCTGTGTGATTAGAGGTAGGACCGCCTGTGTTGTGGCCCTAGGTCTCCCTGCCCTGTAGAAGAGAGATCATGGCGGGTGGTACAGGGGGCAAAAGGAGTCCAGAGAGGAGACCATGGTGGCTTGGACTCGAACGGGGGGGCCTTAGAGAAGGCAAGAAGTCGATTTTCATAAAGTGGAGCCAGCTTCCTGCACAGACCCTTGGCTGGAGGGGACTTGGACCAGTGGGTGCCTGTGGGTGGTGGGTGTCCCTTCAGCCTCGGGGAGCGAGCTCAGGCAGCCCTCGGCCCCATCTTCCCCCCAGGCCTGAAGTTGATCCTAGACATGGGCCAAGAAGACTACGTGCCCTTCCTCACGTCCACAGCCGGCGCCCGGCTGATGCTTCACGAGCAAATGTCGTACCCCTTCATCAAAGAAGAGGGCATCTTCGCCATGTCGGGGATGGAGACTTCCATCGGGGTGCTGGTGGTATGGCTGCAGCCCAAGGGCACCCCACCTGCCCGGCGCCCACCTCCCAGGGCCTGAGATCCGGGACTCCCCAAGCCCTGGATCTCCTCACCATCCACTCCCGTCTCGCCTTCTGGCTGGAACCCCACCGGGCGGCCACGCTCTGGGGGAAGATGAGTGCCCCCCCCAACCCCTGGCACCTGCTGGGGCATCGGCCCTCTATCCCCTCTCAGCATCCCCTAGACCTGCATGCTAGAGGGGAGGGAGGAACAGAGGGGGCCTCCTAGGGGTGACCAGAGGCCCCCCACAAACAACCTCTCACACAGGACAAGCTGGAGCGCAAGGGCGAGCCTTACAGCCAGTGCACCGTGAACGGCTCCGACGTCCCCATCCGAAACCTCTACAGCGACTACAACACGACCTACTCCATCCAGGTGGGAAGATGGTGCAGCCTCATGACCCTGGGGCCCCGTCCACGTCTACCTAGCCTGAGGCCTGAGGTCTCTGGGAAAGCTAATCCCAGCAAGGCTGACTCTGCTGGCTCTTTGGGACCACGGGGTGCCCTGGGGGCTAGGGAGCCAGTCTAACCCTGGTTCTCACCAGGGCCCAGGGCTGGCCGCTTCTCCACCCTGCTTTGTAGGTGTGCCCTTGGGGTCTTGCTCTGGGGTCTCCCAAGAAGCCTTGTGTATGCATGAATTACATCATCATTTGATCCTTTCAATACCCCTACGAGGCAATAATATGCTAACAATAATGACTAATTCTTGTTAACGTATTATGCTATTAATAGCATTCATTATATATGCTATTTATTATAAGTATTAATGTACTAGTAACAGCAGGCTTATTGTGTGCTAGGCAGGCACTGTTCCACGTGCTTCACATATATACATTAAATCATTTAACCCTCACAACAACCCTAAGATGTAGATACTATTATTAGGAATGAGGAAATTGGGGCTTACAGACCCCAGTCCAAATGCCTCATTGATGTACCTAAGAAGTCCCTCTTTGGGTCTGGCCTCAATCCCCCTTGCTGCAGCTGGGGGCTTCCCCCTCACGCTGATCTCCAAGGTCAGCCCAGGAGGCCTGGCCCCAGTGGAGAGGACACACTAAATCTTTGCAAAAGTGACCACTTGCTGACACTTTCTCTCCCAGCCCAGTCTGCCTTGGTGGATAAGGAAACTGAGGTGTAACAAGGGCCAGGGCAGAGCAGTGCCTGGCTCCGTGTCTGAGGGCCCCAAACAAGGTGTGGTCTCCCCGTTTGCCTTAGTCGGGGGACTCCACTCTCCTCCATGCCCGCCTGCCTGCCCACTCCATCCAGCTGACCCCAGGCACCCCACACTCTGACCCTCCTGTCTAGAGGGGCTTCTGCCTGCGATAGAGAGCTCAGGGAACCTTCCAAGCCTCTGGAGGGACAGATGGACAGACAAGACAGCACAGGGAGGTGGGGAACACGGAGGAGGAGGCCAGAGGCATCAGGCCCCAGCCCTGGAGACCTCATTCCAGAGAAACCTCAGTTCTTGCTTCGTCCAGTGCAGTCACCACTGTGGCCGGAGACCTTGGCAAAGCCCCAGGCCCTGGTCAGGTGCTCGGCCCACCCAGGCCCCGCCCTAGCCCAGCCTCAGCTGAGCCCTGGAGAGGACTCCCGCCTTACAGGTGAGACAGTGAGGTCTGGGCCAGTGTGAGCCACTTGGCCAACGTCAGGGCTCCCTTCTGACCCCACTGCCCCTGGCCTCGCCCCAGACCCGCTCCTCCTGGCTGTGCCATTTCATCTGCCACCTCCCCCCGGCCACCTCCTCCCGCAGGGAGCCCACAGGCTTGCCAGGGAGGACGGAGGAGACGATGCGTTAGCCTGGGAAGCAGCAGGCAGGAGAGCGTTAAGGAAGCTGTGGGCTCCTTGGCCAGGGTGGGAGCAGGGAGTCCTCCAGAGGCAGCACTTGGGAAACTGGGTGGCGAGAGACGTGAGGAGTGGCTGCTTCCATTCGCTGAGCGCCCCATGGCAAGCTGACCTCCCCGCCTGAGCCGACGGGAACGACAGGAGTAAACTGAGGCTCGGAGGCTAAGGGCTGGCCCCGGGGCACATAGCTCAGCTCTGAGTGGAATGACCTGAAAACCCAGTATGAGTAGATTCAGCGGGGCGGGGGGAGGGGAGGGGGAGTCCACTCTCCCCCCCCCATCCCAACCAGGGGACATTCTGTAGAAGGTCACTTCCTCTTCCATCCACTCTGAGCACTCACAGCACACTTCTCGCCTTCCCTGAGTGTTTCTCTCCAGGAAAAAGGAGCACAGGGCAAGCCTGCCTGTCTTCCCTTCTGGGTCCTTCCACGTAAAGGGCTCGGAAACCTGCTGGCAGCCTTGTGACAAGAGCTATCTAAGAGTTTGCCTTTTTTTGGCCACATGCAGATCTTAGTGCGTTGACCGGGGATCAAACCCGTGCCCCCCGCAGTGGAAGCGCAGAGTCCTAACCCTTGGACCGCCAGGGAAGTCCCTCAGAGTCAGCTTTAGTGTTGGAACAAGCCACCCCTCCCCGTGTCATCCGTGGGGCCCCAACTCTGAAAGGTGGCAGGGGCCATCCTCAGAGAGCCGGCGTCCGGCCCGAGTCCCTCTATGGGGGCCGGGGACAGGGGAGGACCGCCACGCCCCAACTTGGAGGAGGCTTCTGCGCAGCAGGGGCCCCTCCCCCCGCTCCCCCAGCCCCCGTGGCCTGGGCAGCAAGCTCTCCGGGCCCCCTTCCCCCGCGGCTGGGATGGGGATGTCACCGTCAAGTCTGCATTCTCTCCGCACCTCCTCCACCCCCAGGCCTGTATTCGCTCTTGCTTCCAAGACCACATGATCCATAACTGCAGCTGTGGCCACTACCTGTACCCGCTGCCCCGCGGAGAGAAATACTGCAACAACCAGGAATTCCCAGACTGGGGTGAGTGGGGAGCCCCGGGGGACTGGCCTCCCGCCAGCTGGGCCACTGCCCCCGAAGGCCCTGACCACAAGGGAGGTCGGAGCTCCACGCCCTCTGTCCCCGTCCTCTCAGACCACAGCCCCTCTCGCCACTCCCCCTACTCTTCGACTCCATTAAGTGTACACGTGAAACCTGTATGTTCGGGAGAGAATTTGTCCTTGAGACCTGAAGCCACAGGCGGGGGAGCCCCTGCTGGGCTCACACTGAGCTGGGATCCAGGCTTGGAGTCCAAACACCGATGGATGTTGTCAGCAGCAAAGAGCATCCCACCACCTCTTTTATTTTTAACCTTTATTTTACTTCTTGGCTGCATCGGGTCTTAGTTGCGGCACACGGGATCTTCGCTGAGGCGTGCGGGATCTTTTGTTGCGTCGGGCAGGCTTCTCTCTAGCTGTGGCGTGCGGGTTTTCTCTTCTCTAGTTGTGGCGCGTGGGCTCCAGGACGCGTGGGCTCTGTAGTTTGCGGCACACGGGCTCTCTAGTTGAGGCGCACGGGCTCAGTAGTTGTGGCCCGCGGGCTTAGTTGCCCTGTGGCCAGGTAGGATCTTAGTTCCCTGACCAGCGATCGAACCTGCATCCCCTGCATTGGAAGGCGGATTCTTTACCACTGGACCACCAGGGAAGCCCCCTACCACCTCTCAAAACTAACAAAATGTGTGGACAAGAGGGGAAAACTTTACCCCTTCCAACCACCCACCCCTTCCCACATGACCCCATCACCCCGGCCCACCAGCCAGGATCGGGTGACAAGTGGAGGGAAAGCTGCTGAGCTGGGGCTGGGATGTCTGGGGAGAGGATCCCCCAGGCCAGGCTGGGGTGAAATGGCCGGCGACGGGGTGGGTTGGGGGTGGATGTAGGTGGTTCTCCGTGACCAGGGGAGTTAGGATTGAGATAACTCCCCGCACTCAACCTAACCACAGGCCTTAGGTGGCCCAGGGCCAGGAGGGCAGAGGGCAGCCAGAGGCTCAAAGCACAAAACCCAGCTCAGAGTCCCTCCCCACCCCCTACCGCTCAGCCTATTGCTACTCGGCCCTGCGCATGAGCCTGGCACAGAGGGAGACCTGCATCGACCTCTGTAAGGAGTCCTGCAAGTGAGTCCAGCCTGGAGGCTCGCGTGGGCGGCCGGGCGGGCGGTGGATGGTGGGGCGGGCGGGGACAGTGACAGGCTGCCTTCTCTCTTGCAGTGACACTCAGTACAAGATGACCATCTCCATGGCCGTCTGGCCTTCTGAGGCCTCTGAGGTGAGCCAGGGGCGCGGCCAAGCTCCTGGCTGCCCGTCTTTGGGCGGGAGGCAGGTCTGGGCAGAGGTCTGCAGGCTGTTTGGAACTTTACAGAGGGGGGGTTCCTCCCTCCTTCCCCTCCCTCCCCGCTTACTTCCACCCATGTCCCCCAAGCACTGTGCTGGGGACACGGCAGTAAGCGAGACACATGGCCCTTTGCCCTTACGGAGTGTACTTTCTACCTGGAGAGACAGACGATATACGGAAATAAGATCATTTCAGATGGCTGTGTAGGGTAGACCAGATTATGAGAGGGTCACTGGGGGAAAAGGCTTTAGACAGGGTAGTCAGGGAAGACCTCCCTAAAAAGGTGACATTTGAGTTAAAACTGGAGGATGGGGCCGAGCCAGGCTGGGCAGGTCTGGGGAGGATCTGGGCCAAGGGAACAGCAGGTGCCAGGGCCAGAGATGGGAAAGAGCTGGCACGGGGGGCCTGAGGGGGAGCCCAGAGACCCGGGCGCATTCTCCCCAGAACAGCAGCCGCGGCGTGCGCTGTCACCCTCCGCTTCCTCCCTGGGCCTACACATGGTCCCCCAGGGGCTTCAAGAAGATACAGGGCTGTGGTCTCCCTCCACAGGTAGCAGGGCCCACGATTGGGAGGGGATGCTGCAAGGCACCGTTGTTTTCAGCTGCCTTTTTGGGTTCCAGGACTGGATTTTCCATGTGTTGTCTCAGGAGCGGGACCAGAGCACCAATATCACCTTGAACAGGTGAGCTCAGAGTCTGGACGGGCCAGGGAAGGCAGAAAAGAGGAGGAACCAGAGCCTCGGGTGGGGGGGGGCCTGGGCCCAGAGCAGCTACTCAGGCACCTCACACCGGTCAGTCAGATTCAGAAGCAAGCCTAGAGGAGGAACACTGGGGCTGAGAGAGAGGCCAGCCAGGGGCGTTCAGAGGCTACCACTTCCTAAAGGACAGCCTGTTCTTCCATCTGTCACCTGTTCATCCGGCCATCCAGCCCCTCCAATCCTTTCATACTCGTACCCATCCACCCATCCACCCATCATCCATCCTTCCAGTCTTCCACCCATCCACCTCTCCACTCACACATCCAGCTGCCCACCCACCCTCCATCCATTCAACACAGACATGCATTGAGCACAGGAAAGACGGAAGGTTCAGTCCATCAGGAAGTTCGAGCCTAGAGGACAGAGGTATGCGAACAGGGCTTATGCTGATGGGAGTCGGCCCGGGACCCTTCCTGTGGGATCCCAGCAGGGAAGGAGGCTCCTTCTTCCTGAGAGTTAAGGAAGGTCTGTATAGGGAGATGACACTTGAGCTGATCCTGCAAGGAGTAGTAAATGTTCAGACAAATAAGAAGAGGCAGCAATGTCCCGGCAGAAGCCTGGATGTGTGAGAGAGGATCGCCCTTCTGAGGACCATCTCAGGTCCCCTGACGGAGAGCCAAGGCTTAGGACTCTGTGTCAAGCCTACTGTACCTGGGCTGGGAGCAGGAGAGGGGAGCCCAGGGCTGATCCTCAGGACTGTCTCAGGCCCCAGGGTCCTCTGGAGAGCTGGTTCAGAAAGGGGTGCACAGGATGGGTGCTGGGCAGTGGTGCCTTTTGTGGCCCCAAGGCCTAGAGGGGCCCTTCCTGGCTCTTGTTTGGACCTCACCACTCCTGGGAGTGGCACGTGAGAAGCTCGAGCCAGAGGAGGGCTGGGGGCCCTTGCTGCCTTTCGTGTGTGTGTGTGTGTGTGTGTGTGTGCGCGCATGTGCGTGTGCCCTTGCTGCCTTTCGTGTGTGTGTGTGTCCTTGCTGCCTTTCGTGTGTGTGTGTGTGTGTGTGTGTGCATGTGCATGTGTGCCCTTGCTGCCTTTCGTGTGTGTGTCTGTGTCTTGGGGAGAGGGCACCAGCCCCCTTTGCTGCCTCCTGAAGGAAGGGAATTATCAAGCTCAACATCTACTTCCAAGAATACAACTATCGCACCATTGAGGAGTCAGCAGCAAATAACGTGAGTCTGGGGGCTCCTGGCACCTCAGCCCTGCCTGCAGTCCCTCCACCTGGTACCCTGAGGGTGGGGAGGGTCCTGAGCCCAACAGAGGAAAGAGGAAGGTCCCTTAAGAAGTGTCAAATTCCTTCCCCGGGCTGAGACGGTCACCCTTTCCCCCTTCCCGGCCAACAGCCCCACCTCACGGGAACCCTTGAGGCTGGGCTTGAGGCAGGAATCTGTGGCCCGACCAGCCCCCCTTCCCCGGCCAGGCCCTCAGTCCCCTGCTTCCCACAGATCGTCTGGCTGCTCTCAAATCTGGGAGGACAGTTCGGCTTCTGGATGGGGGGCTCGGTGCTGTGCCTCATCGAGTTCGGGGAGATCATCATCGACTTCGTGTGGATCACCATCATCAGGCTGGTGGCCCTCGCCAAGAGCCTGCGGCAGAGGCGGGCCCGGGCCCGCTACGATGGCCCGCCGCCCACCGTGGCTGAGCTGGTGGAGGCCCACACCAACTTTGGCTTCCAGCCTGACAGGGCCACACACGGCCCCGATGCTAGGCCCCACCCCCATGAGCAGGCCCCGCCCATCCCAGGCACCCCACCCCCCAACTACGACTCCTTGCGTCTGCAGCCACTGGATGTCATCGAGTCTGACAACGAGGGCGATGCCATCTAGACCCTGCCCATCCGGGCAGCCCAGGAATTCGGACCTGAGTAGTGGAGACCGTTGCCCAAGGCCGCATTTTATGATGCCCTCTCCACAGGCCCGGGACGATAGGTGGCCAAGGCCAGAGTCCAGGTCCCTCTACAGAGAGCCAGCAGCTCCTGGCCAATCCCAGGCCGAGGGCTCCGTGGAGTAACAGTGCTGGTACGGATGTGGGTATTGTGTTCCTGCCCGCACCCTCCAACCTGACCCAATCCTTAGCCTGGGATGCCCCCAGCCAGGCTCCAAGACCCAGAGCATCCTCCCGTGGAGGCAGGCCACCTCCCTCCCAGGGCCGGTCACCGTCTGCCCCAGAGATGAACAGGCAGCACGCTTGTGACCTTGTGAATGGGTTTAGTGAGGACAGCTTTGGTGACTAGCAGGCATCAGAGGCCCTGCCAGGTGGCACGTTTTGTTCTGGAAAATAAAAGTAGAAAACACGGAGTCTAGCTTTGTTCTTTGTCTGACTGGGCAGCCAGAGTGCCCTGATGCATCTCTGGGGGTGGAAGGGTGTCCATAACAACTTGAGAGCAGAGGCCTGGCCAAAGAAAGGTCCAAGCTGGTGATTTTTAAAGTTTCTTTCAAGTTGTCCCTGAAACAGTGGCTTTATGCCTTTTTCAGTGTCGTCCAACTTATTTCTTTGGGTTGCAAGAATCAAGAGAGAGAGAAAGAGAGGTAAGATGGGAGAAGTACTCAAAACTGGCTTAAGCAAAAGCATCTCCAACAGCTCAAGTGATGTCTGTTCTCTCTGCCTTCCCAGGCAGGCTGTCCTTACTTTACAGCAGCAAAGGGCCATCTGCAACTCCAAACTCAGCTATGAGAGAGCACCTCTTTCCCAATTGTCACGGCAAGTTCCCAGGCAGACTCTCATTGGTCACTGAGTGGGTCACATGCCTGTCTCTGAGCCAATCATCAGTGTGCCCAACTGGCAGGCTGCTGGGATTGGTCAGACCCTGCCCATACCTGAGGCCAGTTGGCCCCCAGCAGAATCACATGGTCTGAGGGTGGTGGGGACATGGCTCTTAGGGGTGCTGGATAAAATATAGGCCACCAAGTTAAACTGGAACTTTAGATAAACAGCAGATTAATTTTTTAGTAGACATATATCCATGTAATTTGGGGGGCATATTAATAAATCATTCACTGTTTTTCTGAAATTCAAATTTAACTGAGCTTCCTGTATTTTTAATTGCTAAATATGGCAACCCTAATGGCTTCCCAAAGAGAGATCAGGGAGCTGTTATCAAAGAAGAATGTGGTCTGGCAGCTGCAGACAGTTGACCACTGCAGGGGCCTGCTGTCACCTGCTGGCCCTGGTGGTAAAGGAGCTCTCGCTTCAGACCCTGGGTCCAGGGCATCCCAGCCCTGCTGGCCTAGAACACCTGGGTCCTTGGCCTGAAAGGCAAACAAGCTGTCCTCCCATTAAGTGCCCACGATGGCACCTGTGGAGGAAGGAGGTGTCACAGGCTGATGCCACTCCAGCCAAAGGCAGCATTGCTAGGGACTGAGTGGGGCAGGCCTTGGGGAAGCCGGGTTTCCGAGCTCAGGGCCAGACGAGTCTGTACGCTGGAGTCTCAGTTCTTGGTAATTACCACACTTACTACTATGACTCGGACTTTTATCAATAGCAATGGTAGTTGTTGTCACCACACTCACTATTATTGGTTTTTAAACAATGGCTATATTGTATCAAACACTTACGACATGCCAGGCACCAGGCCAAGTAGTTTATAAGTAAGTCTTACTTCATTGAATTCTCATAACCACTGAGAAATATGATCATGCCATTTTACAAGTAAATAAACTGATGCTTGGAGAGGTAAAGTAAGGTGCTAGACTAGATTGCTATTCTTGTAAGTGACAAAGGTGAGACTCCTGGTCATAAGAATACCAGTTCCTCAGAGAAGCCCAGGGCTTTCATATTTATTATCTCATCTGAGGCTCTGGGGCAGGCAGAGCAATGATTATTATCTAACTCCATTTGCCAGCCCTTTGGTCACAAGTTAATTTGAACTTGAGTTAAAAGGGGAATTCATTGGTTCTTATAATTAAAGTCCAGGGATTTCAAGCACGGCTGTATCCAGGGGTTCAGCTACAGGCGCTATTTTCTTCTGTGTTGATATCCCTCTCAAACAGTTTCTCTCCATATGCTACTCTTGCCTCCAAAGTCCCAGACTCCATTCCCTCAGGTCAGCAACCACAGCAGGAAGAAAGCTTTTCCTTCACAGTGTCCCAGCAAAAGTCTCGACAGTGAGGCTCCTTTGGATCAGCCTGAGCCACACGCTCATTCCGAACCGACCACTGTGACTGAGGATGGGAGATGCTGCCGGGCCATCCTGGGGTGCATCTACAGCGGGCAACCCCTTACAGACTCCTGTGAGAAGTTTTGCTCAGAGACATGTTGAAGCGGAGCGGGAAGGAGCTTCTGGCCCCCAAAGCTGCTTGTAGACGGGAGACAGGGACCAGGCTGATGTGGGTACCAGTTGCCATCCCTCTCTTGAGGAGTACTGAGGGCCGGGGTGAAGATGGATGATGGCCACATCTCCAAAAGCAGGCTCTGGGTCAGGCAGACAGGCATTCCTCTCCCCTCCGGACCCAGAGGAGAGAAGGGCTGTCCTATTCCCACTCTGGGGTCCCATTAGAGCCGTTTAGGGGTGACAAATTAGTCTAGCAGGGCCAAAATTGCCCAGAAAAATGTCATTCTGTAATTCCCTCCTCTACCCCCAAAGGGAAGGTAGATTACAGATGCTAGAGGACTATGAAATTAGCAGCTATTGTGCACTTACTACATGCTGTTGCCCCCACTGTGTCTCAGTGGCTCTTCAAATAACCCTATGAGTTAGGTACCGTTATGACCCCTGTTTTTCGGATTAGGAAATGAGGCTCGGAGAGGCAAATGACTTTCCCAAGGTCACACAGCTGGAAGGTGGCAAAGCTGGGAATCAAGACCAAGCCTGTCCTAGTGGCTCTCACCCACACTGGCACAGAGGTCATTGCAAAGAGGTTTCCACTTCAAAGCAGCTCTTTTCACCTTCCAGGTTACCAGCTCCCACTTCAAGGCAGGAGCCAGGCTCAAGCCCTGCCACGGACAGTCTGTGATCCATCACATGAGAAACCAAAATATTTTTCTTGGTGCAGATTCGCAGCTGATGCTCTTTCGGGACTAGCCAAACTGGTTCCAAAGATGTGGGGACAGAATGTGTGGGAATCCCTGGATGACAAACCCAGAGAGACACGGCCCTGGTAGCCCAGTGGGGCTGGTTCAGGGGCCACATCCGCGGCAGTGCCCCTCCGGAGGGCTGGCACGAGCAGGCTAACCCAGCTGGGACTATCCTTTCCAGCCGAATCCTCAGTGCAGACAGCACAGCACATGAGAAGCACCCCAATATTCACTGAGGAAAACAGCCTTCTTGCATTTCACAGTATTTATTAATTGCACTTTCAAGAGAGGATCATTTTAAAAAATCATCTGAGGGCTTCCCTGGTGGTGCAGTGGTTGAGAGTCCGCCTGCCGATGCAGGGGACATGGGTTCGTGCCCCGGTCCGGGAAGATCCCACATGCCGCGGAGCGGCTGGGCCCGTGAGCCATGGCCGCTGGGCCTGTGCGTCCGGAGCCTGTGCTCAGGCTCTCCCGAAACGGGAGAGGCCACAACAGTGAGAGGCCCGCGTCCCGGAAAAAAAAAAAAAAAAAAAAAAGAAAAAAATCATCTGAAAATTCCTCACTGATAAATAATACACCTCTAACTTACAACCTTTTTTTTTTTGATTATACAAATGAACCACATCTTTTTGAAACAAATTTTGCCCAATCCCAGGCGGATTTTTAGAGCAAATCCATTCTGGGGGCTTCTGTGGCCCCAGAACTCCAGCCCCGACCCTCTTATCAGCCGGGTGTGTGGGGGTCAGTAGTCCACACCCCGCATGGTGGCCACCGTGCTGGCGAGGCGACGGGGCAGGCCTTTGCTGACCTGTCTGTAATCCTCGGGTTTGGTCTTCAAGAGCATCACAATGTTCTGGAGGGTGCGGGACGGCTGCAGGCCCAGGGCGTCCATTACGTTGATCAGGTAGTCTGTGGGGTGGGAGCAGACAGACACAGCTCGACCGGCTCAGCACCGAGAGGACGAGCTCCAAAGGCCTCCCCGCGGTAAGGGACAAGACACACCCCCATCCCCCAAGTGCTGGCTGCCAGGTCTGCTCTCAGCCCACAAGCCTTCACTCTGAGGGCTTTCCCAAGGGGTCAGACCTGCCTGTGAGCTCGGCCCGGGTCCAGGAATTCTAATCTCACAAAGGAGTTGCCAACATCGCCCCGTCCCCGCCACTCCCACTGCACACTCAGCTCTCCAGCCCAACCAGCCGACCTCAGCCGAAGCTCTACCCTGGGGACTCCTGCGTTCCCAGCCCTGCTCCCCAGCGGACCCCACTGACGACACGGAAAACCCACGGGGTCAGGAGACACAGGGCTTATCTAAGCAGCTCCCGAAGATTTCCCAGCAGAGCCCCTACAGGGGGGGACTTGGACGGTGCAGGTGTAACGCCAGGCCTGGTGTAACGCAGTTCCCACACCTCCCAGATAACCCCTTAGGGTACGAGTCTGGACAGATTACTGAGCCCACCCCTAGGCCAAGTCGATAAGCGTTTCCAAGAGAGGGTCTGAGGCTCCTGTCCTTCTAAAAAGCAGCAGTGCCCTCCCACCGGCAGGCAAGCTCGGGCAGCGCCGGCAGAGTGGAGGAGGAAACCGGGTTTCCGAGGTCAAGGTGACCTCAGTGACTCCATCCACCTCTCGAGTCTCTACTTCCACCTGTGGATGCAGTTCGTACCCATCAGGCAGCGTGTTTGGGGGATGAAGTGGGACAAGGACGGCGGACGCACCTGACGTGACGCGGCTGGTCGGTGATTGGCTGCTCCTTCCCTGCCCGGGGAGGGGCGCTCCCCAGCTCCTCCCTCTTCCTGCTCTGAGTGGACCGGGAGACGCAGCACCCCGCAGGTCCCTCCTGTTCTGATGACCACCCACGTTAATCTTTTCTGCCCGACTAGGCGGGAGCTCCAGGCACGGCTCTATCTCCCCTGTGTCTTCTTCCTGAGGCCCGGCTCAGGGCAGAGCCCAGAGGAGGTGCCCACTCTGCCCTGGCTGCCTGACTCACGTCCCAGCGAGCCGCTTCCTAGGAAGGGCACCACCAACCAGTCAGGCGCCTGCCTCTGGCACATATTCACCCATAAAACTGTGAGTTCCCCTCGACTGTCGGCCAGGACCTGCGAAGCGGCAGCCCATGCTCTACATGGGACATGTAGACATGTCCCATGTCCATGTCTACATGGGACATGCTCTACATGCTCTACGTGACATCTTCTGTTCAGACAGCAAGAGTGTTTCTGGTTTTGTTACATTTTAATGCTTAATTTGAGCGTCTTTAAGGTGGCCACGCGCTGCCACAGGCCTCTCCGCTCTCTATCGTGTCACCACCTGGCAACCTCCCGGCCCCTGAGCACACTCCCTCACTGTCCAAACCTCTCCTGCATCCCACCTCGTAGCACGACGGCTGGCACGTAGCAGACGCTCAGTCATCGCTGGGCAGGCACGTGACAGTTATCACTGAGCGAGCGGGCAGATGGGTGTGGACGGCAGCTTAACAGGGCGGGAGGCGCGAGTGGACAAGTGAACCCTAGGGACCACCCCCAAATCTCATGCACTGGTTCCGCTGGTTCTCTCCTCGATGCTCCCTCCTACACCAACAGGGGCCACCGATGAACATTTGAACCCCTTCATCTCTTCACTGAACCTGTGCCCAGTGAGATGACGAAAGCTGGCTGCTGCCCTGTAACGGCTGAGAGCCGACCACGAATAAGCACAGAGCCGGGGCAGCTGGGTGCCAGGCGTGGCCCCATCACTCACTGCTCTGGGACCCGGAGCAAAGGGCCTCACTTCCATTTCTTCCTCAGCAAAACAAGAGGCTGGCTCGGGCCTGGGGTCACCCAGGGCACAGCTCTGGGGGGGTCCCCAAAGAGCTAATATTTAAGGCTCCCGCCACCCTCTCCCTCGCCTGCTCCAAGAGCTGCCTCCAGCTAAAGAACAGGCAGGCAATGGACTGATACCAAGAGGCTGGGGAGACGCCCCGACCACCTGCCTGCAGTACCCCCAGCCTCAGAGCACCCTGCAGGTGGCATCACCTCCAGGGACATGCGCCAGCAGGAGCAGCTGGGCACACGGCCCTGTGACCCGGGAGGCAGGCAGGTACTTGGATGGAGACCACGGGGCAACCCTGGCCGGGTGGCCTCGTGATACACATGCTCTGTGCCCCCGCTTCCTTATCAGGGTGATGAAGGCAGGGGTGCTGAGCTCACGTGTAAGCCAGTGGGTGCGCAGCGCTTGGCCCAGCACCGGGCACGCCTGTGCACAGTGAGAGCTTATTCAACATCAGCGTGCTTGACGATTCTGTCGACGGGCTGAAGGCAAGGCGGGGCAAGGCGGCATCACACATCCCAACCCACCTCGGCACAGCGCCCCTTAACGGCTCTCAGCCTCGGCAGCTATCCGAGTCCACGGGGACACCTGTCACAACACTGGTGTCTAGGCTTCTATCCAGGCTTATTACATCAGAATCTCTGGGGGTGGGGCCTGGGGAGTCCACATGTTTAACAAAGCTTCACAGACAAACCCAGAGCTGAAGTTGAGAGGAGACCTGGGACGACGCTCCTGGAGGGCAGGGGGCCTGACGGATGCAACAGGCCAGAGCTGACCCTCCCCTAACCCGTCCCAGGGACCCACCGATGTCGGTGGCCAGCTGCTTGGTGGAGTGCGGGCTGAGCTCAGGGATCTGGAGGACCGCGTCACAGTAGGTCTGCATCGTGGCTCTGGCGACAGAGCCCAGCCAGCTGTCGGCCATGTTGTCCAGCTCGGGCAGTTCGTCCCCTGGAAAGGGAAAGAGGGTAACCAAAGAAACACAGCCTGGCCAGGAAGAACCGGCCACCGACAGCTCTTACGGGGCTCTTCCGGGTGACCAGGCCCCATGATAGGTGCCACATGCAATACGCAAAGCTACTGTCTCAATGGGCAACACAGGAAACAGAGGACAATTACATCTTAGGTCAACTGGTATTGACTCAGTACAATGAGGATTCAGAAAAGAAAGCAATCAGGTGAGGCGAGACAACCTCAGAGGTCTCAAAGCCTGGGGGCAGATGCAGCCAGGCAGGCCAGGAGTTCTGCAGACAGAGCAAGAGGGAGGGCGGCCCACACCACAGGTGAGAGGGTGGAAAACTGACACAGCCCAGCAGGAGACAGACGGCAGTGCTGAAGACACAGGCGGCACATACAGAACCGAGACCTGGGTTCAAGACCAAGCCTACCACTAATGAGCCGGGTGCCGCCTGACTTGTTTGCTTCATAGGTAAAATAGAGATAACATCAGTCCTGGCTTTTCAGGGCTGCTGTGGGAATTACACGGGGCCCTCAGTGTGGGCCCTTCCGCACGCTTAGTGCCACGTGCACAGTAGCCATTAGTGCTAGAATGATTATTAGGGATGGGGGGAGTATGTACAGAGAGAAGTCGGAAGTGTGTTAGGGGATTGGGCTGGATCACAGAGGGCACCCCGAGAACCACGTGCACCCCCTGTAGTAGGAAGCAGGCAGTGACTGCAGGTTCCCTGCAAGGTTATGAGAAGACGAGCCCACGTTGGGAGGGCCTGCCAAGCCAGGGCGGGGTGAAGGAGGGAGATGCAGCAGCCATGCAGGCACGAGAGGCACGGGCCTGACGCCTGAGGGCAAGGGGGATACCCCGCAGCAGAAGTGGAAAGAAGGGGAGAAATGAGAGCAACATTTTTTTATAAGTAAGTATGGAGCCAAGCTGTGGAAAATCAGAAGATAAGCAAAATGCTACTACTACCACCACTAATAATAATAGTAACAGAGAATACAAAGTTACTTGTAAACACCATCTGCTTAGAGAAGAGCCCAAAGGGCACGTGGGAACACAGCAACACCAGTGAGTGCAATGGTGGGATGGTGTGATCTATTTTCTTTGAAAACTGTGACCTGTTTAACATAGAGCATCTGTACAACAAATACACACCAGAAGGCTAAAAATCAAAACAGGATAAACACAAGTGAGGACAAGGACAATAATGTGTGATCTAGCGTTTCCGCCTTGGAACTGGACTGCCTATAGTGTAGCCAGAAACGCAGCTGGGAGGGAGGCTGGTTTGGGGGATAAACCTCCTTCTCACTGACTCTGACCCAGAAAGGGCTGAACCTAACAGGCCAGAGCACCAAACACCTAGATTCTAGGGTTGTCGGACAGAACTGAAAGCTGATAGAAATGGATGAGAGGGAGACATGAAAATGAGGAAGAGACTTAGGCTGGTGCCTTGGGAGACCCTCCAGGTCAGGGGAAGAGGAGCCCAGAGACACAGACACATGGACACAGCGGGTGGCGGGCAGTCGTGTGTTAACTGCATTAAGTCCTATTTGTGGAGACCCTGCTGGGTCTGGCGCTGTCCTGGGTGGCCCTGCCCTTCAGGCACCCTCTGGCCAGGCAACAAAGACAGCCCTCAATGAGGTCAGTGCTGCAGCAACTGCACATTCTGAGACCAGCAGGAGCCCACAACCAGGAGCGAGTGCCTGTGCTTACTTGGATGGGCAGTTTGCCAAATGCACACGAGGAAAAATAGCATTCCGAGCAGAGAGAACAAAACTCAATTTTAAAAAGTGCCCGTGATAAACGGAGCACATGTGAGATGATCCTGTTTGTGAAGAAGTGCGTGTACGTGCAGCTCGGAAGAGAAAAGCACACGGGGACAATTAGTCCCTCAGATGCTACCAGTGACTGTCTCAGAGCAGTAGATTTTTAATCAAAACTTTTTTTAAATTTTGAAAATGAAGAAAAATTCCTTCGGAGTGGCTGGAATGTGAGCATGTGGGGCGCAGGAGAGACAGAAAGGGAGGTGATGAGGCCGCCGCAAGCACTCCCCCCTGGGCAGGACTGGGAAGGGTCCCCAGTGCCAGGCCACGAGGGGTTTGGATTTTGTCCTGTAGGTCCTAAGGGGCCATCAGAGGTTTTTAAGTGGGCAGGGAATCATTAGTCAGAGGGTGAGGGCAAGAACCAGGAAAGAGAAGCAAGACAGACAAAATGCAGGAAAGCAAAGAAATCTCAAGAAAAAGGGGTTTTAAAAGGCCCGGCTGGGCTCAGCAACGCTTGAGCTTCTGCACTGACTTCGGCAATGGCCTGGCCCCGGCAGAGGGCGGCCCCTTCCTGAGCCACAGTCCCCACAGGGCTGGCTCTTCCCGAGGGCCCACCCCGCAGCAGCAGTTCTGCAGAGAGGCTGCACCTGCCCATTGGATGACCTGCAGGAACCAGGAGCCGGGCCCTCTGCCTGTCAGCCAGGCCAGAGAGAGGGCGGCAGCCTCCCGGGCCCAATGCCCACGCCTGGGAAGCACTTTGCCCCAGTGCCCAGAATCATGACTCCACGGCAGCTCCGGCTGCCTCCACAGATCTCCCAAGTCCATCCACTGCAGCCAAACCTGGTAACTCCACCAAGGAAGAGGACCATGACACGTGGAGACTGGAGTTTTCCTGCAAATGCCTCTGCTCTAACCCATTGTGTCTGTGACCCTTGGACACATCCCTTTACAATTCCCAGAGTTCAATTTCCTCACAGGAAAAAGACTCGTAATGATTTTTAAATCTCCCTCCTACTTATCATTTATCTAAGCCAGAAAGTTCCTATTGGCTGTTTAACCATCTGCTTCATAAAACTTTCAATGTTAAAATGGGAGAAAACCAGAACTAGTGTCAACTATTATATATAGGATGGCTAAACAATAAGGTCCTGCTACTGTATAGCACAAGGAACTATATTCAATATCCTGTGATACACCATAATGGAAAAGAATATGAAAAATAATGTATATGTATAATTGAATCCATTTGCTGTATACCAGAAACTAACACAACACTGCAAATCAACTATACTTCAATAAAATTTTTAAAAAAGAAAAAAAAAACTAGAACTAGAATGCTAGTTCACTGGGTAATTCTTTCCTATTTTCTGTATGCTTGAAAATTTTCATAATAAAACACTGAATGAAAGGTAAAAACAAAAAAATTACCTGGATCAGCTTCTTCTTGTTATGTTTTCAACCATTGTTACAATGTTACTTTATGGCCGGGAGGTCTTTCCTTCCGAACAATGCTCAACCCAGAGCCCAGCACACAGAACGATTGATAAACATTTCTTAAGTGAGTGAATGAATGAACGAGTGAGCAAATGAAAACAATCACATATTCACTAAATCTGTATATATTTTTTTGAAGTGGAACAATAAGACATTATGCTCTTCCTGATGTAAGGTATCAGACAATAAACATAGCACCACATTTTCTTCCCAAAGAATTTGAACCTGAATTTAATCCTTATCAGTGAGAGATACATAATGAAGTATTTATGGATGAAATAGCATGATGCCTGGGATGTGATTTAAATACTCTAGCAAAAAATGTGAGCAGAATACATGAAACAAGAAGCCATTCTTGAAGCCAGATGATGAGTGTCTGGGTTTCATTGTACTATTCTCACTACTTTTGCGTGTGAGTGTGGGTATGTGAAAAGTTCTATGAAAAAAAAGTTTAAAAAATTTTTAAACTTAAAAAGTGTATTAGCCAATAGATGAAAATAAGAATCACCTGGAGCCCTTGAGTCCAAGATGCACAGGAAGACCCTGAATTCACCTCTTGTCCCAGCGCACCACACCCACAACTATTCATGAAATAACACCCACTGCTTAAGAACTGAAAACCAGCTGAACAGCTTCCTTCACAGAAAGGGAGAAGAGGGCCACATGAAGACGGGGAGGAGAGGCAGAGATACAGCCTCACCAAACACCCCACACAGTAGGGCAGGATCTCATGGGCAGAGCCCCTTCCTGAGCAGCAAGAGGTCTGTCTGTGCCCCGCATCGGGCACCCCAACCCTGGGACCTGCAGCCAGACGAAGCCCCCAAAACATCTGGCTTTGAAACCAACGGAGTTTATGTGCAGGGGACCCGGGGGTCTGTGGGAACCTGAGGTACTCCTGTTGAGGAGCTCGTGCACAGACTCACCCCAGGAACCAGCACAAAGGCAGCAGTTTGAGAGGTGGCTGGATTCTATGCGAAGGAGATTCAGCTGCTAATCTTAAAGCATCTGCCAGTGGGGCAGGGAGTATCTAGGGTTGACGTCAGGGACAAAGGGGCTGGAAAACTCCATTTTGCACGCTTCCTCTCCCTCGGGGCGCAGGTGGACAGGCGCAGACATGGCCTCGCGAAAGCTGAGGGTGTGCCCCGCTCCACACTCTCCTCCCACATCACTAAAAGCACAGGTGTGCCCTGCCCCCAGCGCTCCTTCCCAACCTTGCTAACGCCAGTGGGCAAGTGCAGTCCACACAGGGAACACCTCGACGGCCTGGCTCTGATAACCAGAGGGGCCTGTGCTCCTGCGCACAGGATTGTGACAATCAGAAAGCCAGTTCTGGGCAGGATATCACACCCAGGACACTACGCAGCCGACGGAGCCACATCCCCAGTCTGCAGCTGAAAAAGGGCCTTTTAGTTGTCCTGGAGCTTCGACCTGAGGGACAGGCTTCAGGGCTACAGAGGTGCTCTCAGGGAAGCAGGCAGGGAGGCACCATTCTTGCACCCTCCCTTGGCCTCACCACTGCTCACTGGTACCTCCCAGCAAGGAGCGTACACACTCGTCTGAAGTCCCAATGCTTGCAACTGTTGCCCAGGAGACACCTCCAGATCTCCCAGTCTGAAGGTCAGCAGGGTCCATGATTGCAGTCCCATAGGACTGTATATACATCTGCATACTTTAAAAGCTGCTGCCTGAGTATCTGGCTTCCAATCAGCCTGAATCTGGGTGCTGAGTGCATTCCCTTTGGAACACGGACAGGTCTTGGTGCATCCTCAACAACTGGAGCCTATCAAGAATAAGCCAGGCTACTTAGACAATCACAGAGGTTTGAGAGACAACCAAGAGCTAGGGAAAAGTTGAATGATAAGGCTCATCTCCTATACAAGGTCACTCCTTCAAGACTGGGAGAGGTGGCTCTTTTGCCTATTACATAGAAGCCAACATAGAGAGTCAAGCAAAATGAGGAAACAGAGGAATAGTTTCCAAATGAAAGAATAAGACAAAACCTGAGAAAAAGGCCTGAATGAAACAGAGATAAATAATCTACCTGATAAAGAGTTCAAACTCATGGTCATAAAGATGCTCACCCAACTTGGGCGAAGGATGGATAAACATAATGAGAACATCAACAAAAAGGTAGAAAATATAAGAAAGTACCAAACAGAAGCTGCAGAGCTGAAGAATACAATAAGAGAACTAAAAAATGCATTAGAGGGGTTCAATAGCAGACTAGATGAAGTAGAAGAACAAATCACTGAGCTGGAAGACAGAGCAGTGGAACTCATTCAAACAGATCAGCAAAAAGAAAAAAGAATTTTAAAAAGTGAAGATAATTTAAGAGACCTATGGGACAACATCAAGTAGATATAACATCTGCATTATAGGGGTCCCAGAAGGAGAAGAGAGAGAGAAACGGGAAGAAAATTTATTTGAAGAAATAATGGCTAAAAACTTCCCTAACCTGGGGAAGGAAACAGACATTGAGGTCCAGGACACACAGAGTTCCAAACAAGATGAACCCAAAGAGATCCACACCCAAGATACATTATAATTAAAATGTCAGAAGTTAAAGAGAGAATCTTAAATACAGCAAGAAAAAAAAAAAACAACAACTTGTACATGCAAAGAAACCACCATAAGATTATCAGCTGATTTTTCAACAGAAACTCTGAAAGCCAGAAGGATTGGCATGTTATATTCAAAGTGATGAAAGGAAAAAACTTCCAACCCAGAATACTCTACCAGGCAAGGCTATCATTCAGAATTGAAAGAGAGATAGTTTTCAAGACAAGCAAAAGTTAAAGGAGTTCATCACCACTAAACCAGCCTTATAAGAAATATTAAATGGTCTTCTTTAAGCTAAAAAGAAAAGGTACTAATAACAAGAAAACATATGAAAATAAAAATCTCTCTGGTGAAACATGAATATATAGTAAAGGTAGTAGATTAATCACTTATAAAGCTAGTATGAAAGTTAAAAGAAAACAGTAGTAAAATTAACTTTAACTATAATAATTAGTTAAGGGATACTCAAAATAAAAAGACGTAATACATGACAAAAACATTTAACATTACAGGGGGGAGTAAAAAATGTAGTTCTTTTTTTCTTTGTGGTATGCGGGCCTCTCACTGTTGTGGCCTCTCCCATTGCGGGGCACAGGCTCCGGACACACAGACTCAGCAGCCATGGCTCACGGGCCCAGCCGCTCCATGGCATGTGGGATCTTCCCAGACCTGGGCACGAACTCATGTCCCCTGCATCGGCAGGTGGACTCTCAACCACTGCGCCACCAGGGAAGCCCCAAAATGTAAAGTTTTTAAAATGCATTCAAATTTAAGTTGCTACTGGGCTTCCCTGGTGGCATAGTGGTTAGGAATCCACCTGTCAACACAGGGGACACAGGTTTGAGCCCTGGTCCAGGAAGATCCCACAAGCCATGGAGCAACTAAGCCTGTGTGCCACAGCTACTGAGCCTGCACTCTAGAGCCTGAGAGCCACAACTACTGAAACCTGCACACCTAAATCCCATGCTCTGCAACGAAAAAAGCCAACACAATGAGAAGCCCATGCACCGCAACAAAGAGTAGCCCCTGCTCGCCACAACTAGAGAAAGCCCGTGTGCAACAATGAAGACCCAATGCAGCCAAAAAATAAGTAAATTAAAAAAACAAAAATTTAAGTCGCTACCAACTTAAATTATACTGCCATATATATATTTGGCAGTATATAATATATATATTTATATATATTTAATATATATTAGTATATTTATATATGCTAATATAGTATATATATTATTATATAGACTAATATAGTATATTTTATATGTTATATATGTATATATATATATAGAGAGAGAGAGAGAGAGAGAGAGAGACAGAGAGAGAGAGAGAGAGACAGAGAGACAGAGAGAGAGACAGAGAGCCACTGTTATATGTGAACCTCACAGTAAGCACAAAGCAAAAACCTACAGTAGATACACAAAATATAATGAGAAAGGAATATAAATATAATACTAAAATTCATCAAACCACAAGGGAAGAGAAGAAGGAACAGAGAGGAACTACAAAACAGCCAGAAAATAATGAACAAAATGGCAGTAAGTTCATACTTATTACTTTAAGTGTAAATGGACTAAATTCTCCAATTAAAAGACACAGAGTGGCTGAATGGATAAAAAACAAGACTCATCTATGCTTCCTACAAGAGACTCACTTCAGATCTAAGGACACACACAGACTGAAAGTGAAGGGATAGAAAAAGATTTTCCATGTATATGGAAATGAAAAGAAAGCCAGTGTAGCTATACTTATATCAGACAAAACAGACTTGAAAACGAAGAATGTAATAAAAGACAAAGAATGTCATTACATAATGATTAAAAGGTCAGTCCATCAAGAGGGTGTAACATTTGTAAACATTTATGCACCCAACATAGAAGCACCTAAATATATAAAGCGAATATTAACACATCTAAAGGGAGAAATTGACAGCAATACAATAATAGTAGGGGACTTTAATATCCCACTTACATCACTGGAGACATCATCCAGACAGAAAATCAAGAAAATATCAGCCTCAAATAACCTGTTAGACTTGATGGCTGTGTGTGTGTGTGTGTGTGTGTGTGTGTGTGTGTGTGTGTGTGTGTGTATGAAACATTCCAGCCAAAAAGCAGCAGCAGCAGAATACACACTCTTCTCCAGTGTACATGGAACATTCTCCAGGACAGATCGCATGTTAAGCCACAAAACAAGTCAATAAATTTAAGAAGATTGAAACCATATCAAGCATCTTTTCCAATCACAATAGTATGACACCAGAAATCAAGAAGAAAACTGGAAAAATCACAAATATGTGGAGATTAAACAACATGCTACTGAACAACCAATGGGTCAATGAAGAAATCATAAGGGAAATCAAAAATACCTTGAAACAAATGAAAATGGAAGTACAACCACCCCAATCTATAGAATGTAGCAAAAGCAGTTCTAAGCAGGAAGTTCAAAACAATATAGACCTACCTCAAGAAACAAGATTTTCAAATAAATAATCTAACTTAACACCTAAAAGAGCTAGAAAAAAGAAGAATAAATTAAGCTCTTAGTAGAAGGAAGTAAATAATAAAGATGAAAATGGAAATAAATGAAATAGAGACTAAAAAAGAATAGAAAAGATCAATAAAACTAAGAGCTGATTCTTTGAAAGGATAAACAAAATTGACAAACCTTTAGCTAGACTCACCAAGAAAAAAAGAGAGAAGGCTCAAATAAATAAAAGCAGAAATGAAAAGAGGAGAATGATACCACAGAAATACAAGGGATCATAAAAGACTACTATGAACAATTATACACCAAAAAACTGGATAACACAGAAGAAATGGATAACTTCCTAGAAACATACAATCTTCTAAGATTGACTCATGAAGAAATAGAAAATTTGAATAGACCAATTACTAGAAAGGAGATTGCATCAGTAATCAAAAAACTCCCAACAAACATAAGTCCAGGACAACACAATTTCACTGGTGAATTCTACCAAACATTCAAAAAAGATTTAATACATATCCATCTAAAACTCTTCCAAAAAACTGAAGAGGGGGGAACATTTCCAAACTTAATTTATAAGAACAGCATTACTCTGATACCAAAACCAGAAAAGACACCACAAAAAAATAAAACTACAGGCCAATATCCCTGGTGAACATAGATGCAAAAATTCTCAACAAAATATCAGCAAACGAGGAGGTCCCATCAGCCTCATGCGCTACCTTCCCCTCTCTTCCTTGGCGCTGCCTACGGAGGTGGCCACCATCTCCTACTCGGCATCATGGCTGCCCTCAGACCCCTCATGAAGCCCAAGGTCGTCAAAAAGAGGACCAAGAAGTTCATCCGGCACCAGTCAGACCGATATGTCAAAATTAAGTGGAACTGGCGGAAATCCAGAGGCATTGACAACAGGGTGTGCAGGAGATCCGAGGGCCAGATCTTGATGCCCAACATTGGTTACGGGAGCAACAAGAAAACAAAGCACATGCTGCCCAGCGTCTTCCGGAAGTTCCTGGTCCACAACGTCATGGAGCTTGAAGTGCTGCTAAAGTGCAACAAGTCTTACTGTGCTGAGATTGCGCACAACGTCTCCTCCAAGAACCGCAAAGCCATTGTGGAGAGAGCAGCCCAGCTGGCCATCAGAGTCACCAATCCCAATGCCAGGCTGCACAGCGAAGAAAATGAATAAACAGCTCGTATGCACGTTTTGCTTAATAAAACTGTAAAACGGCCATCTGGCATTTCCCCCTTGGTTTTACTCTTCAGTTTGTTTGACAGCTTGTCACAGAGATTGCTCTTTTGCCTGTTCGTGCTCTGTGGAACCTTCTGTTTGGAAGGCGTTTGTAAAGGATATGTGATCCCTCCTTCATGGCACCCAGGCCTCAGGTGCCCAGAGCAGCCTTGGTCAGCTCCAGGTGGGCTCGGGAAGATGTGGCCCTCAGATCACGGTAGGTTCTGAGACCCCTGGTTGAAGGACCTTGCATCTTGGAGCAAGTAGTCATTTTTAGCCTCACTTTATAAAGTTAGGAATTACCCTGTGTGGTTCTTGTGAAGACTGAGGACAATCAAGTTTCCTTTTCAACTACAGTCCTAGACCTTAGTCAACAGTACCTAGAATTCAGCTGTTTTATGAGGCTAAGAGGCCATTTTTCCAAGACATGGTATTAAGTGGCAGCAAAGGTCACATGGAACAGGGCATGTGGCAGTCTACAGCACAAAATTGGATTTAAGGCCCTTAGTTCAGTAGATAAATGTCTTACAGATTGGCTCCTGTTCAAAACTCAGTCTGAAACAATTTGAGTAAATTGTTGGTCATTGTGTGACTTCTTTGAATTGACGTGGGAAGCATTCTGATAGTCTTTTGACTACTGAGTAGAGGAATTGTGCAGAGAAAACAGTAACAGTTTAGGATATGTCCTTTATTAACCTGGGATAGCAGAAAATTCTTTGGCCTGTCGCTTAATGTTTCTGTGTCCTTGATACTGAAGACTAGAATGGACGTGTTCACAAACCAGCTGGTTACATCTCAATGGTGGGACATGAAAGGTGGTTTGTACTTTTTCATTTGTGCTTTCCTGTCTCTCAGTTTGCTACGTTAAGAGTTTGGGGGTTAAAAAGAACACATTACATCTAATTCCCTACCCCACTCACCTGCCTCTGCAAAAATAATACACATTTCTGATTTATCACTGCCAATGAGAAATAAAGCATTTTGGATTCTAAAGTGCGAAAAAAAAATATTAGCAAACGAAATTCAACAATACATTAAAAAACCATACACCATGATCAAGTGGGATTTATCCCAGGGGTACAATATTCACAAATCAATGTGATATACCACATTGAGAAAATGAAGGATAAAAAATCAGAGGATCATCTCTATTGACATTTGACAAAATTTGACATTTGATAAAATTCAACATCCGTTTATGATAAAAACTCTCAACAAAGTAAGTATAGAGTGAGTACCTCAATATAATAAGGGCCGTATATGACAAACCCACAACTAACATCATATTCACTGAAAAGCTGAAAGTTTCTCCTCTAAGATCAGGAACAAGACAAGGATGCCCACTCTTGCCCCTTTTATTCAACTTAGTGTTGGTAGTCCTAATCATGGTAATTAGGTGAGAAAAAGAAATAAAAGGCATCCAAATAGGAAAGGAAGAAGTAAAACCATCACTATTTGCAGATGACATGATTTTACATATAGAAAACGTTAAAAGACTCCAGCAAAAAACTCTTAGAACTAATAAATGAATTCAGTAAAGTTGCAGGATATAAAATGAATATACAGAATATTGATTGGGTTTCTGTACACTAATAACAAACTATCAGAAAGGGAAATCAGCAAGGCAATCCCATTTATAATTGCATCAAAAAGAAAAAATACCCAGGAGTAAATTTAACCAAGGAAGTGAACCACCTGTATACTGAAAACTGTAAGACACTGATGGAAGAAATTTTAAAAGACACAAATAAATGAACAGATATTCCATGGTCATGGACTGGAAGAATTAATTCGGTTAAAATGTATGTACTACCCAAAGCAATCTACAGATTCAGTGCAAACCCTATCAAAATTTCAATGGCATTTTTCACAGAATTAGAACAAATAATAAAATTTGTATGGAACCACAAAAGACCCTAAATAACCAAAGCAGTCTTGAGAAAGAAGGACAAAGCTGGAGATATCCCACTCCCTGATTTCAAATTATATCACAAAGCTATAGTAATCAAAACGGTATGGTATTGGCATAAAAACACATAGATCAATGGAAAAGATTGCAGAGCCCAGAAATAAACCCACACATATATGGTCAATTAATTTGTGACAAAGGAAGCAAAAATATACAAAGTGGACAGGACAGCCTCTTCAATAAACAGTGTTGGCAAAACTGGACAACCACATGCAAAAGAATGAAACTGGACCACTGTCTTACATCATATACAAAAATTAACTCAATGGATTAAAGACTTGAATGTAAAACCAAACACTATAAAATACCTAGACAGTAAGCTCCTTGACATTGTTCTTAGCAATATTTTTTTGGATCTGACTCCAGAGGCAATGGCAACAAAAGAAAGAATAAACAAATGAACTACATCAAACTAAAAAGCTCCTGGGGGCTTCCCTGGTGGCGCAGTGGTTAAGAATCCGCCTGCTAATGCAGAGGACATGGGTTTGAGCCCTGGTCCAGGATGATCCCACATGCTGTGGAGCAACTAAGCCCATGTGCCACAACTACTGAGACTGCACTCTAGAGCCCATAAGCTACAACTACTGAAGCCCACATGCCTAGAGCCCGGGCTCCACAACAAGAGAAGCTACAGCAATGAGAAGCCTGCACACTGCAATGAAGAGTAGTCCCCAGTTGCCACAACTACAGAAAGCCCACACACAGCAATGAAGACCCAACACAGTCAAAAATAAATAAATAAATAAATAAATAAATAAATAAATAGCTCCTGTACGGCAAAGGAAACCATCAACAGAACAAAAAGGCAACCAACTGAATGGAAGAAGATACAGTAGTCCCCCCTTATCTGTGGTTTTGCTTTTTGAGGTTTCAGTTACCTAAAGTCAACTACAGTCCAAAAATAGTAAATGGAAAATTCCAGAAAAAAAAAAACAATCCATATAGCAAGCTTTAAAATGTGTTAAGTAGCATGATGAAATCTCACCCTGTCCCACCCTGCCCCACCCTGTCCCGCCTGGGACATGAGTCATCCCTTTGTTCAGTGTATTATTACTGTATATACCACCCACCTATTAGTATAGGAGAAAACACAGTATATACAGGGTTCAGTACTATCCATAGTTTCAGGCATCCATTGGCAGTCTTGGAACACATCCCCTGTGGATAAGGGGGCACTACTGTATTTGCAAATCATATAATCAATAAGGGGCTAATATCCAAAATATATAAAGAACTCATACAACTCAATAACAAAAAACAACAATCTGATTTAAAAAATGGGCAGAGGAGCTGAATGGACATTTTTCCAAAGAAGACATACAGGGCTTCCCTGGTGGCGCGGTGGTTGAGAATCCGCCTGCCGATGCAGGGGACAAGGGTTCATGCCCTGGTCCGGGAAGATCCCACATGCCACGGAGCAGCTGGGTCCGTGAGCCATGGCTGCTGAGCCTGCGCGTCCGGAGGCTGTGCTTCACAACGGGAGAGGCCACAACAGTGAGAGGCCCACGTACCACCAAAAAAAAAAAAAAAAAAAAAAGAAAAAAAAAGAATATGCCTGCCAATGCAAGGGACACAGGTTTGAGCCCTGGTCTGGGAAGATCCCACATGCTGCAGAGCAACTAAGCCTGAGCACCACAACTATCGATCCTGTGTTCTAGGGCCCGTGTGCCATAACTACTGAGTCCATGTGCCACAGCTACTGAAGCCTGTGTGCCTAGAGCCCATGCTCCACAACAAGAGAAGCCACTGCAATGAGAAGCCCGCGCACTGCAACAAAGGGTAGCTCCCGCTCACCCAACTAGAGAAAGCCCGTGTGCAGCAACAAAGACCCAACGCAGCCAAAATAAATAAATTAATTAAATTTATTTTAAAAATAAATAAATAAAAATAAAATAAAATATATGCATGTATATATAGTCAATTTGACAGGCTGTAAAATGATGTATCCTACTTTCATTTGCAGCTCTTTGAGGATTACTGAAGTTAAAACATTTCTTTATATGTTTTAGCTTATTTGAATGCCTTCATGTCGTTTACTTATTTTTCCGTGGGTGTTCATCTTTTTCTTACTGACTTGTAAGAACTTTTATAAAATGAGGATATTAACCATCATCTATCATATATGTTGCTATTTTTTTCCAGTTCATTATTTATCTTTCAATTTCCTTTACAGTTTCTTTTTTTAAAAAATATTTATTTGTTTATTTATTTGGCTGCACCAGGTCTTAGTTGCGGCATGTGGGATCTTAGTTGCAGCAGGCAGGATCTTTAGTTGTGGCAGATGGGATCTAGTTCCCTGATCAGGGATCAAACCCGGGCCCCCTGCTCTGGGAGCACGAAGTCTTAGCCACTGGACCACCAGGGAAGTCCCCTCCTTTACAGTTTCTTTCATTTCAAAAAAGTCTTCCCTTCCCTATCACGAAGATTAATTAATATTCACTCATAGTTTAGCTTAGAAGGTTTCACATTTTAAATTTGAATTTTAAATAGAATTTTTTTCAAAAATTATGTAAGTACCATTAATATTTATAATCCTATGAAACTTATGGAGATTTTATTTGTATTACTTTTGCAAACAGTTTATGGAAATTTGACAACTATGCCTATTCTCTGTGGGATAAAAATCTTGACATATTGATTCAATCAAATGTGCTATTATACAGAACAATTCCTCTTTTCTTCTCGTTAATTTTCCTTTTTGATCTGTCAAAGCCTAAACGAGAGGTACAAGATTTTCTCAGTACTAATGTGGTTTTGTCATTATACGTCTGCCAGCTTCTTCTTTATATACTTCAGTGCTGTGTTACTGGCCACATAAGGGTACCTGACTACTACAGGTTCACTGTGGAATCCACCTGTTATTGACATAAAGTCTCATTTATTATCTTTTGATTTGATTCAACTTCTTTAATAGCGATGCAGTCATCTTGTTTTCTTTTTATTTGAATTTACATGAGATGTCTTTTAGCAACCCTTTATTTTTAACCTTTCGATGTGATTTTATTTTCAGTGCAGTACCTTCTCTTGAGCTGCTGAATCCTTTATATACCAAGTGATTATTTTTCTGTCTATTCACTATTACAGAGGGAGGCCCATAATGCCCAATGTTAGGGATAAGATGATTTTGGATCAGAGAGTATGTGGTCCCTGTTCAATCTGTCAGGCCCAGACAATGAGAAAAAGGAAAAGTGTTAACGTATTGTATTTTTTTACCTTGCCAGTTTAGAGACCCACAAGCCTTGGGGAGTTGGAAGCTCACTACAGCCAGAGGCGTTTGGACAGAAGAGTTAACCTCTACACTGAAGAGTTTATTTTTGTCTTGACAAGAAAAACTCTTCTTATGAGGTGCCACTTTACTTGACAGGTGGTCCACACAGAGGGGGAGCAAAGAGAGAGAAAACACCTGGTGGGTCCCTTGCCCTGTGACCTCCCTTCTATCACCAATGAATGCCTACGACCCCAGGCCCACCTGCCACCACCTCCCAACTGACGGCACTGGGGGAGTTCCCCAGGGACGCCCTGCATACAGTGAGCCTTCCCTGATCCACTCTGTCGCGCAGAAGTCCCTCAGAGGGTGCAAAAAGAGAACCCCAATCTTTCTCAGTCACGACTGTACACTTTGAAAACTATTTCAGTGCGAGTGTGGAGGACGGGTGTGATGAGAGTAACGTGCTACAAGGGGCATGTGATCACATCCAAGCCCGTCGCTCTCTTTCCTGCAGGTCTCTCTTACCTTGCTCAGGAGGAAACGGCAGCTTTCCAGCGTGCAAAGCCAGCTCTAGGGCTGAGTCCTCCTGAGTCACGAATGGCTCAAGGTTCAGGGGGAGGGACATGATATACTGCCCGATCTGAAACAAAAGAAAGAAAGCACTGTCAGCCCAACGCTGACACATGCGGCGGTAATTATTTCATGCAGTACATTTATGTGAAGGCAAATGGTGAACAGACAAAACTGCAAGACCTTGCAGCAGCTCCAGGTCTGATCTTTCCAGTGTGTGGTAATACTGGTGAGGCAACACCTGAAACAACAGTCACCGGTAGTTTGCACATAGATCATAGATTCATCCTTCTCACTCATGGCCTCAGTTTTTTGGAATGCATTCAGTGCGAGCTCTACCTCAAATGAGTAATGTATACTGGAGTGCTTTGTAAAATTTAAAGCACTTGTGTAAATATAAGTTATTATTACTGTTCATAGATGAAAAACCAGTAAGATGCTAATGTCAACAAGTGCATGGTCAAGCAAGAATTTCAATCCTGTCTTCTGGATTTGGATCTGGGTCTCTTCCTTCTAAGTGATTCAACCAGGCGAAGGAAGGAATTTTGTTGGGGAAAAAAGCAGTTTATAATTATAAATTAATTTGGAGGGAAAACTGTATGTTTTCATAGTACAAACTCTAGAAAGTAAACCTGCCTGGTCGGTGAGGAATCGCAAAGGCAGGGTTACAAGACATTTGGGATGAGCCCATGAATAATTCAGGATTTGTCATGTGTTTGTCAGATACACATGACTGTCATCATGGAGACATTTTAGACACCTATTTCTATTACAACTCACAACTGTCTAGTATTTTAAGGGAAGTATATGTGTCACTTCAAAATGAGGTTGATTTTCAGGTTACGACAACGTAATATATATTTTCTTAAAAAGGTACTGGAGCCTGTTGTTGACTTTTTTGGCTCCATATTGATTTCACACGTTCATTCCAGCTTAGAGTTGATACTGATTCTGCAAGCTAAAAGTCCAAGGACTATTAGAGAAATATCTTCTCGATCTGGCCTTACATACACCTATACAGTAGCAGGTGTCCAGAAGTTAAGACAGACTCCCAAAATCTACCAGCCCAGAGGACTACAGGATGATTACACCTTCATCTCCAAACACTTAATGTGGCCCATCGTGCTAACAAAAAATTGTGTTTGGTCTCCCTTTAAAGTGGTATGTACACAGATGGTAAAATGAAAAAAATCAGCACCTTTTCCTTTCATTTACTTACTAAGTAAAACACTCTAGTTTGAGCATCTTTCACTCAAACTAGATAAGTGGTCACTTAGGCACTAATAACTGCAACCACTGTACATTTCAGCTTGAAATGGCAACAAATTCATCATTTTTCCCTAAGGCTGGAGGAAGAGAAGGATGCTGACTTCTGGGATTAGAATTTCTCCATTGTAATTCCACTCAGCAAGCACTTCCTGAATACCTACTATGTGCAGAGACCACAGGCATATTTCTGTACTTGGTACCCCTTTCATCCGTAGCCATCACCTCATGGCTAAATCCATAAACGCAGTTTTACTTGAAATAAAGAATCATCATCAATATGCCTTGCATCTATGTTGTTTTATTTCTTCAATTTATTTATTTATTTCTCCTATTTCATCTCCTTATAATGCTCACACAGTTCTGCGTGGGTGGGGGCATTCACCAGCAAGGCAAAGCGTCGGTTAGGTGCACATTTTCAATAATCTGACATCTCAAACTTGAATTAACTGGCCTCAGACTGTGGGGATTGCTGTGGTTCCTAGAGAGATTCCACAATGCCAAGTTTTTCTTGGGAGTTCTGTCTGTTTATTTCTTGGAAATCAATGTGGGAAGGGATGCTCACCATCACACCAGTAGATGTTTGTCTACTATTCTCCCATATTCAATAAGTACTCCTTGATATCCTGGCTGGGTAAGCGCAGTGACCCAGGAAAAATGAACAGCTCTGTGGTCAGAAGGACCTGGGTTTGAGTTCTGGCTCTACCACTGTGTGACACTGTGCAACTTACTTAATCTGTCGGGGCCTTGGTTTCGCCATCTCTGAAATGAGGGTGATCTCATAGTTACTTCAGAGGGTTGTGGCAAAGATGAAACTAATCCTGCGTGAGATACACATAACATAAAGCACCAGGCATCCTAACAGAGCGACTGCTGAATGAGTGGCTTCCCTGCCCCACTCCCATCCCCCAGAGCCTTGGTGCTTCTGACCGCAAAACGCGGCTGCCGCCTACCGGCTCACAAAGTTGTTGTTAAGATGAAATTCGGTCTATAGCACACACTACCTCGTGGCACCAGTAAGAGCCTAGCACTGTCCCTGCACACAGTATGTGCTCAGTAGATATTCATTTCCTGAGCTGAGGTCATCAGGAGATGACCTCATTGGACGACGCCTACCTGGGGGCTGATGAATGGTAGCCGGTGGGAAAGAGCCCTGGCCTGAAAACGCCCCCTCACTCTCCTTACTCCTCTGTGTCTCAAATCAACTCGATAGCCTCTCGAGTTCCTTCTATGCAACATCATTTCTGGAATCAATTTCCATTAAAATACACGTCTCAATTCTAAAAATAAGATTATTCTCATTGGTTGTAAAGACCAACCAACGTTTTTAGTTCCATCCGTCCAGGGTATTGAATAATGCCCTGAAAAACAGAGGGAAACAATTGCCATTTTGGACTTGCTCAGTGAACAGAGGAAAGCCATCCTCCTTGCTACCCACCAGTGGGATCACACACACTTCCTCTAACTGTACAATATTTACTTCTAAAGTTCCTTTGCAGGGGCCTCCCTGGTGGTCCAGTGGGTAAGACTCCACGTTCCCAATGCAGGGGGCCCGGGTTCGATCCCTGGTCGGGGAACTAGATTCTGCATGCATGCCGCAACTAAGAGTTTGCATGCCACAACTAAGGAGCTCGCATGCCACACTAAGAGCCCACATGTCACAACTAAAGATCCTGCATGCTGCAACTAAGACCCAGCACAGCCAAAATAAATAAATAAATATTAAAATAAAATTCCTTCGTATCTATTACAACAGTCATAACTTACACAGAGGTGGATTCTAAAGTGAGAGCTCAAGGCAGAAATCACCTATCTCAAAATCACCCCTGAAAATTGCAGAACTCCCCCATAGTGAGAGGAAGAAACAGCTGGGGTCTATCATTCCTGTACAGCATTTCTTATGCTCACTGACATTTAAGAGCAATGGAGCTGGACTCACTCTGATTTCCTCAGGCACTGGCCACACCTCATATTGAGGGGGATGGGGGAGGGGCGGGAATGTGTTAGGCTTTGAAATCAGCATGTGTTTCATCAGCTGATTTAAGGAAATCAACTGCATTTCCTTAAAGTCCTGGATAAGGATGGGGACTGTCCAAAAGCAAAGGTCCAGACAGAACCGATGCAGCAAGGACCACTTTACCCAGAACGGCCAGACCAGACAAGGTCTCAGATGCTGTGACCAGCACAGAGAAAAGCAAAAGCACACAGAGGCTCTTACATTGCTGATGTACTCGAGCGGAGTGAGACTGAAGGTGGGCAGGTCATCGGTCAGGGTTTCTCCAATGCCGGCAGTATTCCAGCTCTAGGGGAGGAAGAAGAGGAAACAGTCAATGACACAGCACCCAGGCAGCACGCGAAAGCACCACGTGCTGGAAACGTCATGAAGAACGCAGCATCACCACAGGCACTATCTTTGCTCAGAGCTGGCCTTTGGGATCATCACCACGTGGCAGAGACCAGGGATTTCTCTTCTTTAAGGCATCACCTTGAAGCCTGCCATAGAGTAAGTAATCCTCTCTCTCTCCGCATCCTTTCAGATCCATAAAGCAGGAAATCTCACCTTCTCCACTCAACTATTCGATGGGAACCGATCCCTTCTGTGTTTACCCGCTCAGAACGTGAAAGGAAGAGTTGAATATTCTTGTTCTGAGTTTCTCTACAGGATGAGGGCAACCGGTTAACAGCTGCTGGCACAGGTAGCCTCACTAACTCCCGGGTCATCAGCCAGCACTCTGAAGAGACCAGGACCCCCTAAAATCCTCCACAGAGACCATATGTGAATTGGAAGCCCTGTCTGGTTGCAGGAATATCCAAACCACATTCACCAATACTGCTTTACTAAGTTAAAGGTGCTGCTTTTATTCCACCTGCTTTCTGGATCTGTGTCTCAACTGATTCAGAACTCAAAGGGAAAGGGATGAGAAGGAGCCTCCAAACCCCACCAACAGTTCCTCTGTCCTCTTCAGGACCCCCTGTCTAGAGACCTGCAGCACCAACACGTCTTCTTTCATCATTCAATGGGACTATGACGTCACTGTGCGAGGCTTCCTGGCCTCCCCTACAGAGTTAGGCCAATTACCAGCACACATGTGGTTAATTATCAGCATGGCACAGCTTTCCACAAAAATCTAGTTGCTTAATTCTTACCTGAGTCACCCTAAGGCCAGCCTGGAAAACAAGGTCCTTTCTGGCTGGACTCCTGGAGTGACTCCCGAGGTCACATGGTAGCTGCTCTCTGCAGCCACCTGATGCCCGATCTGGTTGCTTGATCCTTTAAGGAGCTTTCCGGGAATGTCATGACCATGTCCACCCCTGGGATCCCAGCCCAGGCCAAGCCTCAGCCGTCCTCGCCACACTCTCTAGCACCAACTCAACTCTAATTTTCCTGCTCTAGACAAAGCCTTTTCTCCCCCACCCCAGCCCCTATAGTTTCCTAAACTCCTTGTTTTTTTTAAATAAATGTATTTATTTATTTGTTTTTATTTTTGGCTGTGTTGGGTCTTTGTTGCTGCGCGTGGGCTTTCTCCACTTGCGGTGAGCGGGGGCTACTCTTCATTGCAGTGTGCGGGATTCTCATTGCAGTGGCTTCTCTTGTTGCAGAGCACAGGTTCTAGGCGCACGGACTTCAGTAGTTGTGGCACGCAGTCTCAGTAGTTGTGGCTCACGGGCTCTAGAGCGCAGGCTCAGTAGTTGTGGTGCACGGGCTCAGATGCTCCGTGGCATGTGGGATCTTCCCAGACCAGGGATCCCCTGCATTAGCAGGTGGAGTCTTAACTACTGTGCCACCAGGGAAGCCCTCCTTGCTGTTTTTTTGAGAATCCTCTTTCGTTTCAAAATATCCTACTTTTTCAGTTAACTCCCACCTCACGGGGAAGGAACACGCCGATCATGCACGTGCACCGAGTGCCCATGCTGTATAGCACCCTGGGCCAGGCTTTGCAGGGAGGAGACAAAGAACTGGCAATCTTGGTTCTTGCTCTCCTTGGGGAACCAAGACCCCTGACACACTCCCACCCTATACCCCCTACACCTACACACACACACACACACACACACACACACGCACAGTCTTCCACTTCAAGAGTTCTCAGTGGCAGAAGTTCTCAGTCAGGTTTTATACAATAAGAGTTCAGAGGAGCAAGAACCTAGGGTGGCTAGAGAAGGGGCCAGCCACAGGATGCATGAGGTGCAGAGAGGGAAGGCTAGAAAGAGAATGCACAGCTGTGAACAGCAGGCTAAGAAAAGGGAAAATGACAGGGCTTCCCTGGTGGCACAGTGGTTAAGAATCCGCCTGCCAGTGCAGGGGAAAAAGGTTCGAGCCCTGGTCCGGGAAGATCTCACATGCCGCTGAGCAACTAAGCCCTCGTGCCACAACTCCTGAAGCCCGGGCGCCAAGAGCCTGTGCTCTGCATCAAGAGAAGCCGCCGCAATGAGAAGCCCGCGCACCACAATGAAGACCCAACACAACCAAAAATAAATAAATAAATAAATAAAATTAGAAAAAAAAGAAAAGAAAAGGGAAAATGAAAGAGAGAGAGAGAGAAGAGCGAGGGAAGGAGGCAGGGAAGGAGAGAAAGAGAGAGAGATGGAAAGGTAACCTCTAGAGTTCAAAAGAGACATAAAAGACACATCACACATCCACCAATCCCAATGTGCAGAACTGATCTGGATCCTGATTCAAACAGTTATATCATGACATTTATAAGACAACTGGAAATTTGAACACTGATGATATTAAGGAATTATTTTTAATTGTATTTTTTTTTAATTTATTTATTATTTATTTTTTGCTGTGTTTGGTCTTCGTTTCTGTGCGAGGGCTTTCTCTAGTTGCGGCGAGTGGGGGCCACTCTTCATCGCGGTGCACGGACCACTCACTGTCGTGGCCTCTCTTGTTGCGGAGCACAGGCTCCAGACATGCAGGCTCAGTAGTTGTGGCTCACGGGCCCAGCCGCTCCGCGGCACGTGGGATCCTCCCGGACCGGGGCCCGAACCCGCGTCCCCTGCATCGGCAGGCGGACTCTCAACCACTGCGCCACCAGGGAAGCCCTTTAATTGTATTTTTTAAGGGTGATTAGGGTATTGTGATTATTTTTAGAGTGCTTATTTTAGATAAGGGGTGTATATGAAACAGAACGGCCAGGAGTTGATCACTGACGAAACAGGGTGATGAGGACACAGAGTTTATTACACTCTTCCCTCTATTCGTGCATATGTATAAAAATTTCCATAGTAAAAAGCTGTTTAAAACAGGCAGTCACACTGACTCGGGGGAGCCAAGCAAGGGACCTGAATGCGGAGAGACAAAATCAGAGTGATGCTTTAGGAAGATTCATGCAGCAACTCTGAGAAGGGTTGTGGGTGGAGAGGAAGACGAAAGGCTCAAGAAACAATTCAGAGATGACAAGAACCCAAACCAGGGCAGTGGCCATGGAAACAGACAGAGACAGATATAAAAAGAAGGAACAATACAGCCTGGTGGTGAAGTCCTGGCACAGAGGGGCACAGGGAGGGAGCGGGGTGGTGAGGGCCAGTGAGGCAGAAGGGGAGGCCAGGAGCACGGGCTGAACTGTGGGGAAAGAGCGCATCACCCGAATGCATCTAAAGGGCCAGCACCGTGGGCGGCAGGCCCGGGGAAGGCTTCCCAGAGGAGGCAGGAGAAGCGAAGTCGGAAGGTGATCGGGCGGAGGGCAGAGGGGGAAAGGAAGGCCAGAGTGGAAAAGTACTTTGGAATAAGGGTGAGACAGAGTGGGCTGACGAGGGAGGGCCTGAAAAAGCAGGCAGACAGGGTGGACCTGAAGAGGGTCAATAGGGAAATGATGCAGATTATTTTTGAATTTAAACTTTCCTTCAAAGGGCCTTTTCTAACCATCTGTCACCAGGTAATGCAGGTAAACTTCAACAATCTATTTTGCAAGGGAGTATAGTGTTGGTTTATGTTCTTGTAATGTACAAGAGCAATACAATTTACCAGCAAACATTAAAAACAAACATTTAATGACCAGGGTTTAATTTTCAAATCCTTAAGGCCAAAGTGTTTGCCTTTGTATTGTGTGCTTTCACGCTGGCACTCTGGGAGAACTCCTCCTAATCGCCAAAGCTGCCTGCGTCCATTACCAGCGCCCGAGCCATTGTGGTGAGGCCTGAATGAGAAGGCGAGGTCAGGCAGCCAAGGACCGGGGCAGGACAATGAGCGTGGAATGCAGAAGTAGAGCGGAAAGGACAGGTGGGAAGCACCGAGCTGGGCTCAGTGGAGACTAAATAACTGGCAGAATTAAGGTTTCAGAACAGAAGGTCAAGACTTTAACCTTTGACAAAATAAAAATAATTAAAACAACCAAACCGGGGAGGTTGGGGAAGGAAGATGAGAGATGTCAGGAATGCTAATCCTATCGGCTTTCAGGGCAGGCGAATCAATGGCAATATCTATCTAAAGCAGAAACATGATTAACAAAAACCAACGACTCCCATCTATCAGTAGTTTTCATAATCTTTCTTTCTTAATCTTGAAGAGATCTTCTGGGAACTGGTATCTTTCATGGTGAAGAAACTACTATCTCAATCAAGTTCAACTCCTTTGGTTTCGTTTATCTTCTTTTTCTAGCTAAATTCAAATAACATTTATATTGTACACATTTTATGTTTTTTGACAAACAGCATGTGTAGCACAATTCCATTTCTTCCTATGGATCATTTCCCTACCAATGCCCATCCAGCCTTCAACATGTGA